>NC_050489.2:9422009-9764509 GCF_012460135.2 Molothrus ater | reverse complement strand
AATTCATGTGCTGTTACAAATTCTGACTGCAGTATTAAGAGATGTTCATATTTGGGGTTTTATTTTAGTCTTTTATTTGGTTATAATACAATAACAGAAGCAAATAAGATTAAGGAACCAAAACAATTCAGCTGAATTTGTCCAAGTTTGGCTGCCTGTTGAATAAAAAACTAAAACCCATCCCACAAGGTTTGTGGTCCTGGTGAGTGTCTATGACAAAACCAATTAATTTACTACAGAAAAATGTCAATTCTGTATGACATCTGTTTGGCAATATGTGCTAAATCCACACAAAGTTCTCTTCCATAAGAAGCTTCAGAAATACTATTTGCAGGAACATAATTAATATTGACTAAATGAAAAATCAAATAGGCATGTACTTTCCAGAAATATATGGGCCTGGTGGATTTCTAGTTTTATCAACCAAAAGGGTGAGGAAAATCAGCTATGGCACTAGAAGGATATCACTTTCTTATCATTATCTAAAGGTAAAGGAGGTAATGAGGAGAGGAATTGTGACAGAAAAGCTTGTGTGTAGAGAAGAAAACACCAGCGAGTTCTGTTCTCTGTTCATAAAGCCTTTGTCTCCAATTTCTCATTTTAACTGTAATGAAGAGGGAGAAAGTAATAGGAATAGTTCAGATCCTGATTTCTGCTCTCCAAAAGTTAATCCTGAAAGAGAAATCTCAGAAGATGTTTGCATCACTCATGACTCAGAATATCTGTACTTGTTCCAGCAGTGCAGCTCTCTGTGATGCCTTGGTACAATAACACTTGGCTTGGACTCCTGCTCAGGGAGTTTTCCATGTAAGGCCCAGCAACTGCCTTACTCTGGCTTTTTGTTTAGGCTACATTCTTCTGCAAAATCTGTCATCTTTAGGCTGGCAGGAGGGAAGTGCCTGAGCAGCCTCATACAGAGAATATCCCTCCTCAACCACGTGGTAGCTCTCAGGTTGGGCTCTCTAGACTGAAATACTGACATTCAGAAATCAAGTAGTTATATCAGTGCAAAATCAAGGTTGCATAACTGAATTATGTTAAATGGGAGGTGTTCCACTAACCTTTCACGTTCTAACCAGCATACTGTTGATAAGATTCTCAGGACCAGAAGTTTGGGAATTCTGGAGAACAGGTTCTTGGGGATTTTTTTAGTGTTTTTCCTTGTCATGCCATTTCACTCCAAATCTAATTTTGACATTTTGAGCTATCAGAACACAATGCAAACTGCTTGTCAGAAATATAGCATGACTTGGAAGAGATGCAGCAGCTCTTGTCTGCATCAGGTTATTTCTTTAGAATATGACATGCCAATCGCAGTGTGCTGTGTCACAAATTAGTGATGCTGTGTCTCACTGTACAAAAACTATTATGAGATGCTGCTGTAGATAAAGGGCATTACATGAGCAAATGTTTATGGCCATCCAGAAGGAGATAAATGATTTGTGTTATCCTAGGGACAATCATATTTTCCCTGTCCCAGCTCTAAATGAAGTACCAAGTTCTAATATGTGGATGAAAGCTTGTCTTTCCCATGTTTCCCCTCCTCCCCCATTCCTTTGTAAAGCAATTTCAAAGTAAACAATGGCCTACCACCAAATAAGAGTTTACTAAGAATAAAAATTGAATTTGGTCTGCCTGTTGACAAGCTGATTGATTTGTGAGCTCTTATGACTGAATCCTCTCCTAAATGTGCTCTCATTTATCATGTGTAAGATTGTTTCAGAATCAATACCAGCTTAACACAGAAGCATTTCTGCCATGGACATTTTGAAAACAACTTGGCTTCTCAATACTGCTGCTAATTTTTTCAGGCAGAATTATCGGAAGAGTTTAATTGCACTTTGCAAGTTAGCACATGCTTGTACTGGGTTCTGCTTTGAAATGATGATTTTCAAAGTAACTTCTATATATCATCTTTTTAAGAGAACAAAAATAGATTAAAATTGGATTTTCCTTCCTCTTCTAATGGGGAAATCAGATCGAACTTTCGCTAGTTGTTAAATGTGCCCTTTGAAAACCCATTTTCCAAAAATTGGATTTCTTAAATTAGCTTTTTAACATAATTATTAGCATTCTATTGGAATAAGTACCAGAAAACAGTCTGGGAGTAAACCTGCTTGGGTGTATGCTCTGTTTCTTCCCCTGCGATGCCAAGGGTCTAAAGTTACTTTTCTCAATTAAACACCCATAAATTCAATTTTAAATGATAGAGAAAGTTCTTAAAGTCAAATATAGTACAAGTAATGGAGAAAGGGAGAAACATGATAAAAGGTTCAGGGTTCCTCAAGCAGTTGCAGGGTTGTCTCAGCTCTGGTGTGCAGAGCTGGAGCAGGGCAGGGCCGGGCTCCCAGGACAGGGTGTGCCCGGAGCCCTGCAGGCACAGCCGGGAGGGCAGAGGCAGGAAGGCAGGGCAGACGTGCTGGGAGCCTCCTGCCAGCCGGGAGGGGAGGCTGAGGAAAGCAATGCTCGGTGTCAAGTGTCCTCCACCTGCCTTTTGCGCTGTGTGTGGCTTTTTCATGTGTTTTTACCCTTTCAAGCTGCACCTGTATAACAAACCACCAGGCTGTGAAAGAATCAGTTGGGGAAAGAATAGAGCGGTTTGTCCACATTCTGATTTAAATCTGAAAGAGAAATTTCTCCAGAATCCATTTGAATCTGGTGTTCTGGAGGGCTTTACCTGCAGACACTCCCAGCTGTGCTCTCAGGCTGTCCCTGTCCCCAGGTGCTGGTCCCAGTGTAGGGCTGCAGTCAGAGCCTGCAGGCACTGCCCTGTGGAGGGATCCAGGACACATCCATGCTGTCACTGGGAACACTGGATGCAGTTGTGGAAAGGATCTCCTGTGTCTTCCAGCCTACAGGAATTTTACAGGTTCCCACATCATACAAACCTTGTCATAGGCGGGTCACAGTCAAAGATACTTCATTTGAACAAAAGACCTGAGTTTCACAAGATAAAAACATCCTAATCAAAATTAACTTCAAGTGTAACTTGGTTCTATGTAAAAGCACATATTTATCTATTTCTCTACCAATTTAGCTATCTTTATGCTTCATTATATCGTATTTAATATACAATCATTATTTATAATTAGGTATACTTAAATGTAATTTATTTCCCCAATGAGAAAAGGAAAATTGTCTTTTAATTTTTCAGAAACTGGCTTAGCTTCTTTTCAAAACAATTGATTATTCATACACTTGTTACAATAATTACAGTCTGAAAATATTTCTCTAAACTGCTTTGCTGCCTACTAGCATGTTATCTTGCTCACACAGAAAGTAAACCAGAAATTTTGAGTTATGTGATTGCTCAAAAAAGATTTCAGTTTTTACCTTGATTTTGGATTTCTTCTGAGGTATAATGAAACATTCAATTGTGACTGCCTTAAGTGTACGCTCTGTCTCCATTTACATCAAAAGCAATTTTTCTGTAAACTGAGAGCAATACACTCTCATATGACTGATTTAAATTATTTCATAGATACAAATTAAGTTTATGGTATAAATTCAGCATTCTGATGTAAAATAAAACCCTAAACTAGTTGAAGTACTAAAACATTGGAACATATTTGCAGGTGTTTAATACAGGACAAAAAATAACAAGTGGAAGCAAAACACTAAAGAAAGGTAAAGAACAAAAGAAATAAGCATTTAAATTATTATTACTGTACTGTGCATTATCAATTTGAATTAGATCTGGAGTTCAGCTATGTACAACCTAAATGTGTTGTAGAGCCAAAGTATAAATTTTTTTAACTTCCCACTTTATGCTAAATATGTTCATGGTCACCTATTCTTCTCAAAAGGAATGAGTATTATTTTTTATGAAATATTTGTAAGAACCATAAAGTGCTATTAGGGCTTACCTCAGAGTGGGAGATGATGATAATGTACACATGAGGACAGATAAATGATTCAATTCTTACTTACAAGAACAGCTGACAATGATTGCTTATGCTCATTTCCTTTGTGCACACTATGTAGACCAGGAAACTCCAGGTTTCATGGCCTTTCATGTTCTTCAGACTAAATCAGTCACTCACATAATAATTATTAATTATTTCATGTTGACAGATTGTTGTACTGGTTTATGACAGTTGAAAACCATACAAAATGAAAAAAAATGCAGCAACTGATAAAATACATTACAGCAGCAGTGATAGCATAAATAATTATCAGTTGTTTGTAAACAACTAGCCAGACAAATTGAGATATTTGTTCTTGAGGCTCAGCTCACTGCACTCCAAAGATTCAGCTGTGTAGGTTATGAAGCTGAAGGTACACAACAAAGGTTTTGGTTCATATTACAGTGGATTTATCCAGGTCATTTTTGGGTCTCTACCCTGTATATTAAGAACATATGTGGTTAAACTTTTATTATGCAAGATATACACCAGTTGGTTGTGAATTTCTTGTATTGTGCTGACTCCAATGTTTAATTTCAACTTCAGCCCTCTCAGAGCTGTGGTGTTTGGAATATTTCTGATTTTAATCTGAGCTCTTTATCCTGCTGTGCTTTCAAAATGGACTCCTAATCACCTAGCTGAGTTGAACTTTTCATCTGGGGAAGGCTGTGAGGTACCCCAGCCAAAGATCAAATACTCACAACTGCTGTGCAATGTGGAAGTGAGCCAAAGTGATCACCAAACACATTGCAAAGCAGGAAGGGAAGCTGTGATGTTCTTCATACTTTTTCTCTATCTGGAAGCTCCTCTGTAGCAGCTGAGTTGGGGCTATCTGCTGGAAGACTTGGCCTTTGTGAGCAAGCCATGGTGCAGGGACAGGGCTCTGCAGAGCCAGCACAGGAGAGGGAACGGACCCTGCCAGCTTGGCTTTCTCAGGTTCTGCCCCTGCATTGTGTTGTCTTCCAGCAGGGCTGACAGGTGGGGGAGAGGGACAATGACAATATTTGGTCACTGCTTTAGAGCTGAGAAGATTGGCTCCTGCACTTTATTCCTTACCTGGTGGGTTGGAAGGATCTTATTTGGAGGAGCTGTTCACACTACTGGATAATGTGGAAATGGAAATGAAAGAAAATATATTCCTGTTCTTGGTTTAATAAGGCTCATTTCTATTCCTCTTCTTTTACTAACTCTTTTAAAACACAGTGTCATTTTTCATGGGTCCTGTGCCAAAACAGGAGTGCTGAGCTCTTGTGATATCCATGTAGCAATACTTGGAAGCAGAGTGCTCTGCTCCACACTGAGGAGTAACTTTGTGTTTCTGAGAGGTTTAGCTATAAGCAACAAGCCACTGATGCTTTACTGCTTAAGAAGGGTCTACAAAATAAAAATGCATTGTGCTGTGAAACACATGGACATTGAGTTTCAGAATTCAGAATTATTTTTAAGTGAAAGGTTGCTACACAAAATATTTTTTTTTTAAAAATCACTATAATATGTCACTATAACCAGGAAGTTTATTCATTTATAAACATATCTTATCTTTAGCATCTCAGTCATATGAAACTGAGTTATTGTTTGTATTATGCAGATGACTCATTTCCCTTTCAAGGATGTGCAAATCATATGTCATACACAGTATCTGACCTTTCTTCTTTCAGTGTCTACAAGCCACCATTTGATTATTCAAAGCAATGCTTACAGTAATGATAACAATGTCAAGAAAAACAGTGCAGGAAAAGAAAAGTCCCTTAAGGATGGCTGATATTAAATGCATGCATTATTAAAATATTAGAGCAAAAGCAATACTGAGAAAAGTTTAAAATAATAATAGTAGGAACTACTTGGAAATGAGGAACAGCATGGGAAAAAGCAGTGTGGAACAAAATGTCTAAGGATTCCAACCTTTTTCCAGATGAATTTCAAAACATGAAAGGGCTGCCTTTGTAAAAATGTAGATTCAGATGGGGAGGCTGTAGCCAAGACTCAGCCTCTCCTCCTGCAGTGCAAATCTGCCCTGGTTTCAGATTGCAAATCAGACAATGTCCCTTCGTGATTTCCCCTCTTGAACAGGCTTCCAGAGTTCTCATTGCTCCATGTCAGGCTTGTCTCTGGGAACACTCTGAAGGGCTTGGGTAAAGGGTACCTTGGCAGTTTGCTGAGTTTTGCCTTTTCCAAGGCTTCTCTAACGACAGTCCTTTGCAATGTCATGATAGTGCCATGATACCACCACTACTCCAAAAGTAACACATCAACTTTTTGGGTGTCAAATGTTGACAAAGCAAAGGTCTTGAACAGGGAACCCCAAAGTCACTTTTCTCTTAGATTTGGTAAAAGGTGTCTGTGACAGCCCAACAGCAGAATATTTCAGTTGTGCACCCGTGGGGCTGAAACTGGAGTGCTGCTGGGGTTGGCACTGGGGGCAGAAGTTACTGGGACGGTGTGATCCTGAGCCAAGAGGGGAGCCAGCTCAGCCCAGGAGCCAGCTCTGCCCAGGAGCTCTAGGCATGGCACAAAGGGGGCCAGGAAAGCTGGGAAGCTCATAACTTTGGTTCTACAAAGCAGCTGCTGTGCCTTCAAGGACAGCCTGGCTGTGCTGGTGACATGGCTGCGTTTACTTGGGGTGGTTTTGGGTGAATTTGGTCTGCTGGGCTCAGCCCGGCCCCACAGGGAGCTGCTGCCAGTGTCCAAACCCCCACGGCACAGCTGGACACTGACAGTGACATGGCCTCCCTACCTGTGCTGACTGCACATTGTCCACAACCTGCTGGGGGTCCTTCCTGCTCCTCTCTCTTGTTACAAGCAATGTTTTCCACAGGGAAATATTGCTTTTTTAATGTCTTTTAACTTAAAAGACATTACTGTGACTCATTCTGCTTTGGTGGAAAATCTGTCTTCTTTTTTGTATAAAATCTGTTTATGACATGTGTCAGGACAGCATATAAACTCCTGCTGATTCCCACCTGTACTTTTAATCTTCTTGGAACTCAAATATTTTATTAGCAATGGATATTATTGCTATGATTTTGGTGTGGGTGATTTCCCAATTTGCTAATCTTACTATTAAAATTAATATTTAGGTTTTATATCCTTCAAATGGGAATAATGATGTTAGTTATCTGATATTTATGTCTTTCAGTCACGAAAATGTTCCTATTTAGGCTGTAACAGGCCACACACATGTAATCACAATAAATAGCATCTAATATGTTTACAGTAGTGGAAGGATGAGGTTAACTTCTGTTTTCATATTGATGGACTCAGCTGGACTTGGAATACTATTGTTTACAATTAGCTACATTTTTGTTGTTGAGTTTTACCCTCAGATTAAATCTTTATTTCATCAACTAACCCTAGGGATTCACTGTTATAATCAATGTAATAAACAGGCATCAGTTGATAGCCTATAGCTGATGTTCATTTGTAATTAGGCTTGTGTTTAAAGAAGAATAATTTTCTAAATTTTTCTGCAATAATTTATATTTATTTATGAAAGTCAGGATTAAAATTTGACTACGGCTTGTCTTGTCTCCACATGTCTTTAAAGCAAGGTCATTCAGTTTCATTGTCTGTTTTAGGCATAATTTTGGCAGAGAAATTGCTAACAGTCAGTGTAGGCTGAGCACCTAAGTTCCAAGTACTCATTCCAAAGTCTGCCCAGCTCTATTGTCAGATGCTCGCTGCAGACACAGCTACCCTGTAAGAGCAGAGCATATGGCAAGTGTCAGAAACACCCTTCTAAAAGGGGAAAAAGTAGGAGCAAGATGCAATGGGCCAGGGTACAGATAACAGCCTCCAAGTCAGGTTTTACTTGATGAAAAAAAATGGCCAGAGGCAGACATCCTGCAGGAATTAAATATAAATCTTTAACTGCTGTTCTCCGAATGCAGGTGACCCCCAAAGCTTTTTGTGTACAGTGAGCAAACGGACATCTAGTGAAAGTTGTTCAGCAGACAAGTTATTAACTTAACCTGTTGAGTTTCCCTTCTTTGGCCACTTTTTGCAAATTTGTAAATGCCTGCCTATGCAACATTAATGTAAATCTGATGAGGTGATCTGTACAGTTCCAATCTTTGATGAAAGTAATCTTGTAATAAGTTTTAATCTCTAAAGTAAGATATAAACAAAACTGCTTCAGAAAATAAATTGAAATAATCTCTATAAAGTGTGTTCTTGGTTAGTCAAGAGGATCAGCAAGCTCAAAGAGGTCCCAAACTTTGTGTGTGTTTAGTACATATTGTCAAGTTAAGCATGTTTTTGATAAAACAAAATGTGCCATATCTGTGTACATCTTAGATTAGAACATTGGTATTTAGGAAGAGAAGGAGAAAGGAGCTGACAAGAAAGCTGATGGATTATTTAGGTATGGGTGGCTTAAACCTTTTATCTGTGTGAAACTCAAGGCAGCCCTGAGAATTGCCCTGGTAGTACAAGTTGTCCAGCTTGCACTGTGAGTACAGTACTTTATTTTGATCCAGCTTTCACCATGTAAATTTACTCCTTGGAACAAGATTAATTTCCCCTAAAACCACTGCTAATACTCTCAAACCTCCTGCTTATGTGACTGGTTTCCTGCATTTAACTCTGGGAGGAAGTGCTGATCCACCCCTTCTGAACCTTTGGTTAACGCTTCTTGCTGCCAGCTCATACTAGGGCTGGGCAAGCTGAGCTTTAAAAAAAAATGAACTTTAGTTAATAAAGAGAAAAATTTTGAAGTGGAAAGATACAAGGAGAAGATTCATTAATCTGGGTTTTATTGGTAGTTGCACAACCTGTAGGATGCAGAAGGATCTTCCTTGTTTGCATGGTTACTCATATGCCTTTTATTCAAATCTAGTTTAGACAAATTGCATGTATAGATCAAAATGTATGCATTGATCAAATATAGATTAAACTGATAAAATAATTTGCAAGGTGCAAAGCTTGTACCAAGGTGTCTTACATAATAAAGCCACTGGCAGAGCAAATTAGCCAGCTGCACTGGACCCAGAAGAGGGCTGCTCCCCAAGCTGTGAATGCAGAATAAATACATTTCACTTGAGAGACCTGAGCTTTTCCTGTGAGACAGCAATTCTGTGTACTCATATTCCAGGAACCATTCTGTTTCTGTATGGCTGATGATTTAAAACTCATAGATCAGGATCTCTACCAGTTCTTCCTAATTCTGTTTCAATCTGTGCAGATGTGTGGGAAGGCTGACTCATATATGTGTGCACAAATGCACAATGCAGAGATGCAGTATTTTTGAATCCCAGCTATGCATAGAAATGTCTTATTATTTCAAATTATTAGCCATTAGTTCAAATAAAAAAAAAATATGTTATACAACTGTAGTTATGGCCAGAATGTGTAACTTTTTTTTTTTGTGCTGAGTAGTTTTCATGCTGTGGCTAGCTGTTGAGAAGTCTGAGAGGGACAGATGCTGACTTGGTGCAGCCAGTACCTGGGAAGACACTGAAACTGCACATGTGAGCTCCCTGCTGTACTCAAGGGACTCACAAGCTCACCTCCAGTGACAAAGTGCATTTTAATCTGGGCTTGACACTTCAGGAAACTTTTACATGAGAATGAATTAACCAATTTATGCCAGATATCCACAGTAGGCCTTGGAGATCTCCTAATCATGTGAGGAAATGTGCCTCTCAGTTTGGGAGGTTTAAATAAAAATTTTTCAATTTGTGTTCTGGTAACATTTTTATAGCATGAATTTTATAATAAACACAACAGCTGCAGCAAGATTGTTTTTCTTGCTGTAAGGCATAGGAGAGACTGTTTGCCAATATTCTGTATCAAAAAGGTGTCTTCACATCTTGACTAAGCCCTGAATATTTCAGCAGAATCTCTAATAACAGACTTGCATATTATAAGATTCTATAATGCTATAATTTAAAAGGCAAGAAGGAATTGGTTGTCATGGTAGGACTGTGGTTTGCAAAGACTAGTTTTGAGGATATGTTCTATGTGTTTAGGTTTATCATGACTGACTTGTGCTTGACTTAGGTCAGAATCTGTGGCCCTGAAACAAACTATATTCCTTTCCTAAACCTTATTAGAGGAATGTAGAAAAGTGCATGCTAACTATTGCACTTGATTCATTCTCTGCAAGATACATTCTTCTTCCAGTGCTTTCATGAATGGGAAGAAAAAAGTTTTCATAGGGGAGAGTTCTCCTCCATCTGCGATTTCCTCTTTATTTAAAGAACTATTTTCCTGTGGCGTGTAGGAAGTACAAGAGTACCAGCCTGTGTTTTACACTAGGAAACTTTAAATGGGAGGAACATTGTTTGAAATTAAAGAAATAAAAAGATCTGGCATGATCAGCAAGAGCATCTTCAGTACTTAATATGCATTTTTTTATTTTTTCCTAAACTTCTATACTTTCAACTGCTGTATATTTAAATTAGTGTCTCCTGTCTCTATAAGTCACAGTCATCTGAAACAGGGATGGTGAGTTTTTCTATAACATAACCAAATCCTCTGCTAGCTGGAGAGGAGACATAGCAAATAGCTAGGGAAAGACAGAATCCTGCACTGGTTTGTACATGGCTGTAGCCAGCAGAGTCTGCAGCAGCACTGAAGGACAGTTCGGGTATCAAGTCATGTCCTGAGGTGTCCAGACTCACTTTTACAGATGAAAACGAGCAGCTGCATTCATACGCCCCTCTCAGACTTCAAACTGCTTGGGAGTTGCATAAAGTTGAAAAGTTTAAATTCTGGTTTAGTATATGCAGAATTCCTGTGTATCTTAATCACGAATGCTCTAAGGCAGCAAGCACCTGTGTGGGACTTAGTGGCTGGCTGGGGTTAAACTACGACAGTAACTCAGAAAAATTATTTTTATACTGCCCTTAGCAGTTGAATAAGTCACTGGGGAAGATGAAATAAGGTATGAGCAGGATGTCTGGTGTTGACAAACACTCTACTCATAGGAAGAGCAGAATAAACATTGGCTTGTAGCTTTGTCTCAGAGTTGCATGTCGAGCACTAATCATCATAGCCTGGTATTTTCCTAAATCAAAATGGCTTCACAGTCATTAAAGTAATGGAAAATCTTTACAAGAACTTTCACAAAAGGATATGCTACACGTTAATCAAACTTATGGCAGCTGCTAGAAGGGATTGTCAGTTTATTTTATGATGAAAATCCACACGGGGCCAATTCACAATGCTGGCCAAGTTACAGGTGTCACATGTATAAAACATGTCGTTGGTTTAAGATTTAATTAGGACTTTCTTCTCTGATCATAACACTTTAAAGGAAAAATGCACTTAGGATTTAATTTTCTTTGAGAGTGGTTATTAATTTGATGTGATTGATGTTAAATGGGAATTAAATCATAAATGTGATTATGCTTGTGGTTGGATGTTGTCTCAGCAGATTGTTTCTGCTTGTCACTTTTGAATGACTGGTGACGTGATATGGCATGTTGATTTTTATTATTGCTTAACGATTCCACTTTATCATCATTTGTCAGGAAACTGATTTTCCTCTTAGTCCCATTAATATTAAATCTGTCATAACTAAATTAGGATAGAATTGTTATCTATTGCACCTATAAACCCCAGGCTAAATTTTACTTCCAGGAAAAAGACAGCATAATAATACAGAGGGGAAAACCAACCAACTCACAAAAATTAAAGCTGAAATGTGAATACCAACAGATAAGAGTAATTTTTTCCCCCCTGTAATTATGGTGTATATTTCTATTTACTTGGCTAAAACAGATTTCAGGGGTGCTTACACCTGAACTGGAAACTCATTTTTCAGGGGTGCTTACACCTGAACTGGAAACTTATTTTTCAGTGACAGAGTAGGAAGGAAAAAATAGCAAGGTGAAGAACTCAAAGACAGAATAAGAATGCTGTACCTTTTAAACATAGTCATTTATGAGTTGGAGAGGCAGTCACTTTGATTTTCCTGACAGGAAATAGGCTTTTTGGAAAGATGGCAGAGAATGAGACACCACTTCTGTGGATTCCCTCCCCATTTTGGTTCAAAATGCACATAGAGGAATTGTGGGATTTGTGTCACCTTACAGAATGGACCCAATGTCCCTAACACATGGGCTGCCCTCTTTCATCCAGAGACTCTCAAAGACTGCTTGGTGCATTGTGCCCTTTTACAATCAGAATTGAGCTTGAAGCCTGCAGGTCAATCAGACAAATTTCTGTGGTCTCACTTCAAGCCTTACATTTGTTGCTCATTTGCACTAACCAGAGTTCTTCTCTGGTACTTATTTGATGCCCATTACTGTGATATCTGAGAACAAAGATCATTGAGAACAGATACTATTTCTACCAGAAAACCAAGTTTTGTGTTGTTGTAGAAGCAGAAGAATCCTATTAATCCACAAAGCACATCGGAGTACATTGCACACAATGCAAGCCATGTGCACTCCCTACACGAGCCCCAGCTCACAAGCTAAGATAGATGTGACTTATCCCTCAGCCTGAAAAACAAAAGGTCAAAGTTTTTTGGGGAGAAATTTTTGGAATTTGGGGAAAAAAACCCCAACAATCAAACAGTTATTTAAAGACAAAGTTTTGCTTTCTAGCTTAAATTCGAGTATAGAAAAAAGTATTACCTCAAAAGCTGTTGGAGTTTTTTTTAATTCATGATCCCTGCATTCGTATTAGTCTCAAACCTGGTATCTGATTTGTTAGAACTGTCTTTATTATGGACAATTTCTAGAATTTAGACATTTCCCTGCTTGATTGATCCACCATCTACTTTCAATCTCAGAGCCACACTGAGCAGGATGTGCCATCAATTACTAGTGACACACAGCAGGACAGATGTTGTAGTTTTTGGGCATCCAAGAAACAGAGTGGAATAGGATATCATTAAATGAAAAAGGAGTTGATTTTTGTGCTGAGAGTACCAACAGTTTGGCATGGCTTTTAAAATATGCTTTTTAGATTCAAGAAATCAGTCAAAATTAAAGCTTTCTTGCAAATTCTTCACCTTTTTTTCGCAACAAAATTTCACTTAAAAGTTCCTCTTCAGTGATTATATTTAGTAAAAAAAAATTTAAAAGTGAGAAACTTCAGCAACAAGCAAAGAAGAGAAATACTTCAAGAACATTAATTGCCTAAATGACTGAATATGACAGATTATGCGAGAATATTTTCCACTAGGGAACACATTTTCAAACAGAGTCTTTCAGTTTTATACAGTGAGTGTCTGAAATTCAGCATCAGTCACATTAGACTGCAGTTCTGTTTTGTTTAGAAGATCTGTGACTTCAAATTTACAGAAGTAGCTTTTGCTAGCTAGTATTGACTGTATCAGAGAAGCAAAGAAGGAAGGGGTTAGATTCTGCACTGTTGCTACAGAAAAGAGGAGAAAATTCAATTGAAATAAGTGGAATTACAGAGGAGAAAAACGAGTCAGAGATCAGAATCAAGACTTTATTGAAAAAGCTTATGATGTTGAATATTAAATTAATCTAATTTGCACTGTCTGATGGTGGCCATTAGTGCCTGAAGTAGAGGCAATGAAATGCTAATGTGATTGGTTAGCAACACTAAAAACAACCAGTACATTTTTCCTTTGATTGTCTGTGTGTTTAAGAATATTTCATTACTTCTGCTTCCTTTGAAATAAGGGTAAGATATAAATCATAGGTACAGATATAACTAGCGGTTGTGACGTTTTGTTACAGAGTTTAATTACATGAATCATAAAATATTGCTACAATTTTCCAAACTGTTAAACTTAATTAATATGAACCCACAGGGACCACCTTGATGGTTCATAATACTCTGGAAACTCTCCTCCTACAGTAGTAGTTCATATGGTTGAAGATTGCTTTATAATTTACAGAGAGTGATCAATTATTAGAAATGAAGCCAGACAAATTAATTTAATATAAATGGGGTTGTACGGAGTTTGACTAATTCTTTTTAATTACCTATGTGTTATTTTTTCAATAGTCTAACAAAGGGAACCATTATTCTTCCCCATGTACAAATTCATTAATCTCATTACTGTGCAGTATTAATATAATTTTATCACACGTTCCAGAAGTGCAGCACATTGACAAACCATAATGAATCACAGCATTAGTGTACTATCACTACATTCATTTCAGGACATGCCTTGCTCATCTGCAATTTACGTTGAGACTTTGTATAAAATGAGCTGCATAAGCACGTAATTATGACATCTGCTTCTTTTCAGGTACCTCTTTGTAAATCAATGACAAAGGAATAACAGGTTTAAATATGTGTTAACACTCTGATAGCATGTATAATTGCAATATGGCAATGTGTAATGAAGATTAAATTAGACTGCAGTGTACCTGACATATGCAAGAGCATAATTGAACTGCAATAATTATGGAATGAAAGAGACTATAAAGTACTAATATTTCAGTTCAGCAAGGTAAAAGCAGAGTAAAGGAGAAACATTATTGAAATGGTGATGCAAACAAGTACATTGTTTTTATAAGGAGAAGCTATTCATGTCTGTAATTCTTGTCTTCAGTATCCATAACATGTTCTTGGTGTTAGGTAAAGTTCTCTCAGACTCTGCTGTTTTGATCCTTCTTGGATTTCAGATATTTGTGCTTTTTATCGCTACAATGCAGATAACACCCACCACATATAAATATAAGACTGCTGATGAGAGATTGAGAAATTGAATTTCACACATCTGCTGTGGTAGAAAACAGTGATTCACTGAGGCCGTGGCCTCCAGTCAGGGGGCTGAGGAAGGGTTATGTGCTTTGTCCTGTAGGAGAGACAACCTGAAACATATGGGAGATCAAACTGTAAGCCAGAGGGTATGGCAAATTATTAACTGCATTTTAACTGAAGTCATTATCAGAGAACTGCTAAAATATTTATTTTAGATGTGTATCATGCTATACTTCAACTTCAAATCACTTGGGGAGGACAATTAATTCTAAAGGTTAGTAACAGAATATTAGAGTTTGTGTTAAGTGCACTTATTTGAACAAAAATATGTAATACATGTGAATTTGACTCTGGTGATGTATGCAGTGTTATACCACATTTACATTATAACCTAAGTTGTTCTATTACAATTTCAGAAAAAAATGTATTTGCTGTATGAACAAAAGAGACATTCATGTATATTATAATATGATATTATACTCATTAATTTATTGTTAAATCATTTTCATTGTCCAAATGGCTGGTTACCTCTCATAAAATATAAAATCCTATTCATGCATATGACAGCACTTAATAATATTTTAAATATAATCTGTGATCCCTTTGTCAAACATTTGTGTACATTTGTGCACATCCACTGTGCATACCTGAGACTGCACTGCATTTCTTCTAAGAAATGATGTGTCTAGGAATTCTGTAGCTTCTCAGACTTTCTCCTGAGAGCAGCTTTTTTGAACTCCCTTCTGACATCAGCTTTTCTCTTGTTGTTACCAAGTTGGAAAACCACAATTCCTCCACGTATTTCACACAGATATGTTAAAAATACATTTCAAGCTAAATAAAAGAATTCCCAGCAAAACCGTCAGAACCTGAGCAACACATAAAACAAAATGTGACCTTCCTAAAGAGCCTGGTGACTTTTTTCAGCTCGTGTTAGAGCTGTCTCTGTCAGAACTCTGGCTCTCATTATGCAGCTGGCTGAAGGGATTCCCCTGGGACACCCCATGAAGGCAGCTCAGCAGCAGGGCAGGTTTCAGCTGAGAGCAGAGCTGGCTTTGCTGGGAATTCCTCGCACAGGAATTTCACTGAGCTCCCCGTGGCCAGCAGCCACAGAGCCTCGTTTGGGTTGGACTGGGCCCTAAGAAAGCACACAGGCAAATATTTTCAGAAATTTCTCTTCTCAAGTCTTTCTAGTTTTTTTCCTAGTAGCCTCACGTGCATGCTCATATCCACACATGCACCCATCCCTCATTAATTAGCTAAGACAACTTAAGCACTTTTATCAACTTGATTCTGAGTAGCCAGACATGCAGAGAAAGGTAAATAATATTTTAGTCTCGAGGATGAAATTGCAGAATGTAGTAGCTCTTTCTGTAGTGCTACTGCTCACGTTTGCAAATTTTCAAATCTCCTATCATATCTCACTGATAATGGTTATCATGGGTTATAACTAACAAACCTTTCTTGTGATAATGAATAAAAACCTTAATAGAAGTATATGAAATTAGACAAGAAAACTTAAAACTGAATTGAAGGGAATGGTGAATTTTATTTTTCTGGTGGTCTTAGTCAAGAAAGAGAAATATTTAGATCTTAAATACCATTATTTTAGGGCTGATAAGCTAGTTTAAGATTAGAGGAGTTAAACTGGGACTTTTTATGGTTTAAAGCAGGATTTAAACAGCACTTTCTATTAAAACTGTAAAAAGACTAATATAAGGGAGAATGGATTTTACTTGTTATAATAATACATATAACTCCTGGGAAACAGAAGTTTCAAAGGGTTTTTTTTTAATTATAAATTTTCTATGTACACAAAACACACCAGAAATTTTATAAAGGTAATTTTATATCAATATAAGTATAAGGTTTGTTTGAATTAAATAGTCATAATGAGGAATATAAGAGCTGGAATGGAACGTGTGCTGAATTTTGGACAGTAGGCTAGATAATGCCATGATATGCTGGAATAAATAAGGAAAAAAAACTCTAAGCAATTGTCTAAAATTTTTTATGAATTACAATTTCAAAAATTTTCCATATTACATTGAAAAAAAGTGCCTGTTTACTGTTTATGCACAAAATCTATTTAGTCATCAAATTTACAGGAATGACAATTAAACCTCCAAAAAGTTCTACTGTACAAAAATTATTAACCTATAGAAATATTTTAGTTATGTAAGTTTAATGCCACCTGAATATTGGAATTAATAAGAGTATTTGCTTTTAAAGTGAATTAACACTGAATAAATTTAAGATTATTTTGTTGAGGCTAAAGGTATTTTAGTTTCTTTTTTCCATGTAATTGCAAGCATTTTGTCCATGGTACACTTGCTAGTGCACGATTTCATTTTGATGCAAAATTTGCTGAATACTAGAGACGATCTACACATCATTTCCTTTCTTCAGCCAGTTTAAGGAATCTTACTTTCAAGAGGTTTTCCTGATATTTAACCTACATTTTTCATTTTTTGTACATTAATCTTCTAACTCCTAGTTATATTCCATGAACGTCATTAGATAATTCTTTTGTCTTATTTGTGTGTTTATATCTTGAAATATTTATAGACTGCTACCATGCCTCCTATCCCCTACCTAGTCATTCTTTGGCCAGTCTGTTACCTCTTTTAAATCTTTCCTCATAAATCTCTTTCCCTTGACTATACAACATTCCTTGCCTTTCCCTGAATTCCCTTCCTTTCTCCCAGTCTCTCTCACAGTGAGGTGGCCTGTGCTGGACACAGAGTTCAGATGGGGTTGTCTCCCAGCCATGTTGACACTGACATTACCTCACTGCCCACCCTGGGATGTTCTGCACAGACAGTGTAAAATTGTGATGGGGGGTTTGGTGGTGGGATTTTTTGGGGTTTTTTTGGTTGTTTTGTTTTGTTTGTTGAGTTTTTTTGTATTTACGTTCTTCTAACAAAGTGATGTCAAATATCTTATTAAGAAACAGCTTCAAGAATCTTTGTTATCATTTCTTTGGTTTCTCTCTTCAAGTTGGATACATATTTGCCTTGGATATATCAGCAAATGAGCGCCAAACACACACACTCCATTGTGTGTCCATCTCCATTGTCTTACAGGTTAAAATTCTCTCTCTTTTCCCTCACATTTGCTAATGGGCACAGACCTAAGTTCTAGGGCCATCAGAAAGATATGGATGTTACTCCTACCCAGGATATCCTGCCTCTTTTCTGAGTACACAAATACATAGGTTAATTTATGATTGACTCTTTAGGGTATTTACTTCATTGTCCTGTCCTCCTCCTATCCTTACATATTTTCTGCCCTTAAAGACAGTAATATGGTTTGGGAAACTGAGACAGACAAAAATTTATCGTTCTTTTTTTTTTTGTTAATATGCTTATATGTTATCCATTTCAGTTGCTAGAACAGACTTGCTGTGCAGCCCCAGGACTATGAGTGCTGGTGTAAGAAAGAGGGAGAAGAAGCTTGGCCAAGGCAAGGGCAAGGTAGACCTGTGACATCTCTGATTCAATTGGTCTAAAACAGTAAGCAAACTCCTAACATTAACAGCAACTGGTCATGTCAGATATGCACTATTACATTTCAAATAGAATTATACTCTTGGTAAATGACCACTTCAGTCATATATTTTCCTTTATATTTAAGTGTCTGTGTTTTTATCCTTACCTTCAGTGGTCATATTGTATATTTATTGGATAAAATATGGTCACTGTCGTACACTGAGGGTTTCTCTCTTTGTTGTGTATGTTTATTAGTGCTTCATGCATATGGTTTAACCAAGTGTCTTTTTTCCATGAGACAAACTTTAAAAGAATTTGCATATATATAGAAGCTTTAGTAAATGAAATCTATGTAGATTGATGGATTTCCATGACTCAGAGTTGTAGCCAAATTCTTAATTATTGCAGCTGTAATAATATTGAAGTACAGGACTTTTCAAAACAGCTTTATTAATTTTAATGCAGTGTTTAGAAAGCTCTGCTTTTTGTTGAGCAATAAGCCAAAAAAAGAGGCTTTTTCTTTTAATGGAGTCAAGTTTTTCCTTTTTTAGTTCATAAGTCAGCACGCTAATATTCAAAGTATTTAAAGATGTCATGATGACTCTGACTTGTTGTAGAAATAAATAAAGATGGAATCCATATGTTTTCCTTTTGATGGATTAAGGGCCATGTTTACAACAACACAAGTTTACACTGTTGCTGCCCTCAAGTATTCTGCAGACCTTCATGGGTCAGCTCCTGCAGAGGCTCATTCTTACTCAAGAGTACAATTATAGTAACCATTTCCATGGTTAGGGAAACAGTCTGTTCTCAATAGAACATACAGCATGATGCTGATGTATTTAAAAAAAATACAACAAAAAAAAATCCAATACATTTTTATAATTTAGAACAATTTTTTTCCCAATAGCAATATCTCAGTCCTTGATGGCTTACTATAGGTTAGCATTTCTCAAATGTCATTAAGATATATTGTATATATGTCCATTTTATTTTGAATTGAGATTATTCTGTGTCAGAGATAATACAGAGGTCTGCTTTTTTAAGGGATGTGAGTCTCATAGCTGCTATCATTCCTTTTTCTGTTTTAGTGTCTTGAAATCTTCATTGCAGCATTATCAATGTGCAAAAGCCACCGAATGAAGCTGTAAGCAAATTATTGTCTGATTCAGAGACATAATTAGGAGTAATATCTCCCCTGGCTTCAGTGTCCTGCTTTTGATTTTCTCTGGAATTAGCAACAGATTAATCTGGACAATATTTTTACAGTGTTCCTGATGTATTGAGATAAATCTTGAGCTCTTGCACATGTTTATGAGGTCAAGTTTAACAATGTGCATATTTATTTCTGTTGGTGTTTCAAGCTGCAGTTTGAAGAGTCCCCAGTCTTGGTGAGCAAAGGGTATTGGTGTTTATAGAATCCAGTCCATAACAGGCAAAAACATTTGCTATTGATCCCTGCCAGCTCTCAGCTTGCTGTTGGCCAAGCTCACCCACAAGGAGCATTTCTTTACTCCAGGGATGATGCTGAGTTAGGTGGAGGAGGCTGGGCTAGCACTGAATGGGGGTGTAAAGGCCAGTTGGACAAACTGACCCTGGCCCAGTTTCCCAGGCTCTGGAACAAAAATCTGCCCTGGCTGAGGCTCTGTATCCTCTGTGCCTACAGAGCAGCACAGGGATGTTCTCACCCCACAGCTCCCTCCAGGATGAATTGGGCAGCAAAGATGGAGAAAAACAACACAAACTGGGAGCACATTTCTGCTGCAGGCCTAGCAGGAAGGTCTTGGGGCAGGGTGGCTCATGATTGTCCTTGCAGTGTCACAGCTTTCTGTGTTGTGCCCTTTTCATGTAAGAAGCTCAAAGTGTAAAAGTAAGCAATGAGATTCTGGGCAGTATTGACAGAAGTTAGCTTGATTTGTATGTGAAATTAAAAATTACTGTGGAAATATTGTGTACAAGGATTATAACTGTGGAAGCAACTTCAGTAATGGAAGAGATGTTTGCTTTCCTGCAATGGATTTGGAGATTTTATTCTGAAGGTAAATGGAAAAGAAATAAGTGGAATTTCAAAGATGAGACTATTCTCTCAGCTTTCAGGAGAGGGCTGAAAGCCAGACTATCTTCTGGGATTGCTCCTTTAATTTATGCATTTGCAGGTACTAAATATTTGATGATCACTCTATGGCTCTCCAAAAAGCCTTTCATGTTCTTGAGAGGCAAGCCAAAAACTGATTGTGAGTCAGATATAGAGCCCTGTTTCTTTGAGTATGCTGAGCACCATGTTTTCCTTGTTACATTATATGGTTTCTGTGGGATTTTTTGCAAATTTTCTCCAGAAGGATTTGAATAAAAGTTTGTGTATTTAATTTCTTTTTAACCATTATGAGTATTTGCACATGAGTTTAGTTTGAACTTATTTCAAATTCTAATATTTTACTTGTTGGATTTGTATTTATGGAATTCACATATATTTAAATATTTTTTCAGTTTTTATTGATATTTATTGTTTTCAAAACTAATTTTCAATTACTTTTAATGTTATTGGCTACTGTAATCTTAAAACAGATCAAAGGACATTATTCCTTGCATTGGAAAATTTGTTACATTTACAAAAAGAGTAGAGTTACTTAGGAATTATATTTCTTAGACATTAATATATTATGAAATTTTAAGTATCTATCTAGAGAATCAGGAGTTGCCTGGGAATATTCAACTAAGCTGTGTTCATCCTGTGTTCTGCAAACAGGACTTCCAAAAAGCAGCTGCATTGTGGAATGTTCCCTGGATCTTTATCAACCAAATGTGTGGTCATCCATTTGACAGTCATTACCTGGAGAAAATAGTGGGAATATTATTAATGGTTTTCAGCATTTTATTATTATCTGTGTGGCAGGCTCCTTTCAGCCTGAGAAAGCTGTCACTGGCCACCCAATGTTGTGTTTGATGTGACACTGGGACAGGTTGCTGGTTCCCACATTGCAGCCCTCGTTTCTGCTAGCACACCAGGGCTCAGTTTTATGGTGTATTGAAAAAAGCCACTTGGGAGGCAGATTTTGTCTTTACAGCAGTGACTGATAATAACAGGTTGGAATATGGAAGGCAAAAACTCTTAATTACATTGGATACAGACAGAAAGACACAGGAAAATGTAGTGGTTAAACACTCAGCCGTTAGGATTTGCCAAACCCCAGTTAACTACTGAGGATGCAAAAAGGTACTGGAACCTTAAGGAAAATTCATCCCTTAGTGATGTGTCTCCAATACTTAAAACTAACCTCTGTTGTGCTCATCTCCTTGCTTTTCTTCAGAAGTGACTCTTATTAAGGCAGCAGTGGGACAATACTAACACAAGAGTATTGGTTCCTGAAAAATTCCCAAGCCTGGTTCTTTTTTATTTTTCATCTACTTATAAGTATTTCACAATTTTTGCAAGATTTTTTTTCAGCATCTTGGGGAAAGGGATATGTACTTCTGTAAGGCACACTGGCAGCTCAGCTAAAATAAACCTTGCATTTCAAAGTTACTTTATTATACTTTACAGACTGCTAAAAACAAATGTTGTAAGTTGCAATCTCAACAAGTTTTGAGAGAATAGACGCACAAGTGAGTCAGCTAAAGTAGAAAATTAGTATGTGAGGATGAGAATTAAACTTAATCCAGTGTTTGAATGTGTGAAAAGAGCTGTAAGAGCAGATAAATAAGTACCTCACCAGCCTTTCTCTCTCTCTCTCTTGTTTTCAGGCACCACATAATCAAACCATTTGGAATTAATTGGTTTAAATTAAAAAACAGATAAGTTTTTAAAAGTAAAACTGAGGCTTAAACATCTTGTGGATTAAGTGTGCAATACAGAGTCTAAGGAGCCAGATTTTCAGTCTGGATATTTCACAGTTCTTAGTCTTTGGGACATTTTAATTATAATATCTTGATCACATATCTCTATTTTTATTTTTAAAAATCTCCCATGGTCAAATTTTGAAGTTAATAGAATCTGTCCAAGAGTACATGGAGAATACTTTGGTGTCACCTGCATCAATGTACTGTATAAATTTAAAATTTACCCAATCTCCTAGTTGTTTCTCATTGCTCTAGTTGTACATGACTTCTGACCATGGCTCACAGAACCTATTGCAAATAGTATCTAATAATATAAGCTAAAATTTGATGCAGTCAGAAACAGTTCCAATATTAGGAACTCTGGATTTAAAATGCAATGTTCTAATTCTATAATAGAGAAGAAAGAACACAAACAAGGAAACAGAACAAATGTTTTTTGTTTTTTGTGTTTTGTTTGTTTGGTTGTTTTTTGTTTGGTTTGAGGTTTCTTTGTTGTTTCATTTTGGGTATTTTTTTGTGTTTTGGATTGAGGGGGGTGGTTTGTTTAGTTGGTTTTTTTCTTTTGGCTTTTTTTGAGGTAAAAGGAAAAATTAGATTCTGAGTGACTTGAGGACAGAAGTCATAATATATCCACAACAGAAGATGTCATTTGTTCAAGAGTAACTTGCAGTCTAGGGAAATAGTTGTGCATGTAAGCATCTAATCTGGCAACACAGTAATAATTTAGGTTAGAAAGATTTTATCTTATAAAACTGTGGTTTTGTATGTCCTTGAACACTCAGCCCAACTTCAGAGTGAGAGTTTATATCTCTCATGGTAAACTTGAGCTGTGCTGCAGGTGTTTTAGTTTATCACTGAAAGGAAATGACTTTTTTTACACCTAATTTAAACTGAAGCTATTCACAGTTTAAAATGTTCAGTAACAGTGACCTCTGTAATGGCTAACACATTGCAGGTGGTCCGATAGCAGGCCAGTGGTTAATGTTTGCTATCGAGGGAGGCAGAATTAAATGTCCGCCCCACAGTTGTTTGCTCCCAGTTTATAGTATGGACACAACAGCTGCCTCAAAAGAAAGCCACAATTAAAGGGCATCTGAAAAGTTGCAATCAGTTTAGTTCCTGCAATGGGAGAGCTTTCCTGTTGGCATCTATTTAAAATTTCTCATTAAATCTGAAAGCAGAAATCCGGGTAAATAGTCGCAACCTAAATCTCTGTGTTAGACTTCTGATAGTTTTGTTCCAGCCTTGTAGTCCCTGCTCAGTCCTTCAGGCTAAACTCCTGTTTGTTCTGCAGTGGTTGGGATCAATAAGTATTTTGTCTTGGAGGATGTGAAGTGCTTTGTCAGACCCAAGAATTCTCAACCAAAGCTCTCAGCTTTCACAAGTAACTAACTGAGGAGGCAGTTCAGATTCCCCATCACAACATAAAAAGCAAAACTGGGGAGCCTAGAGCCTTCATTTTCGCTATTTTCATTTTGACAAAAGCGAAGTATCTTTGCCATGTAGCTGCTGTGCAGCTTTTTCAAATAAGGGTAGACCTGGATGCATCTAAACCAATCATAATCATTGTCACCTTGACTTAAAGTTTGATTTCTTCCCAATGCATACTGAATTCTGTTATTGCAGAAACAGCTGATCCTGAATCCCACTCATAAAATGTGATTACAGAGCCTAAGATAATTCTGAGAGCACAAAAGTACTTGGTAGAAATGGGTGAGAAATTTGGGTCTTGTCAGGGGACAGTTTTCTATTGAGAAACAATTGTGCTGTTTCTGCTGTTTGCCTTGGAGTGACATGAGCTGTTACACAAGGAAAGAACCTCTGAAAGTAAAAGCAGCTCTTCTTCACTGGAGATAATAGCCTTCATATCTCAGAAATGGTTCTTCAGGAGGTGTCTTGAGCAGGAATTTAAAACAGCCACATTTTCTTAGAATACAGGATAACTGACCACAACAGCTGAGAAGACATGATGTCTAAACAGAAGTTGTTCTGAAAAGTATGTTTTAATTTTGTGTTACATACTACACAAACCTCTTATGAAGTGGCCAGGATTAGGATTCATCAGCACTTTGTTAGCTATTCCTTAAAGAACAACAGTCATCTCAGTAATAGGGTGCCTGGGTAGGACCCATTTCACTGCTTTGGTGACTGTGCACAGCTGAGAACCAAGGGCACTCTGCAGTGTTACATGAAGTACATCAGCTGACGTTGCTTTTTGCTGCATGAATGAATGTAGACAAAAAAACTCCACAGTAAAACCAGTAGATAAAGTAGACTGAATTCTAACTGGGAAAGGGATTGTAATCCAGATCATTTATGTGTAATCTGTTTGAATCAGGCTGAAAAAAAGCCACACTAGAAAGTTTCAATATAGATTTAATTATTTTATTCCTACCTAGGAATGACAGATAATCTGTTTTTTAGCTTTCTGTTCTGGGAAGAAGGAAATTTGCATTCAAATGCTGTCAGGCAGAGGGTGGGACTGAACTCACCTTCTGCTAGATGTTACCCTGGAAGCTCCTCTAGTTTTTATAATAGCTTTCTGAAAATGAAACCTTTCTTCCATCCATAATGAATGAAGCACACCTTTTTCTCTTCAGTTATCTCAGTTTATGCAGTAAATTTTCAGTTCAACCAAAACAGGCTCTTTGTACTGCTGTGTGAACAAAAAGTGTCATTCATACTCTTTTCTAATTCTCCCTCCTATATTTCAAGATCTAAAAAAAGCACTGACATGTGTCATTAATAGGTTTTATCTATGGTTTGAGGATAGGCCCAAAACCTAATAGAGTTATTGAAAAGAATTGCATTAATATGAGTCCTATATTCTTCATGCATTTTCACTGTCAACTCTTTATTCTTTAATTTAAAATAATTAATAATTAATTTTAAATTATTTTTTATATCCATACTTGTTCAAATGTATTTGTTTGTATGGTTTCTGAGAAGGAATGATAATGTGTCATGGCCATATTCTTTATATTTGTAGCTTTATATTAGCTTGTACAATTGAGTAGAATTGTTCACACTTATAATTCTTTTAAGGTTATGTCATATTTAAGTTATCAGACGTATTAAAATTATACAAAATTATAGAGACAAAAATGTATATTTCTCATTAAAATAACCATGATTTTATTTTCCATAAGCTATACCCTATATAGGACTCATATAAAGAATATATTTGGATGTGTCACACAAATAACACACAAAATTAATATTTAGTTCTGACACACTTACATTCATATCTTTAACACTAAAATTTTCATTTGTAGTTAAAGTCTGTACATGTATTAGCAAGGCCCTTTATTGTCTTGAAATTAAATCTTTTGAAGTTTCTTCCTCTCTGAGACAAAGGAAAGCATATATTTGACATCAAAGTGGAGACATACTGCTGGCTAGTAATTATGGTAGCTTAACTTTGCCCAGTCCCCACCCATTTACAAGCTTGCCTTTACTTTCCTCAGCATGTTCTTATTTTGATCAACACCTTTAGAAATAACTGGATAGCCCAGTTACTTTTAAAGTTGCTGCAAATTTGGTTGGAAAACAAAATAATGGTTTAATAATTTATTCTTTATATATAATTTTGGCTTTTTAAAAACCTCCTTTAATTACTCTAAGTTGTAACTGTTAGCTGGGTGTTGCCAGATGTGAAACCAGACACAAGGGTGAGATTTTACAATTCAAGCACAGCTGCTTGGGAAAAAATCTGGTTTAGGACACAAGAGATGGATTAAAATACTAAATTTATATTAAAAAATAGTAGGGAATCGTATGCAGGATAGCTAAAGTTGGGGTTTTTTTGCAACCTTGTGAACTTCAAGTGAATCAATCCAATCAAAGTCTAAAAGAGGCTTCAAAACTCAGCAAATAATATTTGCTGTCAGTCTTCTCCCCTCATCCACCAAAGCAAACATACAAATGTAGAGCACTGCCCTGTTTGCAAATTAAAGCCTCAGTTTTCTGTGATGTCTATGTCAGTGAGGTGAGCACTGGAGCTGAGCTTGAAGTGCCTCTGTGTCTTGGAACATTTTTAAACTTCTCTAAGTGCCAGGATGATGAACTCAAAAGAAGTTTATTTATCTTGGGAATTGGAGTTTTACAGCTTAAGAAAGAATAACTTCAGCAATCCATGGGAGGCAGGGCAGAGCTGGGGGGGGCAGCATCCTCCCCATTCTTGCAAATTCTACTGCAATGGCCAAATTGCTGATGTGCTCAGCAGAGCGTGTTAGGTAGCGCAGAGCAGCTGAAATAACGCTGCATGTCTTCTGCATGGGGACCTTTGTGCTGCAGGTATGAGGAGAGAGAGAGAGGCAGAGCATTTATATCAGTATTTTAACAAGAGATGTATGGGACTGGGAAAATCTATCCAGTAAGTCATGTTTTTCCATAACTAAAACTAATACAAAAATAAGTGCCTGCTTTCCATAAAGTGTATGTGAATTACAAAGCTATAACATTGTTACTGGTTTAACCCAAATGTCATGGGTACCATGTTTGCCCTCCTATTCATCTTGTGTTTAGGTGATGGGTGTGCAACACTTTGAAGAGATTTTTGTCCTTCTGGGTCCCTAAACCCAACAGTGACTCACAACAATAACAAAAAAAACAGCTACAACAAAATCCAAAACAAGTTTAACCACAACAAAACCCATAGAATCTTCACCTAGCATGATTCTGTATTTACAAAAATGGCAGCTAAAAAGTGAACTTTTCCTATTGTTTCTCCCAAGCTGCTCTTTTTCTTCCTCTCGCTGCAGATCTCAGTTACTGCTTCAACAAGCAAGCAACTGCAGCAGCTAATTATAACCACCAGTCTCTGTGCTTCCCCCCTGCTTACCAGGTCATGGCAACATTCATTTGGAGAGTGTTTTTTTCTAAACAGGAAAACATTTCTCCAACAAAAGTCTGTAAATATTTTTCTCAGTAGTACTGGCAGGCAATATTTATCCTGGTACTGAGGTCATTCAGAGGAGATGAGATGTGATAGCACTGAGCTTTTAGCTGTCAGCAGGACTTTCTGGCATTTCCACAGACTTTTCAAATATATAAGCAGAGAGAAGTCTGTTTTTCTTGTCCAGGCACATTTCTAATTTCCATCACTATTAAGAGGTGTTGTACAGTCTTATCAGGGACATTATAGACCTCCCAAGTGTTCTATGGCCACTTAAGTCTCTCCTGTTTTAATTGATTGTGACAGATAACAATGTACTGTAAATGTTTGATTTGATTAAGAGATCCTGATGAACCCTTTAAATTTTCAAAATTAAACCTGAGTGTTTCATGCATATTTTCCAAACCAGGTGATGGAATTGCAGAGTGGGCAATGAGTGTTTATCACTGTGGATAACAATAATTAGTCTCTTTTCTCTGCTTGCCCTGTCTCTTCAGCTTGTTTAATCACTCCACAGATTTTCCTCATTTATTTTCTGGTCAGCTCTTTTATTATTATTTTCCTTTCATTATGACATTAATTTTCTGTATGGGTCTTCTTGATACTAACAGTTATTCTGAATTGTTGTGTGTTATTTATGAAAGTCAAGTAGCCAGTAGAGTAAAGCATTTGCAAAGTTCTTTTAAAGCATCTATAAACTCATCTGACAATAATTACTTACATGATGCTTATTGGGATGTCATTCAATCTATTTATTTACTGGCCTGCCCATCATTGTCATAATGTTGATTAAAAAAAAAAAAATAGAACCACCTTTTATTCTGATTTCTTAAGAAGTAAGGAATTACCAAAGTAATGTAAGTGTTCTACTACCTTGACTAGGGATCATGGACTGTTTTCTAAAGAAGAATCCTTTGATCTTCTCAACTGAGTGTTGAAGGAGAGCCATATTTCTATCCTGGCACACACTTGAAAATATTAGCATTTCTTTTATTAAATGACCACGTTAATACACATGTAAAGTTTGTCCTTCCCTGGTGGTGTTCCTAGGCTTCAAGACTGACCAACCAAATCTCAGCTTTAGCATGAGAAATCAGGTTATTTATGTGATACAAAAGATTATCTGACTATGCAACAAATCTGTCAGTATTACTTAGATTTTCATATAGAAAAGCATTCAGACTTTTCAATTCGAGTCTCTGTGGCTCTTTATCTGGCTCTTTGTGTCAGGTTTTTTTAAGGGGCCTCTCTTCCAAACCAGTGCAGAGCACTTTATAGCTGTAAAACTGCTCTGACTACTGGGTGTAAGGCAGAGGGAACTGGGACCTGAAATGATCCATGACTTGGCCTACCAACACATCTGAAGATATTATACTTTTTTTTTTTCAAATAGATATATGAAATTAGACTTTTGATAATAAGACAGCATTTTATAATGGCTTCATTTCTTGAAAATAAGTCTATTGCTGATTTTGAATGTGTCATCACAAAACTGTTGTTGAAGCTTCCTATGAAAAGTCCACGGACATTGAAGATACTCTTTGTTACTCAGAACCCTAATTCACTGTGTGTACCAGGTTGTCAAATTCCTCTCATGTGACTGCCTCAAAAGAACACACCAGTCATGTGGGAAATAATTGTTGAGCAGAAACAAGTTTTTGTGATACAATGTGAACATTTGTTATTTCTAACCAGTTAAGGAAACTAAAATCACAGTACTTTCTTTTTGTTCCCACTTAGAATAGTAACTTGTCATACAGAGTCCACTGCTAACTAAACATATTAGTACTGTTAGCACTGACAACTACCTAAGTAATTTGCCTTAGTAACAATTCATCCAAACCAGAAGCAAGAGGGAATTTAAATTAATTGCCTAAGATTATGCATGTCAATTTTATGATGAATAGATGGTACTGAATTCCATGAAATAATTTAGTACATAAGAGTCTATTAGCTAGTTAGAAACCATGACCCCATTTGACAGTTATGGACCAGCATAGCATCTAATCTATATTATTTGATTTGTATACCCTTTATGATCTAACTGGATCCCATAATGTCAAAAATCATACCTATCACATTGAATTATAACACATTAAGAATACAGGATTGGAAAATCAGATATTTTTGTCTCAAGAGTGAGCTTGGTTAGGATATTTACAGTGAAAGAGATTCTGCTTATTGCATTAAAAAATCCAGAACCCATCTCCAAGTGCTTTTAAAATTAAATGGAGCATGTAATAATAATTTTAAACTACTTTAGTTGGCTTTTCCCTACAGTCTTCAAAAAACCAAAAAAAATTAGTCATCCTTTATTTGTATTTTTATGAATCAAATGTAAGTAGATGGCTTCTATCATTCTGTGCATATTTGTTTGCTGACAAAATTTAGATGAGCAGATCATTTAAAACTGTATCATGCTTCTAAATCGCACACCAACTATGGTTACCTGTGATGGAAGAAGAAAAGTGTTGTTTCTACATAAAAATGTGGTAGCAAAAAGAAACATGTGCCTGAATTTACTCTAATTTGCTCATTCAAAAAAACCCTAATGGCTCTTCAGGACAAAGTAATATATGAATGCATTACATACTTACAGAAGTTAACTGCAGAGCTTTCATTTAGCAAAGCATAGCTTAAAGCTATTACCATTATATGTGATGTTTTTAACATCTCATGCTTTATTCCAGAACCTCTGGCTTTTCAAGGTCTATTTGTGTTTGGACAAAAACATGCACATGAAAGAAGTAGAGATGAATATGAAAGCTGATTTAGGAGTCAGTCAATATAATCATTAATAATTTTAACAATATGTATGTGAAACAGCAATCTCTAAAGACACCATCATCAAATGAAATACGTATTTGAAGTTATGCATGACATTTCTAGGCAATGCATGTTCTTTTTCTGACAGGTTGTATGAAACTTGCAGGGGAGGATGCTCAGTTCCCCATATTCTGTTTAGAATGGACACATCCCCATAGCAAGCTACTCTCAGGGACCTTTCTGCTCCTGCAGAGAAGCAGGCAGAATGTTGTACCAGCCTTGGAGTTCTCTTCAGTGTCCTCTGCATGTAGAGCTTGCAGGGGAAACTTTTGTTCAGGATTCAGCTCCAACACACAGGACCTGTGTTTGCACTTTCACAATTTGTTGTGCTGTAGAACCTCATACCCTCGTGCTAGTGTGGTAATTTACAATACAGCTGCCTGTCAGGCAGGTTTGGCACCCACAGAGGTGTGTGCACAATTGCAGGGAGAGGCACAGAGAGCTGCTGTTCTTTGTCCCAGAGCACACCCACACCTGTAAAGGCTGGACAAGTGTGACAAGTTCGCATTTTCCAGCAGATAACCTGAAATCCCTAACACAAAGTAACCCTTTCCAGGAATTCTGCAAGGGATCAAGAACTCAGTGTCCTGAAAATATCACCAAAGTCTAATCACTTAGTCCCAAGTTTAATGAAGTCTTTAGGCCCAAACTTGCCATTAACTTAAATGGGAAATCAATGGGAAGTTAGAAGCCTAAATGCTTTCTTGAATCAAGGCCTCCAGGCTCAATTGAGATTCCCACAGTGATCACTATAAAAAATTCTGTTAAAGCTCAGGCTTGTGTTAATCATTTCCATATCTGTCTGTGGACCTACCTGGTTCATTTAAAACATTTATATTATGTGTTTTAAAAGGGACTAAAAGTGATACTTTCAAGGCATCTAAGGTACACTTAGACACCTAACTTTGAGTAAGATGTAAAATATATTCCAAAATCCTTCCCCTGCCTACCTGCATTTCCAAGTACATATCTACAGCAAAAGATGGCACTAGTGATTGAAATGCCAAAATTCTATATTATACTTTCTCTCCACTTCAAAACCATTTCTTTGGAATTTCTGTCTTAAATACAACCAAGAATTTGAAGAGTTATTGCAATAATTTTTCTGACCTCTCTGTCTGGTATCAGTCCAAGATGTTTGGATAATTGGCCTGTGAACTTTTCCAATAGACTAATTTAAAGATGCTAAGGAATTCAGGAAAAAATTGCTAGTTTTAAAGTTTTTTCACTAGCAAATCTAATCAATATAGATAGATGAATAATTAATTCTAAATAATATATCCTGGTTTGTTACTTTAATCCTACTAAGTAATTCAGTTTTATCTTACAGTATTCCCCAGCTCATACTAACTGGCTTGACTTAAACAATTCACTATGGGCCAAAGCTTGATTGCACTGAAGTCAATGGCAAAAATCCCATTTTCTCCAGTGACAACAGCATTTAACCCTGAGGAACTGACCTTAAGGTTAATTAAATGTTTGAGAAAACCTGAGGTGATTTATAGTTTCATGCTGAAAGCAAGAAAACTTCACAGTTTTGTTAGGTTTTGATGTAAAACAAGATAAAACCTAGTGCTCTCAAGCTGAGTTTCCCTTTCAGTTTTTATTTTCTTTTAAAATCCAAAACTGAGAGAAACTCAGGTTGAGTGAAATGCACTGTGTGGATTGCAACTTTTTTTTTTTTTTTTTTTTTCCTTCTTAAGAACCTGCACCCCACCCTGAAAGTTTGTACACCTTTGCTTCTGTGATCTTCTTCATACATCCTACTAATAATGAAACTCTTTATTAGAGGTTTGTTTCATGGTGCCTTTTTACTGGAAGTATTGCAAGCAGTGCTGGTCATATTTCTTCAGTGTGCATATAAACAGTTATGAGAGAAGTAAAAAAGAAAGCCTTCTGTATACACATTTCATGGAATGAACAGCATTAGTTAAGGAATGTTATATACTTGATTTGATTAATGAGTTTTAGGGAGATTATTTCTCAGCTTGATTCATGTGCTTAAGGACTGTAAAGTAATTTAGAATCTAATTGCAATGTTTTCCAGAATTTTATGTTGCTTACATTATCCTTACAGAATACAGAAATTCCAATCCATCCTCTACATAGTTCTTTGATATACAGTAGCATAATTCATTTTACTAGAAGGTAGCTAGATTACACATGCAAGTATGTTATTCATTTGAAGATATTAAACTTTCTTCTGTATACGTTGATAAAAATACCCAGTATCAGTATGTTAATATACAGATTTCTCAAAGTCCACTGTACAGTTCTGCTATTTAATAAAGGCAGAGAAAGACTTTTCCACTGTAATTGCATATAGAATACTAGAATTTGTATATAAAAATAATGGTAATTTTTCCTTTTCATTTCCTCTGCTAGTATTTATTCTGATAGAAGCTGAATTTGTAACTGAGTGTTGAAAAGGCACTGCTATATGCAGAGTCAGTAGGTGGGAAGGAGAATTAAGGGAAGCATTTATCAGAAGCCATACAAAAACCCAACAAACACAGAAATCATCGGAAGCTGTGACAGCAAAGAGATCAAGCTGAAAGGAAGCTGTGATGTAGAATCGAAAGTGCACAGAGTTCAAGACTTGATAACTTCATGATGAATTCCATGAAGGGACTCTTTCATAACAAAAAGAAGCAGAAAGAATTTAAACCAGCTCAGAGCTGCATGACTCAGCTGCTCTAACAGTAATCTGATCTTTGTCCTGATAGCAAAATGCTGAGTCGGAGAAAGTGCTCAAGAACTGCTGGAACATCTCAGCTCTCTGAAGCTCTCTGTTGCTTGCCCATGCTTTAACACCACTGCTGCCTTCTTCATATGTGATAAAAGAGGTTGGAATTTTTTCCTTTATTTCTCTGACCAGGAGCTGGCAGACTGAAATTATAACCACAGACCCTAAAATAGACAGAAGGAAGATCTTATCAGTGAGTAAGGTGTAGACACCCACAAGAGAAAAGGTAATGAGCCCTCATCTTTTAGAGCATTGTTTTATCTCTTGTTTCTCTGTGTCTACATCTGACTGGTATTTTATATATTACTTTTTCCTGCTACAGGACATTTTTCATGTTCTGTGCTTTCACTTTGCCTTGGATTACTGCCCTATAATAGGAAAAAAAGATATATTTTAAGGGGAATTTTCTGAAACCTAAACACTTAGAGCGAACTTTTCTGCACTTAATGTCCTAGATGATGTAGAACTGAGACCAAGGTAGTCGGAGTAAACCTGCTTTTTGTAGAGACCAGAACTGTTTGCTTTCTTGACTGTATGTCCACTATTTCAACTTGAAGAAGGTTAAAGTCAGAACATTTAAAAGAGTCTCTCAGAGTCATGAGTTTCTCTTTTCTCATTCTTACTTGGGGCTGACAGGGGATTTTTTTTGCCTGCTGCAAATTCCACACCTGTTTCCAGAAACTTCAGTTTCCTGGATTTTTGGGGGGATCTGTCAGTGTGCAATATCTGTCCTGGTTTGCATGCTTGTGCTGTGCTATGTGTCATGTATGTGTTAGGCTTGCCACAATAGCTGAAGAGGAAGTTCTGAATGTTAAGAATTGATCAATGGCAAATAATGTCCCTTGAAAAGGACAGCTTGATGGGGTGAAGTATCAAAATTAGCTTCTTCATTTACAATCTGTTGAAAGCCAACAACTTTTTGCTTTTTGAAAACGTCATCAGAAGATTGTTTTTCTCTATTTTATTCTCTACAGAGATGCTACAGAGGATCTAGAACAGGCTTAAAGATTTTCCTTCACTGAAGATAAATCATTAGTGGTATTTTTGGATAGCATCTATTGTATGATGTGAAAATAGGATGCCTCAATAAGATACAGCAGAGTGACCACACCAATTGTCATCACCAGTAATTACCACAAAACAAGGCAAGAGGTAGAAGAGTAAGAATTCTTTTGCTTAGAGTATTGACAACTAAAGTATCATTACTGAGCCTCTTGAAATTTACTCTCCCTAGAATCTAAATGCTCTGTACTCCTGTCTTCCTTTCTTTCTTCTGGATTTTTTTCTCTGTTATTATGTAGCACTAAAATTTGGCTCACAGGTTGAAATCCACAGTTTTCAAGGAATTGGAAGTTTATCTGTGCATTATTAGGTATTTACAAGCTAACGGTAACATTTTTGCATATATTTGGAAATTAGGAAAAGAGAAGAACTCCAGGTTTCATCTTGTTACAATCCAGTATTGAAGCCTACATTTGATATACACACAGTATTAGTAGATGTGTTGGAATACAGAACTGGGCAATGTATTTCACATTATTTTACACTCCTTTCCCCAGAAAAGTAAACAAACACACTGAACCATCTTTGCATCTTTAAAAAGACATTGGGGAATCATTATATGGTTCCAGGTGTTCACTGCTAATGACTGCACTGAATTAGGGAATAAACATTTCAAGTTTGTTTTATTTTACTTTATGCAGATTTGTAAATTAGTGTGTTTCTTAGATATGTTGTGCTAGATTATTATGAGCCAATGAAAGGACACAGGAGTATTTCTTAACAGAATTTGTTATTGTAAGTCCCTAGACTGCATTAGGCCCACAGGTGATGTTATGAAGTATCCAAACCAGAATGGAAAATGGATGAGAGTTTTGGCCTTGGATAATTTAGGGACTATTTAAAAATCCTGTTATGGGAACCTTTCTACTTGCTCTCTGTCGATTGCAGGATTAAGTTGTGTCAGTTCAGTAGAAAAGTATGAAAAATTCAATTTGTATGAGTTTCCAGAAGAATAGTCCAGCTTCTGTTTGTTTTTTGAGTATATAAAAAATTGGGTCTATAAGAGTTTTATGGTCCTGGGGATGGGCAAATCACAGCTGATCAGGCAGATAAATCTTTGGGTTTGATATATTACACAATGAAAGCACTAAATCTGTGAAAAATCTGCCTTTTGGTCTCCAGATTTTGGCCCTCAGTACTGAGCAGCAAATTAAAAATCTGCCAATTTTGTTGGCAGATGGGGAACCCCTCCCCATTTGGAGGTACTGCAATCAAGTGGATTTTTAACTGGTGCAGCACATCTTTATTTACAACTTGTAAAGTGTGTTTTCTTCTAAAACTTTCCATGTGATACAGCTCTTTATATTATATTACACTTATAAAATCTCACCAAACCCTTATGAATTAAAAGATAATTAGTGGTTCAAAACATAGAAGACATTAGGCCAGAAGTGTCAAAAATGTCATGAAAGACCATAAATCATAGTATACTTGCATTGATCCCTCATATAGTTAGTTTTTAAATCATCTCTTTAACACCTTGTAAATGTACAAACAACTATGTACCCAAGGGAAACTTTAATATGTTTTTTATACATATTTTAATTTCATCTCAAAGTACTGGCTGCATAAAAATTAAGTCAGACTCACAAAACCTCATTGATTTCCTCTGGATAAAACCCATCTGTCCAAACTAATTTAGAACCTTTTTGAAGCTGTAAAGTTAGTCATGCAACACTGAGGTCATTATGGACATCCTGTACTGTAGGAACTCTAGTGTAATTTTAAGAAGGTAATTTTGTTATATTTACTGTATTTAAATACAGTGCTACTTTTAAGGAACAAAAGCCTTACTGTGTAACTGTATTGAAAGTAAACCAGAAGCTGTGAAAAGTGAGATCTGTTCTTTTCCTTGTGATTAATGCACCTTTCTGCCAAAATTGAAACTTCTTAACTGAGCTCATTTAATACAAAGTAAACGAATTCTGCTCTTTGGATTTGATCCGCTGGCTAAGCTCTATAGATAAGGGTCTAACAGTGAATAGCTTTCATTCTAAACAAAGGATGTTTTGATAGAAAGGTCAGAGCTAAGGTCTTTTATATTGTGATAACAGGAAAGGGAAATGACATATTAATGGCAATTCATGCCATGGTGGTCTGCTGAACATGGTGGATCCAAAAGAAAAAGGAAAAAAAAAAAAGGCTGCAGTGCTATTTTTTAAGGACATCAGTTTTTAATTGGTCTTATTTTGAATGACAATTTCTTTCATTACAGTTGGCAAGACAGCAATGCCAAAATGTACAACACTACTGCCACAGGGAAGATTGAAAAAAATTGCGTGTATTGATCTGGATTCTGCCCTCGAACATTTTGCTGCCAACCAGAATATTAAGCAGGCTTAGCCCTTGTGAGTCACACTTGTAACAAATGATGATCTGTAGCTAATTTTTATAATGTGATAGACTTTAATTACATGCTGAATCACTTGAATAGGGCAAATAAGTTTAAATTAAGAGGTTCTCACTGTGGCTCAGGACACGTACATCAAGATGCATGCTTTATGTGCAGTGTTAGTGATCTGGGGAGCAGGGTTTGCATAGCAGAACAGAAAGCACTGAGTTTTAAAAGATTACAAAAGATCTCTGAACTATCATGCAGGACTGATTCTACCACAGAAATCTTTGTTCTGGAATAAACAAAATGATGTGATTTGGCAAGGCAGTCACTCCAGTGAAGACACTTAAAGCAGTTATTCCACTCCCCTTCCCACCATCCCAGCCCCCTCCCCTTGGGGCAGGCTGCTTTATCTAGAGCCAGCTGATGTTATCTCTAATGCCAGCAGCTTTTTACATATCCACGTTGAGTCCAACAATTTCATGACATAGGATGATAGTGTAGATTCCCACGTTACCTAACCAAGTCTGAATTAAATAGCATTTCTTTTATGCTTAATAGAGTATCAGCACAGAGAACAGCAGGATCAAGTATTTGAGAAGCAGTGTAGGATGACAGCACAATAGTACATTTTTCCAGTTCATGTCTCATATCTCCAAAGGGAAAACTTCTCTTTGCCTGCTTCCCTGCGTTCTCCCTTGAGATGCGTTTCCTGGTAGTCAGTCTCTTTGCATGTCAGGCTGCAGCTGAACTGGAGATGTCATGCCCTGTGACCATAGCCAAGCACTGTAACCACATTCTCCTTTTCTAAGCTACCACGGCACAAACAATGCCATTATATTTGCTTGTAAAGGTCTGTCAGGCACTTTGATGACAGTAGATAATTCTGAAGAGCATCACATAGGAAGGATACGAGAAACCAAACAAGCCCCGCTACACTCATGTCTGCTATTTAAACAACCTTCCACCCCCAGACAGAAAATTAGAACCAGGCTCATTCCTTCAGACTGGGATGTTGCATCCCATCTCTCTGGATAATTCCTATGAGTACACAAGCCCATGTTAGACATGCTTTGTCATGCCATGTCATCTGGAAGCAGCTCTGGGAAAGAGTTCTTTTATAAAAAAAGCAGCACACAACAGATTTAAGCTCCAGCAGAGAAATACAGGAACTCTAAAAATGTTGCTTACTCAGTAGAGAAAGTGTGTGCCCCTAGGTCCTGTAGTGTGAAGGTAGTTACACACCCAGGGTGCACATCAGGGTAATGTGAGCCTGCTTAGGCAAGAAGCATTAGACTATCAAATAATTAATTCCTCCTTTCCTCCATCAGAATACTCTTTTGTCCATTCCCTTGTCTTAGTGCATCGCAGCATGAGAGCTATATATTATTCCTCTAGGCAGTGAAAACATAGGATCTTGGACCAATCCCTTTTCCTGATCCTTGATGAAATCCCAAATCAATCTTGAGTCATGATCAACCTCCTCTCCTCATTTCCTGTCCTCCCAGCTGATAATTCTCAAATATCTCAAATATTAGGTAGTGACATCTATTCACACAGTTTACCAGCTACCCCACCAAGAAAAGAAAATATCTGCTTAAAAATTATTTTCCTTGACATCTTTCTACTGCTGTATTTGATCCTATTTGCCCAAAGCACATGGTGTCTCCCTGTCTTTCTTGCTATATCTTACAGTGGTGTGGAAAATTTATTTCAAATGGTTCTTGCTTGGGTAGTCAAACAGTTACTCTATCAAAGTGTGGTTGCAATGTACATGTTTATCTTTTTTCTCAATGACACTAAATGATACCTGAAAAAATAAGATATCAGCTAACATTTTGTTTTAGGGAAAGCTTTTAAATGAAGAAAAATCTGTATACTAGTGAAATATATGCAAGTGTGACATCACTTTGAAAATTTTTTAAGTTATAAAATAATAAACAGCTCTTTATGAGATAGTTAAATTTTGTTAGATTTTAATGTAGCCATGAAATGAAAACAGTTTCCCATTTTGTAGTGTGTTACCAAGTAGTAGTAACTTCTTTCAAAATCAAATTTCTCCCTTTTAATAGGTAGCTATTTAAGTACCATGGAAACAAGGCAGTAGTGTTTTCTAAATGTTTAGGAGTTCTCTGAATTTTTTTCAGCTCTCATTACAAATACGTAATTTTGCTCCTGCATCTGAGCAATCATGCTTCAAAAAATAAACCTGATATGATGGGGTTTTACCAGTGACAAAGTTCATGAAAATAAATTGTAACTGCTTTTATTTTCTACTTAAAATTTGATTAGGAGAACAGCATACTTGGGAAATATGATTTGAGACATGACTTTACTGTCAAATAACTTCTTGACTGACTGCCACAATTGCAAATTATTGTGTGGTTGTAGGTGACATCAGAGACAAGATTGCTGTGAAATTCAGTGTGTTTGTGCATGTAGTGCTTCCTGTGTTCTAGAAGATGGAATAGACATCTTTGGAAACCACGCTGCTCTTGACTGAGCTGCTAATTGTACAAGACTGATTTGGATCAATATGCTTAAATGATGGACAATTTGTTCTTCTAGGGTTCCACTTCACTCTGTAAACTGGAGAAGAGTTCAAGCAGAGCTCAAGGGACATGTAAGTAAAATTCTGTTACATAGAAGACTAGATTTAGTCCTCAGACCTGGCTCTGTCACTTAGAGGTAGCAATCTTGCTCATCAAGTCACTTTGCAAGTACAAGCTTGGATTTCTTCAGCAGTTTTTTCCACTAGCAAAGTTTCTACTCTTAATCTTTTTCTTAATATTAAAAGAAAAAAAATCCATTAGTAAAATTAATAATGAAGGAGCAATGCGCTTGAAGCAAATGTGTCCAGAAATTACTTTTATTTTTTCTGAATAATGAAAAAAAAGGGTGAATTCTTATCCCATCTTATTTTTTTGCTGTCATAACACTCTGTAAAATTCTTGCTTTATGCTGTCCTACTCAGTGTTTAATCTTTTCTGTCTCTGAGGAGGTAGCTCATCATATAAAAGGAGAACACATTGGAAAAATACAATTGTTCCCTATGTTCTCCAAAAAGTCTTGTTATGCAAGGTCCTCTTCTAAAATGCATCTGTCACACTCTATGAAACATTTATATGGCCTCTGTTTTCATATCTCACTGTCCTAATGCTTCCCAGGATATAGCTGTGAAACAAGAAGGTACTACTGTCTCTGTTCTGGTGAGGGGAAATTAAAGTACAAAGAGCCTACGTGAATTGGCAAAATCACAAAAGAGGCCAATGGGGGAGCAGGAAATTGAATACCAGCCTTATAGCTCAGCCAGTGTGTCAGCCTTCTCTTTGAAAAGAATAAATGGTCCTGGAACTACTGAATGGTTATTGAAATCAATATACAAGAAATAAATAGGAGATTTTTTTCTATTATTTTGCATCTGAGATAATGTTTATATTTCAAATTTCAAAACTGATGTACTTTCAAAGAACAAAAAATAGGCAGATCAAGCAGAGTGAGTGAAATATTTCAATGCCATAGAATTCTGAAGAAATCAATCTAAATCACAGTCAGATGCATAAACTTATGTAATTTATGTGACTGTATACACACACACACACATATATTCGATTTCAGAAGAGTTATCTCACTTCTGATTTTATTGTTAAAGACATTTTCTGTCAAGGCAAGACAAAAACAAGCTCCAAATTTTTGTACATCTTGCTGATAAAATATGCCTTCTTGTCCCATGTTAGTCAATACATCAGGCATATCTTACATAACTTTATTTCTATTACATAATTGATTTCTATTTTTATTGATTTGATTCTCACAATTGAAAACCCCACAGTTTTTAGAAATAGATTCAGTATCAACTATCTTTCCAGTTTTAAACTACAAATGTACCTGCTAATATTGCATGTTCTTGCATCTTGATTCAACAACCTTATTTTAGTGCATCAAGGTTCTGAAATGCTGAAACAAAAATCAAGAAGCCAGAACATGGCCTATTTCTGTATGATATTCAATGCTAATTATTAGCTATGTCAAGGAGGCCTGGAGTTATAATAGTGAAGTCAATAGCCTGACTGTTTATAACCTATTCTTTAACTGCAGTGTAGCATTAAAGAGTCAACTACTCCCATTTTCTACTCAGGTGGAGACATTTATGACCAAACAGAAATTCTCTATGCTGGTTTTCCTGAGATTTTGCTCAGCTGTTCACTACATTTTGGAAACCACGATTACTAAATTGTTTGCTAAATTCATTATAAAGTTTAATGCATTAGAGAAATATACTTTGCCAAGAATTATATTTAACAGGGATGAGCCTATGTCCTTACAATAGAATTGGTGCAAAGGAGGAAAGAGAATTTAGGAGTAGAGAACTTCCTACTATGAAATGGAGTCACTAGAAACAAAAGAAAAAAATCTATACTTTTCCTTACCCAGGTTTTACTTTTATGGCTCAAATCAGAAATAAAGATAGATGAAATCTTAACATCTTTGCAATGAAAGTGTTTTGAAACTTTATTAGAATTTCATCTTCCTATCTTTTTGGGCCATTTATCATCTAGTTCATTTCAGCCAATGACACCTCTATAGTGATCTCCTATTGATGTGAAAAGAGCTTTTTTTCCAGTGTCATGTCACTCAAACCATCTATTTTTATGCTTCCTTAAACTTGTTTATTAAAACATATGAATTTTAAGGCTCTGTAAAATAATCAGCATCTTTCTGAATCAGCTTATTCTGTTCTCTTATTCTGTAAGGTGTTCTTATGCACCTTAACTTTTGAGACATTATTTTATGTGAAAATTTTACATGTCGTGAGTTACTGCTGTAAATTGAGAATGAATTTTCCAATTAAGCAGAACCTTTTAGTGTTGCAAAATACCAGTAACTTTAGCAGCCACGTATATTTGATGTCAAGAAAAAGGAAGAGGATTAAGACTTGGAATAATTAGTACTGGAAACTAATCTTCATTCTGAATTCTGGAGGAAATGAATGGGTGAGTTTTTTAGAGAGAGTTTTAATCACTCCTTTTATAAATAGTAAGTCTCTTCATCTCTTCTGCTTAAAAACTTTTTTTTTTTCTTTTCAGGACATTTCCTTTCCTTTCAGACTTTGAACTGGTTCTTCTAGTCCTAGAAATGGACATTTTAAACACACAAATAAAATCTAATGTCTTTGAAAAAAACCCTGAATGTGAAACAATTACTTTAACAAAATGTGTGATACTCACTCTAAGGTTGAGAACAAAATTAGTGTGTGCAATGGACATCACCCCAGCCCAGTGCCAGTGAATGAACCAGCAATCCCTGAAGCAAAATTCATGGCTTTTTAAAAATTTTAGCAAAGTGCTGTAACACTTTGCAAAGTTGGATTTTTGAATTAGGCTTGTAAGGGATACATCAGTATTGCCTGAGCCTTGGAGCTCTTTATATTGTTCAGCTCCGTGGTAAGACACTTGGATAGAGGATGGAGAGGGTATGATAGACCATAACAAATTTAGATAATTTCTGACATTCAGAATGATGAGCAGCTCAGTGGTAGCTGTTTAGGCAGGCAGATATTCCATTCAGTTTTATTTTATCTTAGAAAGGCAATGTGTATCTGATAGCAGACACTTGGCATCATCACTGATAATGCGTTGATCTATTCAGGGTGAGAAATTACCAGAAATGGTTTAATGTCTTTAACACAAAAATGAGGAAGTGTCAGAGCTTTTAGAAATGTATGTAAATTTTGAATTACCCAATTTTCAATCTACAAATACTTTTATTTACAGGAATAATTCCATCTGCCAATGTGCTAGAAGAATAGTTACTTTTTTCCCTCAGTGCTATTCATCTCATTGTAATAAAAAGCACTTCCACCCCTACAGATCAACACTGATATCATATCACTGGTAATAGAAGATACTTCTGAATCATATGGAAGATCAGTATAATCGAAAATCAATGACCTAAACTGAGGCTGGTTGTTCTGTAATGTGGTTTATGTAATTTGATAATGCCAATCCTAATGGAGTTAAATATAATCCATCGAAATTTCAGGATGCAAGGGTCAATAGGGAGTGCAATGCTTCACTTCCCAGCAATTACCACTTATTACTGGGGCAGTGCTTTTGCTTTGCTGTTCTGCTTGCCTCAATAAATAATATTTGGAGACCCTGCAGCTGCAGTCAATAGAGTATAGTTTTATTGTCACAGCTTCATAGTCAGATCAATACCAACTCTTCTGAGACATGGGAGAGAACCACCACACGCCACTCTAATGAAACCATGTGTTTTTATGATTCTGAAATTATACATTTTATTCATTGCTCATGCTTAATGTCACTGTTGCTTTTAATAGGCCCCTTTTGACTAAACTTTTATGTGCCCTTCACATGACATTTATGTGTACAAAGAAAGGGAATTTGTGTTCTTAAAATGAGTTATAGTGAACCAAAATTGCAAACATTTCCTGATTTTTTTTGTCATGTCGAGTTCAGTTACAACATTTCCCTACACTGCTGTTGCAGGGTTTGAGAATAAACTAGAAAATAATAAAAGTGTCTAAGTGGACCTCATGCTGCCATTTAAAATCCACTGAAGCACAATGTAAACTTCACTCAGGAGTGTGATTCTGCATTGGTTAAAAAACCCGATCATTTTAAAATATGCCCAAATATTATCTGCATCTTTATGAAAATTTACATGTTACAGCTTACTCTGAAAACATTGGACTCAGTTTGACTGTGCAATTCTAAAAGCTCAAAAGGGTTTAAAGTATGAAGTTCCATCAAAGGAACCTGGGCTCAATTCAGGAAGATTTAAGATGCAAGTTAAAGTCTCTTGTGTGAACACCAGTAGTTATGTGAATAAGCATCAGGGAGTAGCATCATTCCATGGTAACAATTTTCTTTACAATTATTTTTCAACTATTACTTGTATTTTTTACATCTCATGCCAGTAATGATTTGTCACAGGATGATAGAAATAAGATGATCAGTCATTTCCATTGGGTTAACATAGACTTCTTTCAAGGAATGCTTTGGAAACACCAAAAGCTCAATTTTTGCTGCTGTTAAAAATCCCAGAAGGTGTATAGACACTGAAAGTCTGTTTAATGATTTAAAGTCAGGTAAAAAAGGTGGGGAAGGATTTCAACATCTCTTTAAAACAGAGACCCTCTTTCCAACACCTTCAGGAGGGAGTTTTCCTTTGCAGTAGCATAAATATTTATAACACTCACCACCACCTGCACAATCATCCCCATAAACTGATATGCTCTCATAACTACTGGTAATGAAATGTGTTTTACACTACAAGCCTTTGGCAATGTGTCTGTGCAGCACAGACTTTATCAAAACAAGAGCACCAGCAAGCTCCAGCCACTGCTGTGGCACAGCCACTGGCTATTTTGAGGTGTTTTCCTTCCCAAACACGCATCCCACGTGCACATATATATGTACACAAAACTAGAGGAAGCAGTGTTGCTGCCTTAGAAACAGAGTCTTGAGATTCAGGTTTTATTCCTATTTTTTTCCCACTGATTTATGGTTAGACTTTTGGGAACTTTATCTGAAGTTGCCACTTGAAAAATAGAATATACCTGATTATTTTCTCTGCTTTGAGATTAATGAATGAAAAGTGGCATGTATGATGTAAATACTTAGTGAACAACATTTATATTTGTAGGTTTCCAGGCTTTTAAATAACTATTTTGGAGCAGAACATGTATAGTTACCTCATTGTAGAGTAACTGATTGTTCTGTTTGGGACACCTAAGTTACCAAAGCAAAGTTACTTAACTACTTCAGCAACAATTTGGGACAGGTTCCAACTTTTAATGATTCTAGAACAATTATGAATTTGAATAATAATGTCAAACCAGAAAAATTACAATTAATAAATGTCTTAATTTCAAATCTCTCCAGAAGGTATAATTAGCTAAAATCATGCCTGAGATCCAAAATTTTGTTTATCGTGTCTGAGCAATCTTTGTGGTTTTTTTGGTCTTTATCCAGATTCATATAGTTTCAAAACCTTATAAAGGAGTAAGTAAGATAGAGTTCCAGACTTGCAATAAAATTTTGGCAGAAGAGACATTCATCTTTATGTCCAACTGTAAAAATCCTCTCATTGTATATGTATATATATAAAAAGGCAGCTAGTTTTGCACACTGAGGACATAATCTGGATAAAGACCATACAATAATAAAAGCTGATCTCACTGAATACAATAGAAGTCTCTTCCACTGAATGCAATGGATATTGGATAGGGTCCTAAAGGAAAATGAAGGCATTTATCCAATGAGGCACTTAAACATGAGAATAGTCTCACTTAAATGTCATTGAAAACCTCTTAGTTTTGATTTCAGCAGGATTATTTGCAGGATGAGCAACGACTCTATGATCAGGGATAACAGAACAAGGCCTCTGGTGCCATACACCTGGAGCAGACCTTTGTGTCGAGGAATGCAGAGTCTGCTCCTCATCTTTGAGTGGCTGAAGCAGAGCTGAGGAGGAGCTGCCCAGCCAGGGGATGGGGTGAGTGTCACACGTCCCCAGTGCCTTCCCAGGAGGGACTGATCCCTGTGCTACATCCTGCACAGGGTGGGGCTGTTCCCGGCCTCCCACCACCATGTTGGTTCTGCTGCTGAACCTGTTGGGCCATTCAGACATGTTATGAATGTCTTGGGTGCTGATTCCATGCCAAAGAGCACCCAAGAAATTTAAATGTGTGACTTCTGCCAAATGTAGACCTTCAGACCATATTTGTAACAATTTTCTGAGTGCATGATTCGGAATTTTTGTATGATAGAACAAGTTGTATTTCAGCAAGATCACACATGATGGCAGATGGGAGGATATTGTTTGGTTATGAATTTGTAATGGTGAACAGGAAAGCACAGCTTATACCAACATAAAAATACTCCATACTGTAAAATCTAAGAGTTGGATATTATTGTAAATTTCAAATCTTTTTTTTTTTAAAGAATTCCAAGGAAAAACCAAGTTATTCCTTACTTATCAAGAGAAGTGCACACAGTATGTGTAGAGATTAAAACTATGCAGTACTTTCTCTTTAAATTGTCATATATAGGCATTGATTATTCAGTGAAAACGGAACAGCTAGAAAAGTTCTGCTTTGACAGTCCTTGTATCCTTGACAGACAAATCTTACAGGTGGAAGAAACTTAAAATGAGATTACATATTAATTGCTGAGAAGAATCCAAGAGCAGAACAGGTACATTTCTGTGTGATTTTTATAATGAATCACTTGACAAATGAGATGACTGTTGCGTACAGAAGTTGTACCAGTATTTTTTCCTAATAGAAATCTTTTTAGGTGGAGACATGCTCATATATTTTATGATGAAATGGTATTGAAAATGGCTATGCCTTGGGAAATGAATGGGATCTTATATTGTCACTGAACATATTGAAAGTCACTAAGGACTATAAGTTAACTCCTTATGGTTCTCATTTGGAATGTGTCAAAGCATCACTAGAATGAGATAATTCATTAGGATCCAGTGCAGTTAAGCGCCTCATAAAGTTAATATTCAGCACTTGCATTTTCAGCACTTTCACTTCAGTCAGTTTTAGGCATGTTGTTTAATCCAAACTGGTGATGACACAATTATTTCATTTTTCCTTGTGTCAGTGTGAGATAGTAATATTTTTCTTTATTGAATGTTTTCCCATAGTCAGAGTGTTTAGTCGTGTTACAGCACAACAGAGCAACAACTGAAAACACACCATTCCCATGGGGGAGCACATGGCATTTATGAAAGAACCAGAACTTTCAGGCCTTTTCCTTAGTCTTCCAAGAAATAATTTCTCTCTTCTGCTTTACAAAAAAATGCAATATGTGACTGAGGAAAAAATCCTTTTTTAATAGTTATTCAATTTATGTTTAGCTATGTAAGGGATTTACAGATTTTCCATGATTTTCATAATAGACACCAGATAATAGGCTGCAGTTCTTCTCTTATTTATCCATACAGTACATAGAAGACAAGAAAATACCATCACACCAGTAAAGTCTAAGTTATATGCTACTGTCTTACCTTTCTTCCTCAAAATGAAAATATTTTGACAATGAAGTGATATCTAGGTTTCCTAGATTTTGTTTTAGTGAGTACTGCCACAATCCACTTCATCATTTTCCCTGTAAAACTTAACCCCCCCGCCCCCCAAACTTCCTTTTAAAAACAGACAATAGTTCTGATCTTTATATTGTCTTTTTATGATGCAAAAAATGAAAAAAAGAGAATATCTTAATATTTATTAAATGCTAGCATATGATTTAGTTTAGATTAAAAGAATGACTAAGAGTGTTATTGAAGTAATCATGGTGTAAAAATATGTGTGGGAATATTTCTAGTAAGAAGAAATTTTTTTTGGCACTTTTGTTTTAGACTACTGTAGTTTTTAATTTTATGAATTGCCTAAAAAAAGATATTGTCACTTCTTAAAGATCCTATTATGAAGAACTGATAATATAATAATGATGATAAAGTATCTTTGAAATGTTTTTATCTAGAATTGTGTAAAATTGTGATGTTTGAAAAGAAATAGAATTATAATATTATCTAAAGTCCATTGCAATTATTGCTTGAAGTCACAGACAATTACATATGATTTGAGGGTGTGCATTTACACCAGTTCTGGAATTAATTCATGCATTGGTTGTTTTATGTATACTTTGTGATTCTGTTCAGTGTCACAAAATATATTGAAAACTCTTAACACCTTTTAAAACTCGATTCACTTCTGATGCAATAACAGAGATTGGTCCAATAAAGTAGAATGAAAATCTATTTGTGAACCTTTTTGCTGAAGTATATTAAAAAAAAAAAATCTCCTGTTATTTGAGCTTACCTTATAAAATGTTTACATGCCATTAAATAGTACTAACATCTCCTGTGTAAATTAAATGGGCTGTGATGTTCCCTATGTCCTAAAGAGCAGTAGTACTTGAGGCTATAAAAATACCTTCATGTAATAAATCAAATGCTCTGCTCCTAAAACTGGAATTATAAAAATAAAGGGACAAAATCCCAGCCTAATTAGCTTGTCTGTACAAGCATTGCTCTGCAAGCACTATAAACAAAAGTATGTTTAAACTACACTAGTTCCGACCACTCAGCATATTTTAAGAGCTAGTACCTGGTGCAGGAGGGAGAATTTACTTGTCAGAATAATTTTGAGAAATAATTTTAAAGTATGTGTGCTAGTTTGTTAAAGATTTTCCCATCCATGTAAATAAAAGGTAGTTGGTAACACGTTTTGACAGTATAGGAATTTTGACACAGTGCTCTAAATTCAAAGGGGAGGCAGGGAGTTGAAGTTGATCCTTTTAATACTGACTTAAAATATTTGCTTTCATCCATTTGCTCATGTGTATGTGTAAGACAGCCTAACCTGGCATGAAGGCAGGTACAAATGTTAGTCTGAACTATAAACCTTTTTTTTTCTCAGTTTGCATGTTTCTGCATGCCATGATAGTTTCTATCTTTGTTACATTCCACTGAACCTCTTGCAAATGAAGTTTTCCAGTACGAGACTTAGCCAAAGCTTTCTGTTTTCATTTAATTTCAGTTTTTTCAATTACAACAAAATTGTCTGCTACAAAACTGAAATTTAGGTGAGAGCTGAAAGAATTGTTTCAGTGAGGAATAGCTGCTTTATAAGGCTTCTTTTTTTTAACATTGAAACATAATTGGATATTAATTGAATGTATATGCAATAGGTACTATGAATATGACATGCCTTATGGTTTAGGTCTCATCTAGACTGATCCTTAAATGAGTATTTATTCATTATATCTCCACAAATTGTAGCATTACAACTGTTCCCATGTGTGTCAGTAGTTGGTATAACCAAGTGCTGGGAGGCTGCAGCCTGCACTGCTCTCCATTTCCTTGAAGATGAGCACACAAGTGCTCCAGATACAAAGCCAGCTTGTATTAGCATCCAAGAAAAATAAACTTGAGCATGTAATTCTTTAATGATACAAAAAGATTAAAGAGGTTGAAAGCAAATCTCCCCTCTGCCCACCAGGGCTTTGTAGAATCTCTCCCTGCTGCTTTCCCACCCAGCAGCATTGGTGCCCCTGGGGGGTGTAAAGATCCCAGTGGGGACCCCCTGTGATCCACAGACCCCTCATCCTTGTCCCTCCATCCCCTGCAGGCCTGGGAGGCCTTCCCTGGCTGACAGTCCTGCTGTGGGATGTCCTTTGGGGCTGGCACTGCCCTGGCACCTGTGTCCCCACACACTGGTGGCACCGACCCCAAACAACCCAATCCTCCTTTTCATGGACTTCCCTCACAGGCCCCAAACACTTTTGTCTTTCCCCAGGGCCCACAGTAAATTACAGACAAACAGAGGCAGCCTGAATGTCCTGGCACTGATGTGGGGCTCTCTGCTGGCCCTGCCGAGGCTGAGGCACTGCTGTGGTGGTGAGCTGACCCCTCTGTGTTCCGGGGTGGCCATGAGGCCCTGGGCTGGGCTCTGTGCTCACAGCAGGGCATGGAGCCAGCGGGCTGGGGCACAGCTGTGGGCCAAGGGCACAGCTGGAGGCTGGGGAAAGCCTTGGGAAAGTGATGCTTTGTGCTTTTTGTGCTTTGTTCCTCTGGGCAGCCCGTCCGTGTGGGCACTGGGGACCAGGCCTCAGCAGGGTTCGTGGGGAGCGCTGGGGATGCCCTGGAGCCCACCATCCCCTGGAGCCCACCATCCCCTGGAGCCCACCATCCCCTGCAGCCCATCCCCTGGAGCCCACCATCCCCTGGAGACACCATCCCCTGGAGACACCATCCCCTGGAGCCCACCATCCCCTGCAGCCCACCATCCCCTGCAGCCCACCATCCCCTGGAGCCCACCATCCCCTGGAGCCCACCATCCCCTGGAGCCCACCATCCCCTGCAGCCCACCATCCCCTGGAGCCCACCATCCCCTGGAGACACCATCCCCTGGAGACACCATCCCCTGCAGCCCACCATCCCCTGGAGCCCATCCCCTGCAGCCCACCATCCCCTGGAGCCCACCATCCCCTGCAGCCCACCATCCCCTGCAGCCCACCATCCCCTGGAGCCCACCATCCCCTGGAGACACCATCCCCTGCAGCCCACCATCCCCTGGAGCCCACCATCCCCTGGAGCCCATCCCCTGCAGCAGGTGTGATTCAGTGCAGGGGCTCCCTGGGATGCAGCACATGTTGAAGTTTGACAAGCACCAGGTGAATATAGCTGGCTTACTGCTGGTTTTCTTGTATGCATTTTGTTGGGTACATAAACTTTGTGTGAGGTGTGCCCTGCTGTTTATGCCCATGCCAAAAAGTGTCTTTGTTTTTAAAAGAGAAAAGAAAAAGCAGGGTGACTGTGTAAATGGGCTTTTGGGGTCTGTGCTGACAGGTTTTCACAAGGTTTTTTTCGGGTGCTTTTGTACTGCCTGCCCAGTTAGAAGTTGAAGTTAGTTCAATGAACTTCCCTTTCCAAAATAGGGTACAAGAACAGATAGATGTGCATTGCAGTTCTAAATTGCTGTATCTTTAAAAGGTACTCTTAATGCACATGAATAAAAGAATTTATAACTATAAATTAATATTCTGATATCATGAAAATTTTGAGGTCTTAATATATTTCACATGTGTAAAATGCTAATTTTACCAGCAGCAAGTACTGATTTACTTGTAAGCAAGCTGTGTTTATCTCTGCATAGTGATGTTATTTGTCCCATAGCCTGCAGTGTGTGTACCCTGCTGCCCTAGCCCAGAGCTGCCTATGAGCTGCGAGAGGCAGGAGGGGCTGCAGGGCTGTGCAGGCAGAAGCCAGGTAGGGGCAGGCAGGGAGAGGGGAAAAGGTTAGGCCTTTTGGCAGCTAATCAAATCTGGGTGGATTAATTGTATCATGACACTTTGACACATAATTTAATTGTATGTTTATAAGTGCACAGGCAACTGCTGTAGTTATGTTGTGAGTAGTGCTCTCAGTGTTTGCTTTGAATTCATTGATATTTTCAAATAAATCTGAGTGGAATAATGTACTTCTCTGAGATAATTAAGTTCCTTTTACCTTGGAAATCATTATGTGAGAGAATAGATGGAGTCATAACTCTTGAGGTAACTTCAGAACTGCCTTCTTGTTGTCCTACTTGGCCCGATGCATGTGTGTGTGATGGTAAGTACAGTTGGTGAAAGGCATTATTAAATTTCACAAGTGAAATGTGTGTCTTGGATGACCTGAATAACAGAAACCAGAGGAAATAACGTGTAGGAAAGCATGGAAAAGTGAAGAGGTCTTTGATCATGAGGGAGGTGGAGATGAGGAAGGGGCATAATGCTCTGTGTTATGAGGTGCAGCTGGGTATGTGAGAGCAGAGTGAGGTCTGTGGCAGCACACCTTGGCTTCTGTATGGTGATAGTGTTCTTCTTGTATGCCTGAATACACAGTGGTGCTTGATAATTTTAATGACTTGTTACATGATGCTGCAAATGTGATTCTTGATTAACTTACGTGCCCCAGTGCTGAGTTGTAGTTACAGTCTTTCCTGTACATTTTCCATTGGAGCAAAGCCGAGTATTTGGGTTGAATTATGGATGAAATGTTGCTAGCCAGTTCATTTCTAGTTCACTAGAGGAAACCTGAGATGTCATCAAATGTGTATTTCTTAATAGGAAGCCACATATTATTTTCAGGCAAATTAAATTTTAATGTTACCAAAAAATTTTGATCTGTCCTTTACAGAAAATTATACTCTTGTATTGTTGGATGGGTTCTGGGAATGTGTATTGATGCAGGGATCTCAATTATTTTAATTCCATGACACTATCAGGAGCAGGCCTATGACTATAATAATGCAATTCTCTTTAACACAGTCTGTAAAAATGCATTGATTTTATAGCTCCCCAAACTGATTACATTAATATCTGTGCATAATTAGTTTACACATTACTAAATTACTGACAGATTAAAAGTGAAATAGTGCAGTTCATACATGGCCGCATAACTGCCAGAAAGGAAATTAATATGGATTCAAATGGTCCTTGGAGACCTGCACTGAAATAGCAGAAATCTATAAAGACTGCTTGCGTTAGGAAATTTCCATCACCAACATGTTTGTGGTTGATGCTTTTCTAAGTCTGTTAATATGGGTAAAAATTTAGTACAGGAAATGATGTTTGAATGATGCTTTTACTGTTACCAGCTCAAGAATGTGTTTATTAAAAGTAAATTCCTGACTTAAATGGCAATTACATTGCACATGAATATGAATTTTTAAATACCTTTTTAAGTGTTCCTAATGAAGTGGTAGTAGTATAAAGTAGCTACTACTTAAGATGCATTTACAAATTACATTGTTTTTAGAAACTATAAAAATTGAGAACTTGCTCTTGGTGCTTCTCCCTCAGGCCAAACACACGTTAAGGGAGATAACCCTATATTAAAACTTGATCTTTTTAGACAACCTCAAACTCCTCCAGATGATTTTCTGTTTTTAGAAGAGTTTTGACATAAAGTGTATAAAGTGTGCAGCCCAGCTTTATACACAATTTATTGACTGTCTACAGGCCTTTTTTTCTTTTGGATATGTCTTGCTGAAGACTAAGTTACTTGGATGACAGTTCAAACTATCATTATGGAAAGAACTGTAAAAATAATTGGTTGTGTTTCTTACAGATTAGTTACAGCAGAAAGTTGTATAAAGATTATTTTTTTTTGCCTTTTTTTGTTTCTTTTTTGCTCATTATCTCCTCAACCTCGTTAGACCTGTGTGAAATATGACATTGAAAAAAAAATAAAAAGAAGAAGTGAGAGACTGATGCAAGCACTATTTTTGTTGTAGGCTGTGGTGAAGGCTGGGTGTGACCTCAGGGAAAGGGTAACATTCGTTGGTTGAACAGGATGGCAAGGGTGAATTGTTACACAGAGCTGCAGCCAGATTTACTATCTACAACTGAACACAAAATGGAAATGCTGATGAATTTAGTCTCAGTTGTGTCTCTTGAGGCAAAATGCCCTCCAAGGTCAACCAGCATGATGTGCATAAGGATCTGGTTTCTTGGAAGTCTCAGTATTTATAGCTTCTATTGCCTTTAGCAGGAGCTGTGGAGGTTGGTGGCTGACAACTCTAAAGCCATATTACAAAACCAGAGCAAATCTGTTTTGGGGAGAGAAAGATTACTGCTGCTTCCTGCCTCATTCTTTCTTTAGTCTAGCATTTAGTTCACCATTTCTTACTGAGCCTCAAAAAATTAGATTTATTTGTTTATAGAAGATTTGGGAAGACAATACTAAATATTCCTCTTTTCTAGCGTTCCTGTAGTTTCTCAAGTGGGTTCATTTTTTTTTCTTTTTGAGAGAACTCTTTTTGGTTCTTTTAGAAACATTCTTTCTTTAAAATTACACTTATAGAATCATAGTATGGTTTGGGTTGGAGTGGTTCTTTAAGAGCCCTTAGTTCCAAGCCCAAAACCCTTATCCAGCCTTGCCTTGAACACTTATAGGGATAAAGCATCCACAACTTGTCTGGGCAACTTTTGCCAGTGCCTCACCACCCTCAGTAGGAAATTTTTTTTCCTTATAGGTAATCTAGATTGAACTTTTATTCAATTTGAAGCCATATAGCCCTTGTATCTCATCCCTATACACCCTTCTAAAATGTCCCTGTCTTGTAAGTCCCCTTCAGGTACTGGAAGGTGCTCTAAGGCTTCCCTGGAGCCTTCTATCCTGCAGTCTCTACAACCACAACTCTCTCAGCCTTTCTTGACAGGAGAGATCATCTTCAGGGACAAAGTTCAAATGACAGCTATTTAGAGGTACCAGGGTTTCGTTATGGATGTGTTGCTTTTGCTTGAATGGTAACAATTATGTGACTGTTAAATAAGGATCTTGTTTTGGTTCAGGATTTCACATGAAGTTGCCTGGGCATTGTGTTTTGGAGGAGATAGATTTCATGTTTAAGTCAATAACAATTTTCACACTGTGATCCATTTCACTGAAGTAGTCATTGTGACTTGTTAGAATTGTATTTATGTTTATGTTTGCATGGTAAGTACTTCAAATTCAGTGGTCTTTGCTGGAATTAATCACATGTACACGCCAATTTACTTTCTGGATTTGGAATTAAGGTGGAACTGCATGAAACATGATGATTTTGTTTGCAAGTATTTTTTGGTAAACGTTTCCATCAGTTATAACTCATGCAGTGAGATGCCATCTGGGAGGTCTGCCAGGTTTCTGCAGTTGGCAGACCTGTTGTGTGTTACTGTGGCACTGCTGCTCCTCTGGCTGAACCACAGGAACTGCTTCACTCTTGCCAGCTGCTGGGGCACTTACTGTCACACTGGGCTTGTGCACAAAGCCGTGGCCAAAATTTCTGGGAATGTGGATCTAAGAGATCAAACTTCATTTTTAGTACTGGATATTGGGAAGCAGAATGAACATGAACTGTACTTTTGTTTGCTTGTTGTTCTTAAAAATTATTTTCAGGAGTAGAAACTTCTATTTTCATGCATAGGAAACTTCTACAAGACAGAGCTGTTATTATTTGCAGTATTAACAAATAGATATTATGCACCAGGATTACTGGCACCAAGTCAGCCCTGTGTTTGAATGATTCAAGTGAAAAGAGGCAATGTTACAACTGCTGTAACTTCCTTGTTTTAGGCAGAATTTTGAAACAGCTGTAATGCTTAATATAGTCTAGATATAGTTTTAATGATATTGTCAGGTAACATTTAATGCATAAGGTATTTAACATGGCCACCTATCTCACTTAGTACTACATTGTGAATCTTGAATGCTTTGTTTTGGCAATGAGTATACCTTGTTGGTGTTATTAAGAATTGAGTAGTTCCTACTTTAGGTTCACATCCAATAAATCACTCTAAATGTTATTCTTGATATACTTTTTAAAGTTCCTTTGATTTTTAGTGATATGTGTTCTCCTGGAATTATTTTTTTGTCAAAGAGAAATGTTTTGTTTACATGCATTGCGTGTCTTCATAGTAAGTGTAGTGAAATAAAAGGCAAGATTAGATTAGTACAGTTTTATTTATTACATGATCCATCTATGACTCTATAGGTCTTGAAGTTATATCTTTTCTACTAAGATGAAGCTGCACAAAAATCGTCACCCCCAAGGAAAAAAAAAAACAAAAAAAACCCAAAAAACAGCTTTCCACTTTTTATTTATTATGAGCTTTACACTGCTAATACAGAGTTAAGTTTGCTTAGAAGCTGGTCACAAAGACTGTTTCTGTTTAATGAGGTATGTGAGTGTTGGAAGAATTGTGAAACATTAGACTGCGGTTTCCATAGATGTTAATTTGACATTTTTACAGGAGTATTCTTTTTTGCTTGTCTGTATCAAACGGATCTGTAATTAAGTAATTATTTTGTTTTAGAATTTCATTTGCTTCAGTACATTCTGGTTTTCATATGATCTCTTGTAAAGCTCATATAAAGGTTGCTGCATTCAGCTAGTTTGAGCATCATTGTTTTACCAATTCTACTGGTTTCTTCACAAGTCTTACAACTTCGTGGGTTTTCCTCCTTGTATTAACTTCAGGAAACATAAGATCATGAAAGCTGAGTTTCTTACAATAAGAGGGCAAATTAAATTGGCAGATCAGTGTTTGCTGCTAAAGTTGCAAAGGTTTCCCAGGTGATAGATGATTAATCTTATCCTGAATGGCCTCAGACTTTCAATTTTCTAAGTAGAATGATCTTGAAAAGTGTGCTGGCTGGCAATTAGATCATAGTGGAATAATCTTTCCATAAGAGTATTTCCATAAATGCAAAAATAAATAAGCACTAGGGAAATTGCTCTGGCATTGCACTGCCCCCTCTTCCTGCCCCAGTTCACTCTGTGGGACCTATTTCAAAATTTCTTTTATACTATGGATAGGTTGAAGGGACCTGATCTTTTTCTTACAAAAAACAGTGATAAAAAATTAGAAGTGGGCTTCTATTTATTTCAGTATTGAAATTGCATAATCAGTCAGTGTAAAACTGTATTTACAGCTGTTTGGCAAATGGATGAAGGAAGTTTGCAGCCTAAGTAGCAAACTGCACAGACACAGCCCTCCATTAAGAGTTGCTTGTGTGAGCATATCAGATTTCATGGAATGTAAACCACATTAAAAAAAAATATTTGATATGCTGTAAATCTCATTAAAGCACTGAAATGAACCCAGGTATTTTTTTATATTTTCTTCTACTTAGCAACATTTGTAGCAGTACTTTCAAATGTATGGCTTCTTTCAGTCTATTTCTGCATGGTAAGGAGAAAGTTTGAATACTTGTTATTATAGTTTTTTTCTTGCAACGATATGCTTAAAAGTTGCTATGTCATTCAGATTCCTTCTCCTAATGATGCTGAATACATATCAGGATACAACATGAAGATGCAAAGTGTAATTTTAGAGGCTCTAATTACATTTTGAATTCAAAGCACATTTCAAAAATTATTTGAATGTTTTCAAGAAAGTCAAAAATCCTACAACTGCTCCACTTCTACTAAATCCCTGCTCCTCTGAAACCTAGAAAATGAATATTCAGTTTTTTTTTTTATTTGAATCCCTTGACATACTATTGATTCACTTTATTTTCCCAACAATTTCTGACAGATTTCCCAATGTGGATTACTTACGTGCTTTGATATTCATTTTGTGACTGCCTTTGAAGAGCACATAAAATTAGAACTGCAGCACTACCTGTTCACTGGAGCTACAAACCAGTGAGCACAACCCTTGGCATCACTGTGTTCACTACTACTGGTGTGTGCAATCCAACATACTGAGTACTAACTGATGGAAGAAAGTGTTGAAGATGTAGAAATTAAAGAATTCATTGGCTTATGACAACTTTATTGAAAAAAATATAACATCTTAAAAAGCATGTTCCTTCCAGGTTCCTTCTCTTTCAGTTCTGTTTAGTCAGGACACTTTATTCACTCTTTGGGTAGAACTGGCCTTTGTCCATTGCTTGATGTTCCCTTTTTGATAAGGGATTCCTTTCATGTGGAGCTTCTGCTATATTACTCTTAGACATGGAAAGGTGCATATAAATTCTGAAAGTTCTTGAAGCTGCCCAGTTCTTGCCTTGATACCTATGCTGGTGGTGGGGGAGAAGGTTGACCTCAGGAATATGGTTTCCTTATAAATGTGTCTTGAGTTTTCTGCTGGTGAAGAATATTGATTTTCTTATAATAATGGCCTGGACTGGCTACATGGTGTTTTCTGCTCTGGATTGAGAAAGATGGGTTTTCACCAGGAGAATTCAGACTTATGGTTCTTGGACCCCACCCTCCTCTTACTCAAGATCTCTGGAAGTGGATGGTGCAGTTAAACACCATGAACAGTCAAATTTTCCACCCTCCCAGAGGGACTAGTCAAATCCTGTACCTCTACAGTAACTTGAACTATCTGTGTGGGGTTTTTAAAATATTTTTTTCTTACCTGGTTAATTTCATAAGCCTTTAGCAATTTTCTTAATCTGAGACTAGCCTGATATGAAGCATGATATTTTGCTTGATTGGATAGATATGTACAAAAAGTTGAGATAAAAATGAGATCTGAGAACTAAGAATTTCTATCTATATTCTTTTTGAGTTATTTTTAATTTAGGGTTTTTTACAGATTTGGGAGTATTTGTGAAAACACTGGGAAGATCAGTTTCTGGACCAGCTTAGTAAATTAAAAGATTGTTTTCCTGAGGTTTCCTAAAACCTAACAGTTGCATAGGAATGACCTATTTTTTCTCTGTAAAATAAGACTTCTTTCTGCTTCATGATGAGAATATTATGGCAAGCCATCCTTGGAGGTCAATTTAGTTTTGTAGACATCCAGATGCACATATATTGACCAATAGCAGCTGCTACTTTGGATTTAAAATTGCTCAGAATGGGTACAGAACTCTGAGAATGCATCCAGAACTTCCAAGTTCATGGCTCCGCAGTGTTTTCCAGGGTGGTCACACAGAAGTGACTTCTTAGAGTGGTTGTGTTGACAGTGTGGGGGTGTCTGTGTATCTATTGCTAAAAACTTTTTGATTTTGTCATTCCAGAATAAATGTGGTGGAGAGCTGGAAATCTGAAAGATATTTAGTTCTGTGAGCCCTAGGAAAATAAGCCGCGGTTAGAAAGAAAGTTCTTACTCTCCTGAGAGGGACAAGTATAATGTAACCCTGGCCTTTATTAGAAGCCAGGGAAGCCACATGAGCTATCCACCTTGGGGCAAAACTCTACAGGAAAGGAGGATTTATTAGTTTTGTTCCTTCAGAATCTGCTTGGTTTGGTTTGGAAACACATTTCATTTACCTGAAGTAGAAACACCGGTTACTGTGGGAAAATCACACACGCAGCACAGAAACTGGCTGGCTAGATTAGAAAATCTGGTATAAACAATGCTGTCAGATGTGAATGCTCTCGTGAAAAAAGGCTGGACAACATATTTTCATTCTTTCCTTCTCCTCTTGTATGTTCACAACTGTTTGTTCACAAACAAGCTGCAGTTTTGGAGAGTAAATTGCTCATTGATATTGTCAGAAAGTAGTTTACTGTCTCAAATCCTGTGCTGGTACCATCAGGTTATTTCTGAGAAAGTTCACCTAGCCCATCCTCCTGCTCTGAGCAAGAGTGACTTCCCAGTTGGACAGAGTTCCTAATGATTTATCTGTCTAAATTCAGTAAATCTCAGAAGCTGGAGATAACATAATTTCTCTAAGTGTCTGTTCTAATTATTAAAAACCTGTGTCTTCTAAGGCCTGCAAGATTTTCTGCAGAACTGCTACCTACTAAATTGGCCTTAACCTGAATTGCTGCATGAAACTGATATTCCAAAAGGGGTTATTTTCTGTGAGCATTCTGTTGTTCCATTTTTCTGGCTTGATGAGATCCCTTTGAATATAAAGTTCTTCCATCCACAAGCAATTTGGCATCATCTGCAAACTGGAGAATACCCAAGTTGTATTTCTACTTGGTCATGTGAAATACCACTTAGATTTATCATTTAGACATATAGAAAATTAGTCTGATTTAAGTAAATATTGCATCAGTCACTAGGATCTACTAATTGTCTATGGTGGGAAAAGCATCTCTAGTAAAGGAGCCTGGTAAAGGCTTAAATTGGAATTATGGTTTGTCCATAGATTTCTGTTAATATCTCTATTCATGTAACCTGTAAAATAATTTTGGGGAGATGGCATAAGTCTGTCTCTGAATCATCTCCTTGTGGCCATCACTGACTGCAATTTAGGACTTGGATGTGCAGTTTGACAAAGAGGGTATTTTGTGTCTTTGAGGTTTCTGCATCTGCTGACACACAGTCTAGAAAGCTTTGAATCTGAATCAGACTCATTTGCTACCTCTAAACCATATGGCCTTTTGTAGTCCAAAAGACACATCTTCTGGCTCCATTTTTTCCCCTGAAGGCTTCTTTTCTTGTCCCTTGCTATGCACATCCTTAACAGGAGGGAAAGTAGTCTTTTGTGGGCATCCAAGAATATTCTCTACAAGTGTGCTTTTGAGGTGAAGGTAGCACCAACAGACTTCAACATGTTGTAAGGGTGTATTTGATGATATTCTCCATCATTAATTAAAGCCAGGGAGAGGATTTGGGTTTAAACAGGCCAGCCCTCAAAGAAGAGGTGAAACATGTTCAGAGAAAAAAGTTATAAATTCGCTTTCTGTTGTTAACTCTCGTGTACTGTTTGGGTACTGTAACTTAAATCTGTTCAGGAAAATGCAACAGCATAGATGTTAACATCAAAAAACCCAAAACATTTTCCAAAAAATTCAGTTTTTTCCTTTCTTTCTTTTTTGTGTTTTTTTTTAAACATTTTTACAAATTCCTTGAGATGTGTATTATTTGCTAGTGTCCATTGCTACTACTTGCAAGGAACTACCTTCTTCTTTCTTATGTTCTCATGCAGGTCAGATTTAAATACCCAATCACAATAGGGGATTTTTTGTGTTAATTCACACAGTAGCACACTTATGCCTTCATAGGTGAATATACTCAATATATGAGGACTATTAGTACTAAAATTAATTTTGTGTGCAAATCTAAAAATAGATAAAGATTTTAAACCATACTATTCTTCCTGTGTTTGTATCAATGCCTTTTTCTGATACACTGTCAGAATTTTCTTTTAAGAAAATATTTTGAAAAGGCACCTGCTGGATGTCATTGGAAGCACTAACTCAAATGGAACTGTTAAGTCTCTCATTTTTATGAAATAGTGTTCTCAGAGCTCTGGTAGTAATGATCTTAAATTTGGTGAAAGCTTAAAACGGGCAAGGAATGACTGCTTTAGGATACCATTCCATCAAATGGCTAAACATAATAATGCATTTATCCTAAAAATGTCATTAGAATGCCTAATAAGATATTGTTGTTTATGCCTGTTTATGATTGTTTGCATAGATTTTGTCAGGCTGCTAACATTCTTAAACAAGTGCTCATATATAACCTTTACAGAACTGTGGCAGTGGTTATACAAAAAATCAATATACTAGGCTAGGATATTGAAAAATAGGATTTTCTAACAGTTAGATGCACACCATTAAGTAAGGCTCCCAGTACCACCCTTGTTACTTTGCTTGCCAGTTTTTTCAATCTGTAATATATGCTGATAGAAATTTGGGACAATTTCTCTAGCTCCCTGTGTAAATTTATTTTCTGTTTTGGAGGGTGTCATTTTATTTTTCAGTTTGAGGGTGTTCGGTTTTGTGAGTGTGTGGGGTTGGGAGTGGGCATGGATTTTTTCTCTGTTTAGGTTTTTTAAGGAGCTAGGCATGTACTGAATCCCGTGGCTTGATCCTTTCAGGATCCTTTTGTAGCAAATTTGCTGGGTCTGCAGCCTGTAATGGCAGCTCCTTCTGCAGACAGACAAGCTGTCTGTAAACTCAAGGGCACAGAATAGGAATAGCCAGGCTAGCAACAGAGGTCACAGTATTAATAATAAAGTAAAATACAGTACAGATACCGTGCAAACCAAGGTTAGGGTTCTGTTGAGTGAGACCTGTCTAGTGGAAGGTGTCCCTGTCCCCAGCCTTTGGGACTGGGTAACTGACCCAAAGCATTCTGTGATTCTGTGCTCAAGGTAAACAAATCCATCCTACCTCTGACTTCTGTCACCAGCACTGAGTGCTTTGGAAACTGAGCTCAGTGCTGTAAAACCCACTGTGGTGGAACTACTTCTGGGCTTTTTATTCTAGATTTTCTTTTTCTACACCATTTTATCAAATAACAGCACTGTGTACTGGCTCTAACTTTGCATTTATAATGATTGTCTTAATTTTCATATGCTAAATTTGTACATTCTCAAAACTTGCAAAGCTACAGGCACAATATATGTTATTACTTGAGGTTGTTCTTGCAAATTCTTTAATTGGTTGCAGAAGTTAGTATTTATAGTACTGTGTTAGTGGAAAAATTGCATGTCACTACTTTGAAACAGCAAAGATCTGTTTGTATTTATTTGTCAGACATTTACATTTGTAGTTGTCCGTAAGCAAGTGATGATTCACAATCATTCTAAATCAGGATGTACTGGATTCAAATATTCAGTAGTCCCTGAATCATTCTTGCACAGTAATATGCTTGAAACAGAGTTTTGAATTGCTTTTGCCATCTCCAGTTTTAACTTTAGTTTCTTGTGGCCATGGGCAGTAGCTTGAAAATGTTTCTATTGGAGGATGTTAATCTTTGATAAATACCATGTTATGGATAAGTACTTCCACGTTAGTTCAAAGCATATGTATCTCATTTCCATGCAATTAAATAATATTCAGTTCCTTAAAAGTGATACCTTGCTGAGGTTTTATTCCCTTTCATAACACTATATCAGTTCTCAGTGAAGCTGTTAAATAACTGGGATTTCTTACTGATTTAGTCTGCATAGTATTTAATTAAAATGCAGTTTGTTACAGGATTTGTTTTGGCTGCAACAGATTTTTTTTTTTTAAGTGCTGTTTGTTGGGGGCACTTGACACAAATGTGGAAGAAATGTTTTCTGTCCCACAGAGACTATAAAACAAGTGGCTAATCTTAATTCCCTTGAAATTTGTGAAAATGAATGTCTTTTCTGGTTAATTATTTATAAGACAGCTGTCATGTTGTTTTCAGGTGTTGAGGTAATTTTTTTTTTTTTTCATTTTATGTTCTATTTTAAATTGATTGAAAATGAAGTCTGTGTCTCTACAACATAATGCCTTTATTAAACTCAGGAGAAAATGCCCAGCTCTGTACTGTTATCTGTGATCATAGAGGTTTCATCTGGGTTACTGGATTCTTGGCAAATGGATATTTAATATATTTGCAAGATGGTATGTGTGCAGGAGTGTCTACTTACAGCTTTAATCCAGTGTATTTTGCATAGCTTATAACATCTGTAATACTAGGAATTAGCAAGAATTTTGTCATTTTGGTGGAATAAAATTCAAATGTTTGTAAGTAAGGCTTGAAACAGCTGTAAATTTCTTGGTACCAATGATTAATTATTCTGTAGTTCTGTGATACAATAACTTATTCCTTTACAAAGGCATGAAGGAATTAAAGGTTGTGCTAGATGTCAATATGATAAAGATGCTGACAGGAGCTCATCTTTGGCTGTGCCAGGCAGGTAGTGCAGTGCAGCTCGAGATATCACTTTGGATGACTTTTAAAAAAAAAAATATTTTTTCATTATTGTTGTTGGGATATCTATTTGTTTCATTGTTGTTGATTGTGTTTAATGACTATTTGCTAAAAACTAGCTCAAGAAACTTTCATGTGTCATCACACTGAAGAGGTTACATATCACTACAGTGACAAATAAAATTATGCTTAGTGCAAACCATCTACTGAATCACGGAAATAGAGCAACAGTTCTCTGATGTAATTTGAAATAGAAGCATATTGTGGGATTGCCAATACCAAATACAACTGTATAAAAATACTTGTAGAATAGAGAGTATTCTAAACTAAGGGCATTTTTTATTTTTGAGGTTCTGGCAAATGGTACTGCTGCCAAAAAAGTCTGATAAGACTGTTCAAAACTTTTTCTTATCTCTTACTTTGATCTTTTCCTATGTACACCAGAGCCAATCTTTTGTCTCCATACCTTTTTTCGTGTGGTATAGACACACATGAGGTGCTGTGCTTTGGATTTGCAGATCTCAGGAGGCTTTTTGCTGGCTGCAGGAGGAAGGCAAGCTGGTTTGATTCCTGCTTTACTGTTGGGAAAGCAGATTGCTCTGAACTTATTTTTTCAACCTCAAATGTTGCACTAGCTTAAATATAGAGTAAGGTGTATAATAATTGGAGTCACTTGTAGATGTAACAAAGGCATCTGACTGTGAGTTTTTGGGGGGAAGAAATAGAAGGATTCTTCTTCAGGATTTTTGTCCTGAAGATGTGAGCTGGCTTTTGCTGAAATTGGTAAGAGTCTGCTTCTTTCACCAGGCATTAAACTGAGTTCTGACCACACTGGGCTCAGACAGCTCAGAAATAGGATTTCCAAAGTAGCCTGTCCTATTGTCCTGAAACATGAGTTCTGCTAACACTGCTTACCTGTTGCTTGCTGGTGTTGCCCAGAGTGCAGTGCCTGTTCCCCGAGCAGGGCAGCTGTTCATCATCAGCTGTCACAGAGCCCGCTGTGGCCAGGACCCCACGGTGGGTACTGGACGTGTGACATGTTTGGAATGCACATGGACCAGCTGAGGCCCCTGCACCTCATGAAACAGGCATCGAGTAAACAAATGAATTTACAGGGAGCAGCCAGAGGTGTGAGCAGAATCTGGGTTTCCCATCTACAGAACTCTGCCCCCATGGTTTAAATGGTGTCACCAGGGAAGGACCGTCAGACACAGCCTTATTGCCTGTGCCCTCCCAGTGTGAGGGTGCTGCTTGCACAAACAGCTCTGCTAAGGCTGCACACTTTGTCTTTAAGTTTTAAATCTATGGCCACTGCTCAGAGGTAAACTGCATTTAAAAAGCTACCATTTCAGAGGCCTGGATGATCCCATTTTGGGGGGAAAAGTTATTTTTTTGTATTGTGATAACAAACAATTGCAGTTAAAGTGAGATTGGTGGTAGTTTCCTTTTAAGTACCAACAGAAATTTAAAACAATAAACTTGCTCACCAGTCATTTCTCAGAAAGTATTCCTAAGGCCATTTTATATTTCACAGTTGTAATGATAACATTCCAAATTAAAGTATATATCTATAGCCTGAACAAAATAAAAATACACTCTACATCAGGTACTGTTATAAATTTTTAATGTCTTTATTCATTATAACCCAAAATAAAATAACTGTTTCTTTATTTAACATTTATTAAGTAAGGATTAATCTAGGATAGAAGCTGTTATGACATACTCGCTTAAGAAAAAAATTCTTCATGCATCCAACAATCATCTAAATTTCCTCCCTAAAGAGAAGGTATCTAGATTGAAGAAGAAAATAATGTCCATTGAGTAGTATAAAGTGAGCACTTTCCTGGACTGGGACAAAGGAAATTCAGCAATCTTTTTTTTTTTTTTTTTTTCTTCAAGAAATCTGCTCAGATTTCATCTGTGTATGATTTTCAGATGTCCTTGCATACCCATCTGACTCCTTGTCCGTATCTCTCTCGCTCTCTTTCAGTTTGTGCCGTGAATCCGTGCAGAATTCTCGGGTCCCGTGGAGCTGAGGTGAGTGGCAGGGCATCTTTTGGAGCTCTCATCCATCCCTCAGGAATGTTCTCTGTCCCGAATCCCGGTGTGCGAGCCAGCAGATGGTGCTGTGCAGCATCTTATGGCTCCTCGCACCCGCTGCAGTCACTGCTGAAGCACAAAACTACTTAAAAGTTTCTAGTGCAATTCCTGAGCTGAAACAAATGTTTGTGGAATTAAGTAGTGATTTCCTTTAAGTCTGGGGCACTATTTTAGTGGGTATGTTTTCAGTCATTAGATGTTAACATATGCCATATATTCTTTTGTTTTTTTCCTGATGGAATCAGGGGTACCCAAGCACACTTAAACCAACTGTAACTGCTCATGTCACTTAGTAAAGGTTTGAATTTTCTGACAGAATAACTAATAAAACTTTAATATTAAGAGCTAAAATATTTTAGAAGAGAAAAATTCTGGAAACTGTAAGTAAAAACAGCAGCTAGCATTTTATTTATGGAATACAGATGAGGGAAAGTTTGGGGTTTTTTTCTTTCAACAATAACCCTTGCTGTGTGAATAGAATAAACCAGTTGAAATATTCAACTGGTTTATATACTGCATACTGAGGGGCTAAAAGCATATAGTAAGGTAATTCAACCTTGATGTATCTTTTAGATTGAAAACTACTTGTAACAAACAAAATTTTCTTGTATTTAGCTTCAAATTGCAGCGTAGCTGTGCCTTGCTGCAAGATTCAGTTATTTAACAAAAGGGTTAAGTGAAAATTCTGATGCAAGACTCAAATATGGAGCACTTGAATAGTAAATAAGATTGTTCCAAGGTTTCAATTTGTTGTATTAGTCAGTGACAAGTACAACATTTTTAATGCATGCCATAAGATCAGTCTACCCAAAGTAAACAAGCAGTAGTCTGTGTGCATCTCCAGCAATTGGTTCGGGTTAGATGTATGCAGCTTTGTTTCTAATAATGGATTCAAGTTCAACATAAATAAAAACAGTGTACATTAAGGAGGATAAATATCTAATTGCCATAATCTGCATCTAGAATTGAATGGATGTAAACATGCTAGCCACAGAAGACAATTCCTCAGAACAGAAACTGGCTAGTTGGATGATTATTAGCAAAATAGCAGTATTTCTTTTGTCTGTTAAGCCTTTCCTCTTTAAAGATGGAAACTATATTTTTTGAAACACCTTTTAAAAGTCCTAGCATTTGAACCTTTTAAATATGAGATGAAATTATATTATGTGGTTTATATACATTTTCTGGCACTGCAGTAAAATGCATCCTTTGTAGGTTGAAAGATTGTTAGACTGCTAAAAGTTTTGATATAATTTAAAATAGCTTTTTTACACAGAACTCAATGTAAGCTCAGCTATTATATTTCTTTTTATCTCAACACTTAAAAGAATGAAGTGATATTTTTGTCAGTATGCATGAACAAGATACAAATAGTATTCTATGTTTTTTTGGTTATAAGCGATGTTTTAAAATGTACTGTAGTTGTTTAGTTTGACACAGAATGCAGAGCATTTGCTTTCAGAATGCACAGTATAGACCCAGCAGAATTTTGTTTCTAACAAGCATCCTGGTTATTTAAACTTGCCTCTGACAGAATTCAAAACTATCAATGCTGGGATGAGAAGTTTGAGGTGAATATCTTGGCTTAGAAAAGTACTGGGAAAATGTGACTGATTTGAATTACACATATTGCTTTCCCAAGAGCCAGGGTTTGTTATTTTTGACAACGGGACAATATACTTAAGGAGCTGCATTCACCTGTTTACTTACTAAAAAAAAGCCCAAAAAAACAAAACCATCCTCTTTCCCTCTTTAACAGAATTTTTTCCCTGTTTTTCTGAATGTTTGTTTATGCTTAAGTATATTTGGCTTTTAAGAAACATAATTAAATATATCTCTACCTTCTAACAATCTGTTCGTGTCAGATTTACATTGAACATATAAGACTGCACAAGGTATTTAGTTTCAACATATTGAAACTAAATACCTTGTGCATTAAAAAAGATAAATGCGATAAGAAAAATGTAATATTGATAAATTACAAAAGATGAGGATGGATTTGAAAACACAGTTAACCACTGTGACACTGTTCAGACTCAGTACCTTCATTTCAGGGCTTTAATTGTCTCTCACGAGCTAATTAACTTTTTTTAAAGAAAATCTTATATTTAAACAGACATTTCAGAATTTGAAGCCTCTTTGAAATTACTCTAAAATGATGATATTTTTCACAAGTTTATCAGTTTCAAAACTTAGAAAATGCTGACAACCATTTGTAGCTAAATTACTTTTGTGAGCTATATTTTTGCCTAATTTCTGTATAATTAATGATTTTTAAAAATTAATGGTAGGTTTGCAGTATTATTGCTCTGAAATTAATGAGTGAAAAATTGTAGTTAGGAGCTCAGAATCAGTATTATATCTTCAAGATTGTAGTAATATAGATCAAAATGTAGTAATACAGATCAAAATAAACTTCCGGTATACTAATATGAACCTGCTATCACTGGGTTTTGAAAATGTACTTACTCCTCACAAAAAATTAAAATTGTCCATAGGGACTGTTAGATCTTGTAAAGATTCTCTTACATTTGTAAATAAGAGATATATTTCTAATGTTTCTTTTAGGGAAGTAAGCTATTTTTTTCCTTACATAAGGCAAACTTTTTAGTATGATCTTTGAAACATTAAAATTTCAGGAATATGTATCATTTGCTTGTGAATGCAAATTATTAATTTTGTGATAGAGTGCAGTCTAGTTTCTTCAGGTATTTCTATTTAATATCCCGGAAATGGATATTGAAATGACTAAATTGCTTGTCCTTGAACTCATTGCATTACTACACTTCATCTCACTTCATCATTTAATTTGTATGGTTTCCAAATCTACGTGATTATCATCTATTAGTACCCCTGGTGACAGAGGGCAGGACACTGTTGTATCAGAGTTAATAAAGCAGAAACACAAGCCTAATTACTATGGGAGGTAAGCCATGCTGGCAAGATTTACCTTTCACATAATGCCTATATGTGGTTAATATTTACAAATAAAGATGGATAAATAGGCATATTTCTCTACATGTTTCTGTCCTATGTTAACATAATTCATTCTTGTATTACAATTTTTGATACATTCTCCTTTTTTTTCCTTCTCCTTTATATCCCTGAATATATTACTGTAATCGCTCTCAGATGCTTTATGTTCAATTTTGAAAACTTAGCTAGACATGGAAGCTTTCATCTGAGTTAAATGATTATGCAAATATAGTGTAGATGCTCTCAGGCATTGCTTCTACCTCTGCAAATTTATATTAACAAGTGCATATTGTATGTATTAATTTCAGATTTATTCAAAGTGGTCTGTGCATAGCAAACTGAAAACACTTGTCATGGTAGTATTAAATATAATGAGTACAGAATATTAAACATGATTTTGTATGGAATTTTAATTCAGTGGTCTGTATTTGTATATATTTGTATGCAAGTATTTGCATGCATGTATATGTAGAGAAATCAGTGCCAAAAAAACTTATTTTGCTGCCACTGTGTTATTACTCATCATGAAAATATAATTCTGCCCACAGTTTGTATAAATCAGAGTGATTTTAAAGATGAAATGACCTAACTATACTTCAAATCTCTACAAGTAATCCATATATTTTAAAGATGCATGAATTTCACATTTGCAAGTATTAGTGTATTTAATTTGCTGGGTGTTATGTCAGTGTGGAAACTTTTAAGTCTTTGTCCGAGTGCTATTTATGATAATTTTGTTCTGAAGTGATGCAGTCTTTATTCAATAAAAATAAATATGCACAAGTTATTGTGCTATGAGACTGAAATGCGTTACAGTAGTTTATACAAGACTTTATATAAAATGTTTTATTGATTGACTCTATGTCAATTTTAATTTAAGCTTTATGATTCAATCTGTGTCTATTTTTAATTTAAGTGGATTACATTCCGTAAAGATCCTTTTACTGTATTGACTTGGATGTACCATATTATTAGGTACTATGAGTTCAGCTTCTGCAAATCTGTTAATACATAAAACCATAAGAAGCCTCTTATGTTCAAACCAGGTTAGAGTGAAGACATCAGATTAATATTTGATCATGTAGAAGTGCCCTTAATCAGATTTACTTATTTCTCAGAGTGTTTCTGCAATTATCATAATTGTTGTGCTAAATATGTTTGTCTTTATATCTGGCTTTGGGCATAATCTTCTCTCTTGAAACCCTCTCATTGTGGGACTTGGATTCCTGCACAAAACCCAATTAATATTAAGATGACAGTCCCTGATGAGTTCCCAAGGAGCCAGCAGCTGAGCAGACTCTGTAACGTTCTTAAGTACAGACTACTTGAATGATCAAGAGCATCTGAGGGAGACATACAATTCAATAATCCCTTTCTCAGGAAAGTCAAGAGTCCTGTGAGATAAGAGTGAAATCAAAGGAACACATCAGAAAGAAAATGACTGGTATAGTCTTGTAGTGTCTCTATTAAAATGCAAAAGTTATGGATTTTTTTAGGGGTGATGGGAACCTTTTCTGTTTTATTGATTTCTTTTTATAGTTTGATGATTTCTCTAAGATTATCTTAAAAGCTTAAAGAAAAAAGAGACTTCATCAAAAGGTATTTTGTGTGACAGGCACATACATACTTTTTGTTTCCATTATATTAATTAATACAGCACATTTCAGTGGTTCTTACTTTTGAGACTTAAACTTAGGCACTTTATGTACGTGGTACATTTGTCACAGTTGTTTTTCATGATGGTGACCCACAAATGATAAATAACCCACATGTGACTTATTCTGCAAGACTTGTTCCTTGAAAAAATGGAGTAGCAGAAAAGCAGTGCTGTTTACTGGGTTTTGTATGCATCAAAATGGCAACAGCTGCTCTTTCCTGATACCCTCTTCTATGATCTAATATCAACGACTGAATTTACTCTCTGCTGATAGTGTGCTAACCTATTGATTTGTAATCAGAAATTGGTTTCCTGTCACTTTAAAAGGGAAGCACTAAGGGGCAGTAAAAACAAGCCTGTCTGTTCTGGACAAAGCTCTGGTTCAGGCTCCATGCTGGACATTTTCTTATTTTAAAGAGTTCACTTTTTTTTTTTAAAGAAGGTACTTCAATTAATCAGAAAAGGCTTATGACTTTTTAACTTATGATATTGTGCAGGGTTCATGTATTTGAATTGCTCTTGAAGTCCTTCTCATATCTGTAGTCATATCAATAACTAAGATTTTATTTTATTAATGATTGTATAGTCTAAGCTGATATTTCGTGAGGTTAAAAAACACAAACCAAACAAAACATCTCAATGCTGGTAAGTGTTCTTTCACTGTAGATTTACGTTTTTAACATAGTTTGATTGTCTGAAACTTGTTAGACAGTAAGATAGTAAATGTTACTAAGTGATCAAAAATGCTCTCCTTTATCTATCTTACTGTTCCTGCATTGTCCCTTAAATTTGTCTTGTGTATTTCACTGAATAGATTTATTCAAGTAGCTGCATAAATTTTTGTTCCAAAACCAGTAGGACTGTAATGGAATGCAGCACAGGCACTTTCTAAATACACATTTTTGAGTCTTACTCATTCCCTGTTTTTAGTTCCGTTTATTGTATATTATGGTAAACTTTGCAGCTGAGGACATGATCCTAAGAAAGTGTAATATTACATTAGAAGTATGACCTGCCAACATAAGCATTTTTGTTAATTTTCCCATGCCAAATTAGACTAAATTATGAATGATGTGAAATAAAATGTGCCTTCTAGTTTTCTTCTCCCTAATTAATATTCAAAACAATCAAGAAGAAAAAATGAATATCTAAATCATACATATGTATATGCCTTTCAAGCTTTATAATAAAGGCAAAATAACCCCTTACTTGGTTAAAATCCAGCTTAAGAGTCAACATACAAAGGTGACTGCTGTATAATATTAGACATATCTGTATTATGTGGGCATGTTACTGCTCCACCAGAATCTCTCAATAGTAATTATTATGCCAAGCACCCTGTTGGCACAATTACACTAAAGCTCTAATTAGTAGCAGTAAGATTAGAACCCCTACATGTTAAATCTGTAGAGGCAAAGCTGAGTGAAGGATTTAAAACAGTTTCAAAACATTGTATTGTCTTTATTACAGTCTTTATATTTCAGTAAAGAAGGGTTTTCTATAAAATGCACTTAAAATAATCTGGTTCTGTCACTAAAAATAGGAAAGATAAGGTAATTGCAGTCAAACCTCAGTACTCTGCTTCTATCTAGGTGCTTTATATCTCAAGTGTCAAATCCAGTGAACTCTAGTGGAAGTTACATCCTTCGAAGCTTTTCCTTCGATGAATTACTGGGGTTTGGGTGGATAAAGGCTTTTCCTGCTGCCTTCAGTTCCTTCTCAGTGACTGCTGAGCGTTCTGTGCTGGAAGTGTCTGGCACGTGGCAAGTCTTATGTCACAACTTTATCGGTAGCTAAACATGATCCTTGTTAATTCACGCCTTTCTCCATTTCACTCTTCACCGTTTTTTCTGTAAAGTAACGAAAACACCAAGTTCATTGTCCAGCTGCAGCCTTACAGACAGCACACAAACACTGGGCACTGCCAGTCTGAAGCTGCCCGCTTACAGGGGACGAGCAGAAGCCAACACAAATGGTATCAAAGGATTGATTCCATTATTTGAAAAGTTGTGGTCTCACCACCTGTCCAATACAAGGAGATTTTAGCAGATTTGAAATGACTGCTGATGCATCCTCATCAAGATTTGGTATCTACTAAATCTGAGTTTAAAATATCTGCTTCTGTATAACTCTTATATACTGTTTCTTTCCTCTGATGTTGGGTCATTAGATAGAAAATATTCAAGTAAGGCATCAGTTGATTCTCAGAATAAGAAGAGATTTACATGCCTAAAGCATTCGACTTCTGTTTCTTAGTATACTTTGTATTTGACAGGGAGGAAGCCTGTATTTCCTGGATTCTCTGTTTTAGGAACAATTTATTTAGCTGTGCTGAATTGTAATAATGATTCCCCTCATCAATTTATTTATTCTTATTTATAGCATATGCAAATTTCTCACTGAGAAAATGATTGTATGATTGCTTTGTCTTAACATTTATTGATTGCATAGTGCCACTACCATTAATGAAGGAAGCTGAATGCAAAGCTAACTGAACCTGGTGAATATATTCCCACTGGCTCCAGTAAGATTTGAATTATGCCTACAGTGGAAACAGACTTTATTGAACTCTCCTCAAGCTTGTCCTAAGGGGACGAGGACACCTTTTGTGCTTCTTATCTAGGTTACTTTAGAGGTAGAGTTTTGAGCAAAACAGGAAAGCAAGAACTCAGGAATTAATTTTATGAGAGATTTTGCATGTCACCATTTCATGTTTCAGGATACGATTTAATACTATAGTACATCTCACTTTGGTCTGACAAAAGAAGCACAAGACAATATTGGGAGTGAAGGGGTCGCCTACATTTAAAGGTTTCTCCTACTGTGTTTTTCCCCAGTAGAAGAGGGACTCTCACATGACAGTACTGCTGTGTTTTGTCAGCCCAAGAAGAGACATTAAGGTATTTTTCTGTATAGCTTCAGGCTGGTTCAGTGATTTGTGCTGCTGCAAGGAAAAGCACAGAGTGCAGTCTCCATTACATTGCACTAACTCCACTCAGACAGCCTCGTATAATCAATCTAGTTAAATACCTTTCTTTGTAAATGCCTGGATGTTGAGGGCACAGGTGAAAATCATCAGTGCTCCAAAGGTATTGGGTTTTTATATGTATTATTCAGACTTAATTTATATACAGTCGTTGTTATCTGTAATATGTGGCAGACTCAATAGCCTGCTGTCTTAGTTTCAATATTTACCCTAATTTTTTTTAATATATTTTTAGTCTCAACTTCAGGGAAGAAGGCTTGTAAAGCAAAAGAAAAATTATTTATGAATAATAAAATAGCTGTTGTTAAATAACATATTTCATGATTTTAATGAATTCAAAAATTGTTAAAGTTCATGTTTCTCTCATTGTTCATGCTATTAAATGCATATTAGCGTGGTCATTTTTGTTTAATGGAAACAAATAACAGTTAATCTTATTGGGAGGTTAAGTGGGTTTACTCTGTAAAGGGCAAATCCCAGATGAATGTTTTCTTTTTTAAAGAATAGCTTTAGTCACTGACAGATGGTCTCTGTCTGAGTCTCCCTGTAGACAGATACAGTTTCTTTTTACACGTTTATGAAAGTTGTAGATACAGATATTCAGTAATATGCTGTTGTGTAGGACAAAGAGCAAGTCTGGTGGATTGATGGGATTAGATTTCAGAACAGTGACATATGGTTGGTTTACCAAAGTGGACAAAATTTGAAAGGAAAAAGAAGCATCTACAGCTCCAGCTACTCACATAATGGAAGAACTTATATTTGGCCAATTGCCTCTTACAAAAGGCAGTATGGTAACTCTTATTTAACTCTGCTTAGACTTGGGTATACCATTATTAGGTTCTGATTGTGTGCATTTCTGGCTTTCAGATAACTCTGCAAACAAATTAAGTGCAGAAAAGCAGTAATGCCTTAATTTAGAATATGGAAAATTTGATCCCTTGCCCTAACCAATCAGATATCAATATCACTTACATGTCTATTGCAGATTGGTTTTATAAATACAAATAAGAAGGAGACTGCATGATAAGCCTGCATTTTGCTTACCCTGTATGCTACATGTAAAGTTATAACATCATTATAACCTTAATCAAATAACTATACAACATATTTAGTGGTAATTTGTCACAGTAAAATTATTCATAGGTGTCTTGAGTAAGTCCAGTTATATTTATGTGTTATGCCATACCATGTTTTTTGGCAATGGAGTTTGCTAGATTTCATAGATTTACTGTGTCTGCTTTTTTTATGACTGACATAGCAATAACCAGATTGCAAGAATATTTATGTTGTTTGTGGCTTAGCAAGATAATTAAAGGATATAAATTAATCAAGTGCAATTAATTAGAAACTTTATGTTCACAGCAGTCCTTCTTTGCATGTATAATTTATATGTATTGATTTCCCAGCTTTCATTAGCCTATGAGATAACAGCAAAAATGCATTAGAGAAGAAAATGTACAATTAGCGTGAGAGTGAACCCTGGCATAATTGATAGATCAGCACATGTTTGGGGCAAATATAAAGCTTTGTTAACTGTCATAAGCAGTTAGAATTGATAAGTGGTATTTCACTACATATCTCTCAGCTGATGAATGGTGTTTTTAAAGAGTCCTCTTAATGGGAAGCTGATAGGTTGGTTGAATTTACATTTTAATCAGAGTATTTATGATGGAGGCAGCCATAAGAAATTTATTGGCACAGTGGTAAGGACCTTCCCTGAGGGATTTGGGGAAAGAGAAAGCATTTTAATATGGCTACTCACCTTCCCCTTCTTTGTGTGACCTGGTCAGCGCATAGGAAGGGCGAGCCTTTTGGCTATCAGCTAATAACTGTTATTAGGGGAAAATTCAGTTTCTACTGTGTTAATTAATAAGGTGAAACAAGGATGAAAACCTACAGAATATTGCAAACTTACTCAGGAAAGAGTAGCTCTGTTAACAATAGTCTGTAACAACTACTTGTGGATCCTCACTGTGTGAAATGCTGTGTTTTAGTTATAGTTTTGTTTAAACACTTTCTTTTATACCTGCAGGCCCTTCTACTGTAGGGGAACTCTTGATCCAAGCTAGTCTCTGATTATCTGCTGAACAAACATTTAGAGTTGGTAGGTATGTGGGAATAGCCCACAATTTACAAGGGGGGTTTGTGATTCATTGTTCAAATGTCCTTTGTTAGAATCTGTTTAGATGTTGCTTAATAAAACCAAATTTTTTATTTGCAGATGCTTGCTTGAAACTACAAGCTTTCATATAAAAATATTTTTAAATCATATTTTCTATTTGAGATTATTTTCTGATTTATATCTCTACACATTCTACTTTAATAAAAATATCTAGCTAATGCACGTATTCTTATATTCCCAAGCTTCTGCCTAGCAAATAAGCAGTTTTTCTAACCTAGTTAAACTAGTTGCTGAAATGGAGGAGAGCTAGACTCCAAGTATCTTGCTTTACTGTTTTTATTGACATGTCTCAGAAGTTAATAGCCTCATGCATCACTTTCTGTCTCGATGAATTCTATTTGATTTTCTTTTGTATACCTATTCCACAGAAAAAGCAATCATTGGGTTTATTTTGTAAGTAGTACATTAAATAAAGTTTTTTGGTTTTAGGTATTTCAGTTTTTTCATTTTGTTTTACACTGCTAAATTAGAGAAGTTGGCCAGTAAAATTAATTCATAGAATATTAAATATTTGATATAAAAATGAAATTTTAGCTACCTATGAAAATAAATTAAGGACCGCATGCTTAAAAATCATAGTTTATTTGTATGTCATTTTAGCCATATCAGATAAGAATCTTAGGCCATATATAGACACATTAGTTTTGTATTATAAATGTCTTAATTATTCAGAGTTCATTAGTTTCCTTTTTTCACAACTCAAAATAAATGAAAGTTGGATGAGTTTTGCTATTCAGTAGCAGCAGCTACGCAGCATCACCAAGTGACAGTTTTATAGACAGCATTTTAATGGCTTATTCCTTTAGAAAGAAGGAGACAAAGTGATTATTATATCACTTATTATTTTAATGCAGAAATGAGGGTTTCCTACATTTGTAATTTAGATAGGTTGCCACCTTAATGCAAAGTTGTCTTTTGTATTGTGTCCTTACTTGCTCAATTTGCATTGTGCCTGTTGCTTTACACAGTATCTGTGGTTGGATTTGTTGGCATTTTGAAAGTGAGAACTGTTGTTTCATCTGTCTGGTGGCTCCAGGGAAGAAGAGTATCAAGTACTGTGTGGAATACAATTCCCTTTTTGATTTATAGCTACAAGAAATATAAAGCTGGAACAAGTACACCATGATATAATTTGGAATTAAAACCATTTCTGAATTAAAGTGACTTGATTGTAATCCTGCAGGTTTCTTTGTCCACAATCAGGAAAATGAATGGTAGAGATATAAACAGTACATGTGTGCCTATGCTTGATCCCTTTGAGCTAGAGGGATTTCTTCCACTGAAACAATCCTCTCGCCCTGACCTCTTTGCCAGTTTCTCTGATACATCCCAGGCCTTTGTGCCCATTAGTGCCTGGCACCAGTCTGAAATGGTGCTTGCTCAGATTTTGGAATAATACCCTTTTTTGGCATTCTCGCCACTTGCCAGTTGAGAATCTGGGCAGCTCCCCCACCTTCCCTTGGCAGAGAAGGCCCTGCTGGAGCCACTCACAGTGGCCCAAAAAAGGCTCTCTCTGGAAAATCCCATGCTGGAGGCTCTTTCCCTTATTTCCTCTTGTGTATGTGACATTCCTGCACCAGGTTGTAGGTATACCTTGGGTATAATTGAATGCTTTACTGGCAGCTCACTTCCAAATGAACCGGGTTTATGTGTAAATGTTACAATGGTAGCTAAAAAACAGTCTAAACTTTTCTATATATCATTTTAAACTGAGTGAAATAGAAGAAAACCACTACTTTGATATTTTAAAGGGAATAAAAGTTTCCTTGATTTTCAGTTTACTTGGAAGTTCAGATGTAATTACAGGTGTTTGTTGCATAGCAGGTATGTTGGAAAATGACATAATGATGTCATTTTCTTTGCTATGCTATACTTCATGTCATCTTGAGAATAAAAATGAAAAGAACATTCAAAGATTTTTGTGCTAAACTGAGATGACATCTTTTGAAAAGGTTTGACTGGACAGTTTTCCAGTTAGGTATGTATTTGTTTTATCTAAAATGTTAGGTATACTATGAGTAGACAGACCCAGATTCTCTGTTTACAGATGCTGTGTTAGTATATTTCATAAGCAAAGATAGGAATAGTAGCTTTATTTGAGCAAAATACAGAAAATATCTATTAGTCCCACTAAGTTGTTGCACATATACTTCAGCATTTTTTAACTGAAAGATCAGGCACTTTTTATTATATAATGGTTCAGGTTCTCTCTGGTTTAATGCTCAGAACTCTCTGGGAGTGAAATGTGACAGTATTCCAATAGAAAAGATGAAGTGGCAGCAGTGTGATAAGGATGTGGTATGCAGGATGTTGATGTGAATGTATTAAATTAGTTTATATGCACCAGGAGAAGAGCTACTTGAGCAAGGTTACTGCCTACTAACCACTATAAATTCTCCAGTGAATGGGAGCATGCCTAGGATTTTACATGTGATTTTTTGTTGTTGGATCCCCATCACTGGCTGGCTTATTAGCAGCTCTGTTCAGAGCCTTATCCTGTAAACGCACTTTGAGGATGCTGCACTGAGCAGTTCATGACATGGGGGACATTTCAAACAGTACCTAAAGAAATCTCTATTTGAATGTGATGGTATTATGGATGCTGGTTGTTTTCTTTGCACAGATCAAATTTAGCAAAAATCTGTCTCCTATACAGTAAATATAATTTCTGAGAGGTAGGACATTGTATTGAATGTTCTGTGGGAATTTCAGTGAAGAATATGTTTCTGCTGTGTCTTCTGCCAAAAACCAATTTTTGAACAGGATTAACAGGACAGTTTAATGATTTTATAGATGTTAGCTTCCTCAGTTTTCATCTAAAGTCCCTGTACTTTTGTTTTAGAGAAATAATGAAAGCATTCTTCTGATCAAGCTGCTTCTGCAACTTTTATTTTTGTGTTAGCTGATTTAAATTCACAGGTTAATGGGAGTAATGAGGGTAGAACAACTCCATTTCTCAGGAAAACAGGCCATTTACTCTGAAAGAAAGAGAGCTATTCCATTATAAATACCTAATGTTTTTGTGATATTGAATATGGTGACAAAAAACATCTAATTGGTCTGACTGATTGATGGAGCCAAACTTTCTGAGGTTCTGGAGGAGAAAGGAAAGGAATTGCAAGAAGAAACCTCAAACCAAACATGCAAAAATGGGCTTACATGTAATGGAAAGGGATGTGGTATTTCAGGAAAAGAGAAAAATTAGCATGTCCACTTGAAAAAGCAAAAGTCATGAGTACAGATAGCTTTTGTAAAGAACCCTCTTCTAATGCTGGTTAGCTCTATAGATCTTGGTGAGAGCTCTGGCAGTGGGCTCATGCTTTTGTTTCTTCACACTAAGCGCTCACTTTATTACTATTTGACCATCTTCTCCACACATAGAACAATCAAAAATTTTGTTTGAAAACTATAAAATGAAATACAAAGCTTTTCTATTCCACCAAATTCCTAGAACTTTGGATGTGTGACAATAAAATGCATAGTCATAAGGCAAAAATAATCTATATATATCTTAGGTTTGTCTCTTTGTGGTTAGTCTGGCCCACAGTGGAAAGTAAGAAGTGAGCAGTACTTATTTTGAAATACTTAAGTGTGAACTTAATCCCATTAAGTTAGTTCTGTAATTCACCAGGGTGTCTGTGTGTGCTTCAGTATGTGACTATTGCTTGAATGTGTGGGAGGAGGTTATGAAACTTTTGGATTCAGTAAGCATTGCAAGATTGGAGTTCAAGGATTGACTGCTTTAAACAAAATAGTATTTTTTTAAACTATTGTTAAGTATTATGCAACTTAGGACTGTGTGTTTTGCTCTTTAATGTGAATATCACTTTTTAAATTTTTTTATAGACTATGACTGCAAGAGAAGAGAATATCAGCATCTGTGCAGATGGTGGAGTCATATTTTCAGGAAATATCTGCAAAATGCTTGGCTAGCCTTAAAATAGATGGTAATTACATCTAAATTTCTTTTTTGCTATGGTAATTCCTCTTTAATAAGAAGGGAATTTTTATTTAGCAACAGCTTTGTCTGGCTTCCTTTATTATGTTTCCATCTATTTTTGTTCCTGGATTGCACCTGCTCAGTAGTTATCTAATCTTTCTTAGAAGTTTACACTCTCAAGTGAAACCTTTGAAGTTTACACTGATTAGTGTTTTATGGCATAAGAGATATGTAGTGTTTTATGGCATTAGAGATATGTATAGTTCCTTCTTTTATAGTGTTAAAGCAATTATGCACCTGGTAGAAAGATAGACATTAAAGCGCAGATGACAAACCTTTAAAATATTTAGTAGATTAAAGTACTGAATTACTCCCTTCTTCTGGTTCAAGGTCCTTAATTTTACAAAAAATTCTGCCAGTTTGGGTTTTGAAGACAAGGGCCTTTCATGTGTGGTTGTACACTGGCAGATATCAGACAATTTGCAAAATGTAGTATATAGTTATAGAAATCCACTTTTAACTAGAACAGTATTGAAATATTGCTGATTCTAGTACTCTACAGTAGCATTGAATTTTCTTGAAAATGTACATGACCATTTTTCATCCAGACACTCGGGGTTTTTTTTGTTTGCAGAAGCACTGTATTTAACAAACACCCTTGGAAGGTGGATTTTGTGTAATTTTGAATATAAAATGTCTGTGTAAAGTAGATGCTGTCTAAGCAGCTGTTGGCATGCCTAGGGACTGAGAAAATATCATATAGATCACTTGAAAAAAACTGATTTTTCCTACTATTAAAAGTCATATATTCATATATATTTATATAAGCAAAGATCTTACTAGTACAAAATCTGCATATTTTTTAGCCACTGGGTGGTAAAAAGGGAAATAATCATATTTTTATCCAAAATATCCTAAAAGGAAAAGAAGCTGAGGGAAGTGGTTCCTGTGGTGTGAAATGAGAAACCTTTTCAGGTTACATGAATGAGAGATTTGCCCTAGCTACAGGAATTCTGAAATGCTCTCTTGAGTTTGTTAGTGAAAATGCCCATAAATTGAGATGCAGTTTTGGTCTTCCTGAACAGAGTCTGAACCAAAGGCTATGAATTTGTGTGGCCTTGAAGCCCTTGATGCTGAGCTCGTGTAGCCCAAGTGCACAGACACCTGCTGTCCTCTGTCCTTGAGTTTTCCCTGGTTTTGACACTATAGGACTTTAAGGAATGTTGCTGTTTCAGAATCTCCTGTGCTTTCTGTTAAAAATGGACATCCATGGCAGTGTTTGAGCTATTGTGGAAACAATGAGTAATATCAATGTGCCTGCTGGAATAAGCAGAGCAGGATTCTTTGAAACATTTGAATAGCATTCGTTTACACAAACTAGAAACTACAGTGGAATTGCTCACTGTTTCCTCTTAATACTGGGTTATCTTTTGGGGATAAATACATTATTTTGTTGAAAGTATTGCTATGAATATTTTTTGGCAAAATCACAGGAAAATATATTATTATGAGATAAGAAAAACCACAAAATCATAGATAGCTACTGGATATCTACTTTAGATAACTACTAAAAACCAATAAAATACTATTTATTGTATATGCAAGCTCACTAAGTAATGGATTTTCTCTTGGGACAGAACTCCTTTCCCTAAATATTTACAAATGGAGAGACAAGTATGCTTTGAAAAAGAATGGACTGGAAAAACTTGGCTTAGAGTTTTGGGGTGGGGTTGTTTTGGTTTTGTTTGGGTTGATTATTTTATATATGGCTGGTGGTGTTGACTGGGATCTGCAGCGAGGTGCACTCGCTGTGCTCAGAAAGATGCAATCTGATCTAATCAGGGCTTGGCCTGAGAATGTAATAAATTGTCAATGCAGGACTTTTGCATTCATTTACACTAATATAGAGTGTCTCATTTCTGAGAAGTAAATCACAGTGGCTTTAGTACTTTATTTTCCATCTTGTATGTAAGTAAACTGCAGGATCAACTGGGAGGTTGAATCAATCTGCTATTTATTACCTCGAAATGTGACACCCTATTTTAAGTGCCTTATTCCCTTATGATTTAGACAGAGCACTGCATTACGTTTAAACAGTACAGAAACCAGCTTTACTCTTAGTGGATTTTTCACTTGAGATGTGATGGATTTACATTTGTAAAAAACTCTCAGTGTATCATTATGTTATTACATAAAATAGAGTTTCAAACAGACTGAAATGGAGAATACAAGGAAAGTAATTCCAGATTTTCCTGTCATCTAATCATCTAATAACTGTTAATAATTCTATAGGTTGTTTCCATGGCACTATATACTTGAATAATATGTTGTTGTTCAGTCAGTTTTTGTTTGGTTGGTTGGTTTTTTGGTTTGGTTTGGGGTTTTTTGTTTTTTTTTTTTTTTTTTTTTTTTTGTTTTGTTTTGTTTTTTTTTTTTGTTTGTTTTTGTTTTTTGTTTTTGGTTTTGTTTTTTTTTTGTCTAGAACAGTTTAACATTTCTTAATAAACTATTTTCCAAGGAAACAATGATTTCTTGCAGAGCACAGGGCATTTCAGACACTTTTCCCCCAACTTTTCTCCACTAATTTATGGAAGTGAAAAGAGGAGACTTTGGCTTTTGGTGTTGGTGAGGTTTTTTTGCTTTGGGTTTTTTGTTTAGATTTTTTTTTTTTTTCTCTCTTGGAGGTCATGGAATGAGAATTAGAACCTAGTTTATCTTCTAATATTGTATTCTGGGGCCATACACCTCTGTGATATCTAATAATGTTAACTTATATCATTGGGGTTTTCATCATACCCTTAAACAGAATTTTCATGTGTTTACCTACTTTTAAGGAATTAATTGGAAACATTCAGGTAAGTTAGCACTTTAAAAACCCTATAGATTGAGTTGAATAAAAAGGCAGCACCCATAATACTGGTTGTCTGTATAATTTTAACTTCTCAGTCACATTGTGTATGCCTTAGTTGTGATAAAAATCTCTGTGATTGTTTTTGTACCTCTTCTCTGCTTTTTCTATTAGAAAGCTTTATTTAACTTCCATTAAGTTGCTTACAAAATCAAAGTTATAGTTTTGAAAATATTAAACTGATTAAATTAATGGAAGGTTTTCACATGTAAATGAAAAAATAACCCATATTCTGAGCTAAGCCTTTGGACCCCAAATCAGAAAAACACTTGAACATCCACTTTTTTCTTTTAACATGTTAGTGTGAGCTTTGACTGAAGTTTTGTCAAGTCACAGTGACTTTCTTTACTATGTACTACTTCAATGGAAAGCATATAAAAGCACCCAAAAATTCTTTCCCTTGCACCAGTTGCAGGGGTGATCTTTGACAGCTTCTGTGTTCTCACAAGTAAATCTTACATTTGGAGTAGAGAATTTGATGTTAGCAGGAAATATACCCACACTACCAACTTCTCTCATGTATTTAGCACTCAAGAAATACCTGCTATATGGGAGTAGTGGCAAAGGGTTAACTATTTTATTTCACAAATGAATGCAGCTGATAAAAATTTTAGCATAGAAGTCAAATGAATAGATAAACTATATTCAGGCACACAAAATTGTAAAGATATCTTGAATCATTACCTGGTACTTGAAACAGTTTGCTTTGACCAGCTTTTTCCCCTTCCTGTTTTATTACAGGCATACTGTATGCTCAATAGTAAAGAGAGGGGAAAGCATATGGCCTCCTGTTTGAACTTCTGTAATTAATCCTTCCAAATACTATTTCCTTGGAAAGTTATTTTTAATTTTATTACAGTCTGTTCTTGTATTCTCCCACACAATCACTTGGGCAACATTTGTATCGATGAAAACGACATAAAGCAGCTCTTAACTAAAAGGAGACTGCTGTTTTACACAACATGTAAATGATTAAGTGATAGATTTTTATTACTGTTTGTGTGTAGAGTGCACTACAGCATTTGAGCATTAACTCTCCCCCCATCCTGCCCCAAATCTGTGCAGTCCTGCAGAGTGTGTTTAAGATCTTCTTGCTATTAAATATCATATGGCTTATTTTTCAGAAAGCTTTTTAAAACACCAAGTATTCCCTTAGTGAAAAATTGATATTTCTGTATATGTTCTTATGTTCTGTGGATTCTTGCAGTCATTGAGAATAAAATTCTGCACTGTGGAATTGCTTAAAAAGAAGCTAAAGGTTATCGCTGTAAGTGATGAAAAAAATACTGAGAATTAGAAGTTGATCAGGTTGATCCTATCCTAGTCAGTATCCTGTATAAGAAAAAGACTTAAAAAAAAAAAAAAGTCTGTCCATTCTAGAAACCACCTTTAACACCTTTATTGTTTGCCTACATAGAGAATTAGAGATGTGTGCACTGAGCATGGCTGCTGGATGCTGCAACCCTGTAAGGCAACGTAGGGGAAGGAACATTGCAAATGAAAGTGTACGATGATGGAGAGCTGGAAGGGTTGTATTTCTGAATACCTTAAAATATTTTCCAGAATTCCATGCAAAGCAACTGATTTGAATTGTATGATTATTTTTTGTAACAGAGAACATATTAAATGATCTTGATTACAGTTGCCTACAAACAATTGAAAGGTGACAAATGCTTTATAGATATTTTCTGATGTTGCTGTGAAATGTAGATTGAGAGAAAATCTTCCTCTGATTTAATCTTGAAATGAACTAGAGTTATTCTAAATTTCATGCTTTTAGATAGCTTATAGTAAAATTCACCCTTTGAAGATATTTCCCAGAAATTTTCTTTTGTCTCTTCCCCCTCTTCATCCATATCAATTTTTCATCACATTTAGTAAGGGAGCTTTATACAGCTATATTATCCTGAACACTGTTGATTTTAAAGATTGTAATTGGAAGCATAATTTCAGTTAAGAGGTGTACTGGCAAGAAATAAAACTGACTAGAAAGAGTGGACATAAAATGTGGTTTTATTCGAATAAACTAAAGGGTGAAAGCAATGTATAACAGATATCTCTTGGCAACTTAATTCCTATTCAAGGATCACAGTAAACCAGGAGTGTGCTCAAGGTCTGCCTGTTAGGAATGCTCACTTGTTGGTTTTGTTCTTGAAACTGAAATTGCTGAATTTTACCAGAGAGGACAACACAGGTTGGATTTACACAGGCACAGTCCTCATTAATTCAGGTGGAGGTTTAGGTCAGCAGCTCTGCAAAACCAGGATTGGGTAGTGCCATGTCTGCAAATTCAGTTCCTGTTTTTCTTCAAAGATATGCTTTTCAGTTCTGTCACATATAAACATTGGGTTTAAATGGAGCACTTCTTTAAGGCTAAATGAAGTCATGCTTCTGCTGAATAGCAACACTTTTTCTTAGCCTACGTATATGAATTATACATGTGAAATAGAGCTGTCTAAATGTCAACTTTAAACTCAGGTGCTTAAATAATATTAGTTATCATGACTAGTTCATATATTTTTAAGTAAAATTAATTGGATAGTATAATAGTTTTAGGAAACTATTACAACTGCTTTTGGTTTTTTATAAAATATGCATGTGAACTAGCAAAGAAATTTATGTTTGTTAGTTATGGAAAAGTCATACTTTTAGCTTTACTCTATCATTGAAGAAATCTATTACATCTCTGTAGCACTAGAAACCCTTAGAGCATTTCAAACCAATATTCCATTTATTTAGGATACACAGACCATCCTCACTGAGAGCCTTAACCTTTAATGCCATTCATGTCAAAACACATGCTCCATACTCTAACCAGGAGAAGATATCAGGTTTGCTTCTGGAATTGGCAGGCAACAGTAAGGTTTTGTTAATGTTCTAAACTGTCTAAAATATTTTCCTTTTCATTCTGTGTCATTAACATTACTTTAAAGTGGGGTTCATTACAGCTCTAAGTGCTGTAGATGTATGATAAATTTGATTTTCAAACAGCAAGCTAGAGCTTAACACCCCAGCTGAAGTGATCTGAAGGGCATGGTGCAGAAATGAACTGGTTCTTATGAATTATCAACTACTTGATGCCTTAGCCAAATGAAGCTTTGTTATTTCTCTGCACTATTAAAAATAAGTGACAGTCTAAAACTTTTAGAGAAGCTGAAATATAATTGAGGACTTCCTTACTGTGGTGTTGATGTGGGTGCTTAAAAAAGTCAAAAGGCAGATAGATAAATCTGGAGAAAAAAACCACACTCCCTTATCAAGGAATGCTGATGAAATAAAGCTGATTTTGAAGGTTATTGGAGATTGAAAAATGTATCATTTTATGCTTTCCAAGGGACAATCCTATTTTCTTCTGGTTACTGTTGCAGGAAGGATTGATCATTGTTTTGGGGGGGAGCAGGTCAGTTTCTATGTGGTAGTTGATTTGTTTGAATGGAAACACAAATAAAACCTGCATCCTTTAGCTTATGATCAGGGCTTTTGAGTTACTTTTGCTTCACTGAAAGACAAGCAGGTATGTAGAGAAAAGCAGGAAAGTCTTTCTTAGCATAAGAATTCCCTCTGTTTGAACTGCAGATGGGTAAATATTTCTCAGCTCTGAGGCCTGACCTCAAAACTGTAGTTTAATAACCAACTGTAGCTTTAGTAGATTCTGTCACAGTGATCTCTCTGGTCTATGTCACAGCAGCAAGTCTAGTGTTTCTTTAGTACCTGTCCTTCAGGACACCTTTGTCATTGCTCCCCATGACACCTCTGTTTCTCAATTATTTTTTCTTTTCTCCTGTGCTTGGGTTTCACAAGTTTCACACTGCAAGAATAAGAAATAGTCTTCATACACTGGTTAACTTTTGGACATGCAATTTCCTACAGAAACTATATCAAGGGAAATAGGTCTTCCGATTCTAAAGACACACTAAGAAACTCTGTGCCCCATTTCTAATGTTCAGCAAGGTTTTGTCCAACAGAGGATTAGAAAGAAGCACTGCATAACCTTTCATGCATTCATGTTTTGCTTGTGCTCTCACAAATTTAATCTGCCTGCAAAATAAATGATGGAAATGGCTCTAGTTGCAAGCAGTGGGAGGCTTTACCTTTAGCAGGTGAGTCATGACAACATATGTATGATTTGTGCAGAATTTATGAAAGAAGCAATTATGTAGGGGGATTCTGTGAATCAGGTTTATATTTAAAATTATGCAGATTTACTAGAGTAGTGTTGTAATTGAACACTCCCATCTCTAAGACCTTAATTTATAGATAGATGTCTTACTCTTTAATAGTTCTTTCTCATTGCTTTCTGCTAGTAAATTGTGGTTTTCTTATTATAAGCTAGCATGAGTTAAACAGTGAGCTCACCTCACTCTTGTAACCAGAGACAATGTTGCAGGATGACACTTCTTTACCCCTCTTAATATTGATTCTTTAATATGCTTAGGTTAAAGAGAACTGATTATAGGAAGCTGTGGGTGCTCATTGGTGAGATATTTTTGTAGTAAAACAGCTTCAGGGTCTGGCCAGCTAACAACCTTACAGGAGATAAAACATAAGTATATATTGAATGCAAAAATGTAATCCTGATTAAAGCTTGCTGGAGACAAAGTATTGAGACCATGTGTGGAGCAGTTAATTTTGCTTTTAAAATACTTCTTCAGCCCACCCTGCACAGTTTGTGTTGTGCATTGGAAAACTGCTCTCTGTAAGCTGTGGTTGTACTATGCCAGCTGAAGATGAGCTGTCAATTGTATGATGTAGAAACTTGTTGCCATTCAGGAAATGGTGCTCAACTGCTTCAATAAAAATGACCATCACTGTTTGAAGAGCACAATTTATTTCTTAATTTGCTCTGAAAAGTGTAGTTATAATTTGTAGTTCTAGTCTTCAGTGCAGTTGGAAGATTTGCATTATGAAGTAAAATATTCCAGTTAAAATAAGATTTGCTCATAAATGATTCATCTGGTAGTTATTAAATCATGTTCTAACTCTCACCTGCCATAAGGAGTTTATCAGAGTGTGTTAATGGCATGGCAAACAGCTGGCTGTCTATTAGCCCTTTAAAGCTGGACAGCCATTGGACAGTTTACTATGTTAGATTTCTTCTTTACAGGGAGTTATTTTACAAGCTGGATGGTGTTGGAAGGTGCTTTGGTTGTAGTTTATGAATACTTTATTTCTGTGGTAAAGAAAGCATAAATGAGGTTTGCATACTAGGAAAAGTTTAATTACCACACAACTAGATGAAGTGGCAGTTGGGTGGCCAAAGGACACTTGAGAATTAATGTGCCATTTGCTCTTGCTGTAAACAAAATCCAAGTCTGCTTCCCCTTCCAAAGCTAAAGAATGAGCTTTTCACCTGGGAGTTCAGTGAAGAATGGGAAGATGACTGAAGCTATCAGATAGGAATTCCCTCAGAACTATGCTTTGCCTCTTCCTTAGTCCTGGAGCATGTGCTGCACTGTCATGTCTGCACTATCAGTGTGTTGGTTGGTGGGTTGGTTGGTTGGGGTTTTTACCTGTGTCTGTGTCCAAAGAATGGCAGCAGCAGTTTTGAGAAGTGTGTGAAGTGTGTGCTCTACTGTCTCTGCATGTAGATGGTTCTGTGATAAGACAATAATCATATGCCATTGAAATGAAGAGGAAGTAATTGTCCTAAAAAGGAGCCAATAGCTCGGGTAGAGGTTGTTCCTTGTCTGGATTAAAGACAGGAGCACATAATCTAAAGGTCAGTTCTGATTAGTACAAGGGTTGATTATATGGTTAAATATAGCAAATATGTAGAGTATTTCATAAGGACTTCAGCTCTTGCTTGGCTATCAGCTCAATGGTTTTTGCTCTTTGTTAATAATGTCTGTTTTCATTACAGGATTGCCGGAAAATTGGTGGGTATGTGTGCCACCAAGGCAGTCCACAGAGCCCTGAGATTGCAGCTGTAGTTGTAATTTTGTAAGTGTTAGAGAAATGGAGTTTACCTCAGTGCACTTTGCAGGTAGCTTGTATTGGTCTGCAATTCAGAATATACTCTAAGTAAGAGATGTAGTTTATATATTAATTTAATTCCTCAGATAGTGTCTGTGCACATGATTTACACTGTTGGTGCCCTGGGCCCAGGCAGAGTCCCTAAATAAGTTGCTGGGGCTGTGCAGGGATGTGGTGTACCACCTGCAGGGATCTCTGTTAAACAGTAGATTCCAAACAGACTGAACAAAACACGTGCCTGATACAGCTGAAATAGTTCATAGATAATGCAGATTTTCAAGTGCTAGAGAAATACAGACATTTATATTTTCATTTCTAAGACTACTCTTCAATGCTACCCTGAACTTCAAGTTTTTCAAGAGAACAGGAGTGCTGCATATGACTAACCCTTAACTTTACTTCCTTGATGAAATTCTTAGGTAACAGAAGGAATTCATTCCTGCCTCTTTCTCTCCCTGTGTACTGATACTGGGCTTCATGCCATTCTGGATTATTTTGATTTTTTCTTTTAATTTTTTTTTTTTTTTGTGTGTGCTCAGACAAGTTGTGGGGCTTTTTTGTTGTTTTCCCTCCTGAGCTCACTTATTTGCTCTTTGTTATATTCTTGAGGGGAACATGATCTGAGTTCCATAACACTGTTTATATAAGCATGCAGTCAAAACTTCATACCTGCATGCCAGGGGTGTGGCTTTTAATGATATGCTGGGTATAAATAGTATGAATACAGTAAACAATTTGAGATAGATTATGAGATACTATCTTTCTAATCATGATCCTTGCCAGTTGTAATCCTTAGATAAGATTCACACTTCCTGACTTCACCACTGATAAGATAATAAGGCGAATTACACTCAAAGGGCCTCCCAATGTCACTTAAATCAGTCACTTGTTTTTAGCATAAGCTCTGTGGAAACAGAAGCAGAAGGACTCTTACATAAGCCTCATTGCTAAACATGGTGTTTAGTTATACATGAGACACACTCAGGGAAAATCTCAGGTGACAAAGGAAGATGCTTCAGAGCATTAATCCCAATATAGTAACTTGCCATATACTGACAAATATATCCAAGCTTAAGTAATTAAATCTTTTTTTGAAGACACTACTATGATAAGGAGTAAGTGTCCTGAGCAGATTAAATTTCTTTTTCCTCTCACATTCTGCAGTTCAGCAGCAATCAGTCTGAAGCCAGTCTCTCCTTTCCCTCTTCTGATGCTCTTTTTTTTTTTTGTTTTCTTATAAGACCTCTGGGGTATGCTTGAACACTTAGAGTGGCCTGGGTATAAAAAAATAGATACTATGTTCTTTGGTCTCTTATCTGCAAATTTATCACCTCCCATTATTTTTGTGCTACATTATCTTCATTATTTAATCTTGTTATCTTGTTTTCCTTTTAGTATGTCCAGCTTGTTCAGATTGACAGTCTAAATATACCTTTATTTAAAACAAGTGTCCTGTGCCTTATATCCAAAATCTTAGTTCAAAGAAATTATCAATGAAATTGTTGAATGTCTGTCTTATCAGTGGGTATAATTGCATCAATAATTGCATTTAAAAGATTACTGGAGTAGTTTAATACCTAGGAACTTGTGTTTCATTCTACCTAATTCATTCTGGTTTACTCTTGAATAAGTCAAAAGATGGAGCCCAGATCAGTGTCAGTGCAGCTCTGATGTGTTGTGTCTGTCTGTGTTCATGCATTTATTACAGGAGTGACTTTCAGATGAGCTGAGCAGCCTCTGGAAAATTCTGGTTGTGTTCACTGTGTGAGAAGGGGAGGGAACCATAGGGCTCTGTTTCTTGGGGTTTTTTTCCCTATTTCTCTGTAGTGGCAACTTCTCTCACAAACTGAAAAAGTAGTTGCTTCTATTTTTAAAAGGTGCATAAGTGTGAAACTCTGTAACTGATCACATGTTTAGAAGGAGGACTTTAAAAACAAGACCACAATAGTTCTGATACATCTAATGGTATTTTCAAATGTCTTTTTTTCTTTTTCTGCCCCTAAATAGGATCTTGTGTCTCCTAACAATTTTTCAATGTATACTCAGACAACAGGTTTCATCCAAAAGCACAAATAATTTCTCAATTTGAAGCAAGTACATTGCTAATGTGGAATAGAGAAATAAGGTGTCTAATTGAATTAATATGGGCATTGTGTCAAAAATGCTACCTTTGTGATTAATGAAGATTAATTTCCTTCAGAATGAGTGCTCTATGCAACAACCTCCTCTTTTGTCAAAGATGAAAAATACCAGTGAATTCAGATTTAGTAGAGTGATATACAGTCTAGGTACTTAGAAGTGCAAATCACTATTTTTTCTTTGTATTTTGCTGCTTGGGGTAGGTTGCAGTTCTAAATGCCCTTCTGCACAGCCTGCTGTGGTTCTAGGTATGCAAGAGGGAATCAAGCTGCTCAAATTCTGCCATTGCAACGGAGGGAAATGACTGATGAAAGAGGAGGGATCTTGGTTTCATCTCTTCCTGTTGGTGAGCACAAAGGTATGCTCCTTGTCAGAAAACTCTGCTTCCTTTGGGAAGGCAGCCAACAGTGAGTTTCTTTAACAAAATGAGCTATTCACCCCAATATGGAGTGATTTCAAAGTGTTCTGTGTGTAACACAAATTATAGGAAGTGGAATCAAGTTTTTTTGCACCAGTGTATTGTTCTGTGAAGGTATTTGAACAAATTTTCCTATGAAATACATTTGTGTCAAGTAAAAAGTAGAAAATTTTTATAAAAAGAATTTAATAAACATTTTCACTTTTAATTTTAATTTATCCTGGTAGTTTCTCATATAATTATATGGTAAGATGCCTTCTATGAGTGCCTTATAAAGTTTTTGAGTCAATAGCATTAACCATTAATTAAGAAAACCCAAAGGATTATTAGATTAAGTAGAAAATATTAAAAAATTATTGTATATATTTATAATCCTTTTTATAAACATTTTGAGATTTCTTTGAAGAGGCAGTTACTCTACCCAATTTGGTACTCAAGGGATGCTTTTAAATTTATCTTTTATCATTAATAATAAGTGCAAAAGGAAGGTTATGTCTGACAAGGTCACCCACTTCCTATTCTTGCACAACAGAACTCTGTAGAATTTCACAGCAAAAATCAGTCAGTGTATTGCTGAGTTTGACATGCTACATTAAAAAAATCATAAACATGTTAAGAAGCTTAAAGATTTAGAACCTGTATCTTGAAATCCTTGATTTTCCATGTGAGATTTCTTAATCAAATAGGAAGCTGCTATCTGCAGTTAATTAGATTTAGACTGTCTCTGCTGAAGGGCCAGTAAAGAAAAACAACTTGGGTATCAATTTAAATATCCTGGGTTTGCAAAAGGTGATAAAGCAGTACCTGTTCTTCCCACTAGTTTCAGGAAGTTCAAGCAATTATCCTTATGTGTATCCTTATATATCTTAGTGTTCTGCTTTAAGAATATTATTAAATCCATTGATCCTCTTAGTGAATCAATAATCTGGATAATCATTTTAAATTTAATCTTTCATGTCATAAAGAGATGTCTAGGCTTTCCAGGTAGTATCAGTATACAAGTTTTTCCTTGATAAACTGAAAAGGGAGATTGATGTTGATCTTGTAGAACCAAAGGATTATTTGGAAGAAAAAAAAAAAATCACCTTGGGAAGTAAGTAGGACTGACAGCTGGGTATTTGTAGGACTATTTTCCTTTTCCCTTACCCCTCTACCTATCATTCAAAAAAGCTTTTGCAACTTAAAATACAAAGAAAACAGTCAACAAAAGCTAAGCCCATGCTCTGCTATACACTCCCACATGCAGTTTTAGTTATGGAGCTGAAATTAAAAACTAATTATCTTTTCCTAAATGCTGCCTTTTATTGCATTATCTTTTAAAGATGCAAGTAGGATATTTTTTCATATTGAAATTCAATGGATGGAACGAATTCCACCTAAAATATTCTTTTTGTTTGTATCTTTAGCTGAAAGAACTGCTTGGAATTTGCTTCCTGTATGTTCTAGCCTACAGATTGCCCAGTTTGAATAAATTCATTAATCAAAAATAATAATAAGAGATGGCATATTGTTCATAGCAGTTTCTGTTGCAGTTCTATGACACCAGAAATTATAAATGTTTGAAAATTACTGGGGGAAAAAAATCTAACAAGGATTAGAATATGATAAATTCTCTTGTCTTAGTTAATATAGTATGTATTAGGTACACATACATGGATTAAATTGCTTTGTATGAATTCATGTCTCTGTGGTATTGGGAAACATAGGCTTATTTAGAGTTAACATGATTTTCTGAGGATTTTCTATAGGGATTCAGTGATGAAGGAACTATTTTATTTATAGGACGTTAAAAAATAATGTGCCACTCCTGCTGGGAAAGTCCTAAAGTAGGGAGAAAAAAAAAAAACCCAGCAGTGTTGTGATAAAAGTGTTTGGAACATTGTAAGTGACTGAAATTTATGCTGATAAATGGCTGGAAATCATATGTACTAGAGCAGATTCAGACTGTGAGTCCAGTTCTCATGGGTTGCTCTCAAGTGTGAAGGAGCTGCCTCAGCAGGGAGGTAAACACAGGTTAAAAAATCAGGTTTTGCTCTCTCCAGGAGTCCTGGAGCACAGGGGGTACTTGGAGGCTGTTTCTAGACAAGGCATAGGAGCAAAGCCATTGGCACTGGGAAAGCCTCACTGAATTCACTGGGGTGGGAATTCAGTGCATTGTTACTGGGTTATATTTTAGAAATATTTGGTTAGGACGATCACCAATTAAAACTGTAAACAGCTGTAAAAAGTTATAAAACCAGCAATGAAAGCTCCTTTGTTTTCTATCTGTCCTTGAAGAATGTGTGTGGATGGAGAATCTTCTCTCCTGTGCTTCAGGACTTCAGTCCTACAACTGAATCTGGGTTGGAATGTTTTCTTTCAAGAGCCAGTGCTGCTGGGAAAAAAAGCTTTAATTGAGGTTTCTCTTCTCATGTTGATCTCAGAGCATCTCTCCCACAGAAGATCAAAATGAACATTGGCTCTCTGATGGCCTCCTTGAGGCGTGGTGTCTGTTTGTTTTGTGCAAACCCACTTTTGACTGTATGCTTTGCAAGCTGTGTTTGTCTTTTTAAAAGAATGTCTTTTTTATTAAAAAGATAAAAAGTTCAGATGAGATAGCAGTTATTTCATATGTAATTAGAGGAGGGATGAAATGCCTGTGCTTTTATCTTGAAAAAATTTGGCAGATAAATTTTGGTTTTTCAGTTCTGCAGATGCAATAAAATCCAGAGCTCATTTAAGAGTTCATGTTACCTTATGCAGAAAATATCTTGCCTTCTTTCTCTGATGAGTTAACTGGAAATCTTGTTTAACTGGATTTTGTTGTGTGAACCTGAGCATAAAAAACTTTATTTTGAATCCAAAGCCACAAAATATATTCTTCTTGTGAAAAAATGTTATTCAATTGTTTTTTAAATGTAATTTTTTTCTAATTAGACTGTGAGTGAACTAGAGAAGAATACCATGAAAATATTTGGAAGGCTTGAAGAGAATGTTCATAGTTTTAGAATGGGGGAGGGAGGGAAAACAGAAAGAATGAAGAAGTGAAAGTGAAGTTACCACAAAAAAGGCAAAAGTGCTTTCTGTACTAATTGTGTTTCGGTATTGAGGAGATGGAATTTTGTGACTCTCTGTTGACTTCCACTATAAGGTGAAAGGGAGCCAGGGATTTTGTTTTAATAGAGACTCTCCTGTAAAGAAAGAGGAAAACAATAGCTAGCTGTCACAACAAGCTGATATATACCTTTGATCAGCCAAATGAATGTTGCAGGCATTTCTTATAGAAAGGAGATTGCTTATCGATCTATATCAAAATATGCATGCTAATCCCAGGCAGCAGAGAGTATTTTCAAGTGGAGTTAATAATCTGATTGCTGTCCTGTCTGGTGCAATTCACTGAACTCGAAGCTCTAATCAGTCTGGGGTCTTGCAGTCAAATGTATTTTGCTGCTTAAATTTGGATTTGTGACATTGATTGAAGAGTCCTTGTAAAGGTGTTGACAAATCAAATTGTTTGTTCCAGTAGTGTTTTGCTAGAGATCAAGTCCAAAGTAATAAGCAGTGAATTTGTTCATTACTAGTAGGGTGAAAGGAATGATAAAATTCACCTGCATCATTATTGCAGACACAGTATCAATAAAAGATATGTTTTGAGTGAAGAAAATGTAGCAGTATTTGTGGCTGAATGTGACGAGTGATGAAAATTGAAGGGGTAATTCAAGGGTTATTTAATAATGGCTTAGAGAAAAATAATATATTTTTATATATTTAAAAATATTTTATATATATAATAAAATAATATATTTTATTATATATATAAAAATTATATATTTTATATATTTTTATATATAATATATATAATATATTATATATTATATGTATTTATATATAATATATATTATATATTATATATTTATATATATATAATAATAATATATTTTATATATATTTAAAAAATAATATATTTTTAAAACCCCATCTTTATAAATCAGGGAGAAGAAATAACAAAAAAAGATCTGACAGGAACCTCTTTGAATAAACATATTGCCAAAATATCTGCCAAATAGTTATGCCCTGATTTAAAAAAAAAAAAAGTCATGTTTCAGCTTATTTTAATTAAATTGTTTCATCCAGAACTTTGTTAACTGTCCAGTAGGCCATCACTGACTTGAAATGGTCAGTCACAAAAATGACTGAATTAAGAATAGGGTGTTCTTGGGAGCTCTCCTAGTTTCTGAGTAATCATAGGATTAATGAGCTTGGAAGTGACCTCCAGGGTCTCTATTCTAACTTCCTGCTTGAAGGAATCAGCTACAGGATGAGGCCAGTTTAGTCCAGGTTTTGTCCCGAGAGCCTTTGGCTTCTCGGGATGGATCCCACAGAGCCCTATAGGCAGTGTCCTGGTGGGAACAGCGTTTTCCCTGTGCTCAGCCAGAGCTGTGGCTGTTCCAGCCGTGTTCTCTGCCTTGTGTTCCTCCACTGCGCCCGCTGGCAAAGGGTTTGGAATCTCACAACCCCCAGTGTCAGGCTTGCTGTGAACCCCTGTCAGTGTCAGGTGGGTTATCTGCAGTTTAGAAGCAGACTCTGTAAACAGAGGTGAAGCAAAGGGCTGGCAACAGGTGTGGGATATTTTTTAGGAGGGGGACAGACGTGTATAACCAGAATTCCCAGGTGAGGGAGAGCTGGGAAAGCTGCTTTGCCAGAGTTATTAAAGAGTGCTGGCACCTGGTTTGTTTGGCCCCCTTGCTGGGTCAGGAAGATCTGCCATCCCAACCCCAGACACTATCCAAATTCTCAAATGCCTCTTTTTTTCTCTGGCAAAGCTGTGTCCTTGGAATGAAATACCTTTTTTTTTTTTTTTCTGGTCTGAAACAAAAGATTGTGACAGAAAATGTCATTCCAAATGCAAAATACTGGATGTAGCCATGGATTCCTTTTCTTGAATTTTCTAATCCTTCCTGAAACGGGGCTTTGATTTCTCTTTATATTTCAGTTTTCCTCCTACTGTGTATTGATTTAACAACTAACCAAATATTATTAAGCATTTTTCCTTTTGGAATATTATTATGTTCCCATTTTTATAGACTGACCTTTTTCTTTTTTCCTTTTGACATGCATGTAATTCATCCCATCAAATATATTTCTTCTGATATTTTGCTTTTTTTTGGTCCCCATTTAATTTCAGTGTCTAGGGCCCCCTTCTGTTTCAGAGAAAGGCAGTGAAATGCCTAAGACTGCAGTCTGAAAATATTTTTTTTCTTTATAGTGGTAACTTATTTCCTTTGTAGTCAAAAAGTTTCTCTTTTCTTACAAGAAGGTCTCCTAAATTCAGTGACATGGATAATTTTGCTTTCTTTTTGTATCCTCAAGTAGTCCCTTACTCTCCCACCCACGTACCCCTTGGGTTTTTTTGTGGGAGTTCTGTGTCTGAGATCCATGCCACATCCCACACAATCCTTTATGAAAAAGAAAAAATGTAAACTACATAACCCTTCCAGAACATGTTTCAAAACCACAGCAGCCATCTGGTTTTCCAGAAGGCCTGCTGTTCTTTTCATGTTTAGAGGAATAGTTTGATAACAAACTTGTCTAATAAATATAGAGCTGAAAGACAACAAATAAGTGTTTGCCGTCTCCTGACATTTTTGATGTTTTCCTAATTTATAACATTAAAGACTGTTAAAACAGATGGGGTTTAATATATTCTCCTGTACAAACACATGGCTGAGTTGTGTACAATATCAGCATGTTGGATTATGCATACACTATCAGATTTCACTTCAACCATTTATTCTACAAAACAATGTTTAACTACTAGCACGCATTTTTTGGTAATCTGTTAGCCCTCATAAACAAAATGTAGTGTGCATTGCAGTAAACAAAAATGTAGTACAGCATAATCAGTAATCATCTGTGTAAACACTTTGTTTTATGATTGAATTAATGCAAGAAGATAATTTTGGTCAAGTTGCAAATATTTATTTGGCCATATTTTGTATTAACTGGATTGTAGGAACTTCTCCTTAAACCCAACATTGTCTGATCTGGTTTAATGCTTAGCTGAAATTTGTCTTGAAATAAACAATAGTATATCAGTAGGAAAGCCCATATACCTCCCTGAGGAGTAGGAATATGTTAAAAGAAGTGCCTAGTTGGCAAAACCAATTTGGTGCAGATCCTTTGCCAACTTTGCCCCTTACCATTCTTTTCCACTTTGACTCATTGAATTCATAGTTTTCCTAACAGCTCACAGAGTGTCAAAATTTACTGTTCTGAGGCTGCTGTCACACGTAAAGGAGAAAAAATAGATGTTATGAAATCAGATTCAAACAAACAATCTACTGAGTTATTAATTTAACAGCATTCACCTGTATTGTCATAGAAAGTTCCATTCATATAACACTGTAACTCATAGTTTTGCAAAGATATTATGATATTTGATGAATCTAAGCAAACTTTGAAGTCAGCAGTGGAGCATCAAAGAAGGTATCTGTGCCACCCTACTGCAATTCATTTTAAAACATGGAGTAAACACCCTCCTAAAATGAAAATGTCAGTGTGTAGATACATACTGTAGCTTACTTTGTTTTTGCTTGGTGAAAAAAAAATTAAGTCACTAAACCTTGCCTTTATGCCAGTTTAGTTTTACCATGATAGAACATTTTAAATGTCTGGTACTTTCCAGAAGGTGATCTGTTGAATTCTGTAAATATGAGAGGAATTTTTCTACTTGGGGTGGAGTGAGACAGAAAATACTGGCTCTGGTCCAGCAAGAGACTGAAAGCACCCACTAAACTGCTTCTGTTTAGGGTGAATGAAGCTCTGAACAAGTCTGGGATGAGAGCAGTCAGCATCTATTGAAATCATCAGATCTGTGTAGTCTGAAATACCAATCTAGTCTTCTTTTTCTGAGTGATGTGTTCTGGATTAACTTTGCAAAAATTGGGACTATATCTAAAATGGCTGTTTTCAGCCTGATTTATTTTGCTTAAAAACGAGGTTTTCAAACAATTTGCTATCTTAATTTTAACAGTTTGACTCTTTTGTGTGCTAACAAAAAGAAATATGCAAATGAGCTACCATTTTGCTTTCTAGCAAAATATATTTCTGTGCAAACATTTGACTTTATAAAGTACTTCAGAGTTCTATCTTGTAATTATAGGTTAAATCTGCATTTCTCTTTGAATTAACTGCTGAATTGTGTGAGGTTGTTTGTACTTGAATTTTCATTTATTCTAGCTCTCTGTCCACCTCGATGTGCACTTACTGTGCATTACACTTGTGAAGTTTGGTTTCATTTACAGCAAGAAAATTTTATCAATATATATAAATGCCTCCCTTCTTTCAGTACCCTGAAAAATCTGTATCTACAGGTATTATTTTGTTCCTTAAACCATGATTAAAGAATGGTAAGTATTAATTTTGCCTGTATAGTCCAAAGAATTAGAGTTCACAGAACTTCTATTACTCCTGATATCAAGTTGGTTCAGTGAATAAACTTTAAATGCACCCAAATGCTTTTAAAAAGGAGAATACTGAATGTTGTACTTGTAACTTTGTTTTCTGAACTATTTTATTTAAAGCTTCTGTGGAAATCTTGATTTAAGAAAAGATCTTTTATAAGTTTTACTAAATCTTAACTATAAAGCAATCCACAAGGAGTTGCATTTCATGGGTATGTAGGTGGCTTTCTTGGGACCAAAATTGCTTCAAGGTTGGTTTTTCCATGACATGGTTGGCATCTCTTGTAGGTTACCATGCCAGTCAGGCTGCTTGACCATGGGGGATCAGCACTGACACCATCTCTGCCACTGAATTCCTACTCTGGATGGTTGAACAGGGATGTTCCATCTGACACATTTAAGTGCTTAAGTATCTTGTTCAATTGTGGCCACAGCATAATGGACAGAACCCACATCTATGAAGTGAAAGGTGCCTAATTTTTAAAATTAAATGTGGCCACCACTTATTCAAGATGTAGTTCATATTGGAATTTTGCTTGTGACATTGGTGCCCAGCTCAGTTATCTAGTTATGTTTATGTGTGTTCTAAGAAGATTTGTCATTTCTAAGAACTTGATCCTCAGCCTGTAGCCATGCAAAATTCCAGCCAGTATCAGAAAGAAGATTCTTAGGACTGCAGATTTTATGATTTTAAATAACTTTATTTTTCTCTTCCGCAATATTCTGAAAAGAAAAACACGACAAAAAAATATAAAAGCAGGCAAAACAAATATGCACATATTTAAATCATATATTTGGATTAAAATATTCAAGCTCTGAAAGCTTGAATTTTACAACTCCTTCTAACCTTAAAAGTAACATTAACCCTTAAATGTTACATGATTGGATACCTCTTTGAATTCATATATGGGAAGCTGAATTTATATTAAATTTGTGATCCTGGATGTTTAGAAACTAATGTTTTCTTTGGATTTCATTGTGATAGGAAAAGGTTTATTTTTTATGTGGCTTTTTTTCTCTTGTGTTTTGAATATTGTCAGCTGTGTAACCCAATGGATGATTGAAGTTATGCTGTGGTAGGAGTTTTGCTAGGTCTGTGTTTTACTACATTTATACTGAATGTAACTTTACCTTTTGTGTGCAGGAAGGTCTGCTTTGTGTACTCTTTGCACCTTTTATTTTCTTTGTCTGTGGGAAAGTATGTAATTATCAATCCATACATAGCAGAAAGAATATATTAAATCCTAAGCAATGTAGTTTTGATTTTAAAATAGTCTGGAAGCTTTTATAGTTTGCTTTGAAAGAAAGTATGAATATTTTTCTCAAATCTTGCTCCTTACTTTCAGTTGAATCAAAAAATGTTACTGTTCTTAATTGTTGCATGCAGAACAACAAATCCATAAGCTATAACCTGACTCAACTGGGGTTTACATTATAGACCACCAACAAATGTAATTGTATGCTGTACACTTGATGAAAAGTACAATATATATCCTCTCAGTAAGGGTTCTTTATTATGAAAGGGCTAGGTATTGCTTGGGTATTAACTATACTGTACTAAAACCCATAAACACCTTTTTACACATAGAGTGAACACTTCAATGCAACAATCAAATGCTTTTCTATAAATAACAAACTTATGGAAAAAGAGGCTTTTGATTGCTTTCCAAGAATGCATTGAAACCTTAGAGGGACTTTATTTGATTCCAGGAGTTGAGTGCTGGTTTGTGTATATCAATATTAGATTATTAAAAATATGCTTTTATTTTAATATTAGACTATGCATAGCTTACAAGTTGAGTTTATCATACTATGAAAAATTTAAGGTTTTTAGGTAAGGGTCTACATATTTTAGCATTGTTAATGCACAACAGGTAGATTTTTTTCAGCGAAAGTAATATATCTACAAAACACATGGCTAAAAGTAGTGTCAAATACCGGGGTGAAGGTTGAGGGGGAATTTTTCTCTGGTGATTACTTGAAGTCACTTTTGTGCTGAGCTTTGGGTGAAGTGTCAGACTCCCTTCCTACAAAGAATTACAGTGAAAAAAAGCCCGTTTTGTTTTATGCCCGGAACAGGTGACGCCTAAATGCTAAGTGTGCATTTGGTTGAATGTTAGATGGGAGCTGCCTGTGACATCAATCACTTAATTTCATTGTCAGGCTGAGAAAGCAGCAGTTGTTTTGTCTAAAGGTGGGACTGAGTTATGTGTGGCCTGACTGCACAGCAGATGGAAGGTGGCTGCCTCTGTGTATGAATGGTGTCATGCAGCTATTGACATACATGCTACAGATGGCAGTTTGTAACCAAGTGCATAAAGCTGAGAACTGCAGCACAGGGGTGCAAGCCATGAAAAGCAGTTTGCCTGCTTTGCACTACCCTGTATACGCTCTTGGTGTTTATATGAATGGATGAATAAAAGGTGGCTAGCACTGATGTGATTCTTTATAGGAATTCTGACTCATACCCAAATTCTAAAGCTAAACCAAAATAGCGTAATTATTTCTTTTTAAAAAGAGGAGAAATCTTTTGCATAGTAAAATATAAAGTATTTATTTAATCCTTGAGAACTCACATTTTTGAAAGAGCATCTATTTTTCATCGAAGATGCATTTTTCCCACTGTCTAGGAAGCTTGAGTCACAAGGAAGTTAGGAACTTGCACAAAATGGCAGCATGCCTTAAATGAGGAGTCTTGATTTCATAGTCTAGTGGTTTACTCTTGTTAGTCCATCACAATTCTTGCTTCTGGCTTTGTAAAGCATGCAATTGAGAAATTAATTGTATTTTTTTTTGTCTCATATCCTCATTAATGGGCACGACTGGCTGGAATATCTAGTTTGACTGGCTGATTTATGTTCATGGAAGGCCATTGGCTTCCATGTACTTTTGGTTGGCTACAGGAAAAGCTTCATAGTTTTCCAACAGCTTGATTTGGAGAGTGATAGAAACATCATTTTTTCTGCCTTATCCTCAGGGAGTAGGGATGACGTGGGATTTCTGTTTTCCCAGGTTTTCTTGTGTCCTTGCTTTAGTGGGTCAATAGTGAGACAGGCTTTTGGGTTTATCCAGCTGTATAACTACTTGTGAATGTGCAGGTTTCCAAATTGCTTCAAGGTAACAATTAGCTTCTTATAAACACCTATGGGCAACCATTTTTAAGACCTAATTGCCTAAGGATACAGATTCTTTTGTCAGAAACAGAATCAAATGGTTTTTTATAATGACAATGATTTCAGTCCAGATTCTTTCATTATATGTGCTGTGACTTCATTTGCAGAGAGCTGGCCATGGTATTTATTTCAGTACACTAATCCATTCCTGTGAGAATTGGGTTTTTGAGGCTTTTGTAACTTCAGCAGTTTTGCTAGGTAACTAAAACTTGTTAAGGTGTTGGAATAGATGCCTCATTTGCAGAGAATTACAGTGTATTATGGTATGACTTGAGTCAAATAACTTCCTATCTATCTCTTTCCTCACTGTCTTCCATAGTGAGATTCTAGACTGCTTCCAACATATTGAACTCATTCAAACTCGGCTCTTGACTGGAACTTGTAATTGTTTATTATAGGAACTCATCTAGAGCCAAAAATCTGTTCACAGGCCTGTGGACTTCTATGCAAAAACTCTCTTCCAAAGGCTGTGCTAATTAAGGAGTGAACACCTGAATGTTCCTTTAGCACCTGAAGTAATTTGAAAGCTATGGATGTACTGTATGAACTATTCATAAAGAGGCAGCTGAGAAAAGCAAGTTTACTTTATTAGGGGGTTGCATTCATTACCCTGAAGGACAATAAAAGAAATGTGAAAATCCAAAAGAAAATTGAAAATTACTGTTTGATAGGTAGATATCCAAAATAAGCCTTCATAATCTAGAAGATATAAAAGGGAATGGGGAAAAAATATATGTGTTATCTCTCAAAAGTCTCAGTCTTTAAAATTAAAATAGTGGTTTTAGCAAGCATAAGTTTTTCTTTTATAAATTCTTTTATAAATAAGTGTAATCATGAATACACATAATAGAAATTACAAAATGTTGTGTATCTGAAATTAGCTTTTATATTTGTTTCTAATAATGGCAAAATTTTTTGCTCTTCATGAACTACCATAAACATGATTTGATGGAGTCAAGACAAGGAGGAGCTTTTTGATTTTTTCAGTCTTATGCTACTGTAAATATTTAATCAAGTTTTAAACATTAAAGAAGCACTTGGGCTCTCCTTGTACAGTTTTCCCGGTAGAGTTGTAGATCTTATTAAAATCATTTGTTATGTTGGTTGGGCGCTTTTAAATGAATCAAGCTTAATACCCTGCTTCTTCACCTCTGAAGGAATGGGTTCAAAGATCTAGCTCAGGTCACAAGGTAAATTAGCTGGGTAACCCTAGCACAGCCCCTCGTGGATGGACAAACTGATTCTGCTGTTCTTCCCCCAGCCCCCACAGAAAAGTGGCGTTTTCATCTCTACCGAGCATGTAAAAAGACTTTGGGTTTGCAAGTCACAGGCATGTTTTGGCATTAAACACAATTCTGCAATTGCATGTTCTGTCTTAGGGATCCAGGCTTTACACAGGCTCTTTTCTAAGCATAAACACACTTGAAAGTTTTGGAAATTCCCGTAAATAGTTATCCATGCTCTACTCATAACCTTATTTATTCAGATAGAGTTCTGTCTTTATAGCGGACCACAAACCTATTCAGTACTCATATATCAATAACTGTTGTGTTTAACAGAAGTTACTTGTTTTTCCAATGAAGCATCCTTTCAGTTTTTCAATTCTGCCACTGCTTTCCAATAGAATTGTGATCCCAGACTTTATTAGGGAGTTGCAGTCTCAGCTTCAATGCAAACTTGATGCCAATAAACTCGTACCTTGTTTCTCTTTGTATACTTTGTTTTTCACACAAAAATATCCAGATATTAGTTGAGAAGTTGTCTGACTCTCTTCTTACCAGTAGGAAAAAAATGATGACTTGAAGCTTTTTCTTCTCTTATGATATTGAGGAACAGTTGAAAGAATAATTCTCAGTTGGGGACTAAATGGGAGATACAGATATTGGGAAGACTCACATCAGCCAGCTGCACTGGGGAGCAAGTAAAGGTTTCTGTTCTTGATCCACTAAATAAAGCAATGGAACAGCTTCTGAAAATGTTATTTTGAGATAAATATTAAAGATCATCCTGTCCTTTCAGTACTCTTACCCAGAGGACCCACTTATCACCCTGAAACTTAAATTTTTTGTCCTCAGAAGGGGAATTTCTCTTTGCTTGTATTCACAGTGCTAAGTGTATGTGAGATCTTGCCCATAGATTCTTTAATATTTGTTACAAAGTTTTTATTAATTTAAAGTCCTCTTTGTTCTAAAATGGCTGTAAAATAAGCCACAGTAAATGTGAATTGGGATGGATTCTTGACCTCAGCATCTGATCCTGGTCTCAGGGGAAAAATCATCTGGAGAAATTGTAGACATTCATATAAAATTGAACCGATAACAGAAAATTAAACCTGCAACATATTCATTTACAGTTTCTTTCTAGATTTGTTTGAATTTCTTAATTTTATTTAGTTGATATAAAGACTCTTTTTTACTTTTCAACTGTGTAACTCTTGAAAGAATGCAGAAGAAATAATTGGCTTCTATCTTTTCAGTACTGTAAACCACAACATGGTCTAATAATATTCACAGCTAATAAATAATGCAAGACTGGCAGGCTGTACAACCCTGTTTAACAGCAAAGACTTTAGGAAAGCACACAGAATCTTAAGTTCTTTCATTATTTTTGACATTGATTTGTCATTAAGAAAATATATTAGTTCAGGTTAAATTGATCTGAAACATCCATTAATATAGGTGATAGATTCCTTTTTTTGTTTCACTTCCTTGATATCTCAAATTAGGCAATGCAGAAAAAGCTAATTGTACTGAATATTTTTCTCTGATAAATTTTGTTCTGAAAATGGGACTGGAGATCTATGGTGACGGGTAGATGCAAGTCTGAATTAGGCTTGCTGCTAATAAGGTCGGGTATAGTTGACATCATCCATCTATACAATGGATTAAACATTACTTACCAAATGTACCAGAATATATTCACAACTACATCTAAAGAATGAATGACCCCATAGTGCCCAGAGGTGCTTTGATGGAAAAGAATATTTTTCTCACCCTTTTTGATATCCCACATGGATTTATTTTTTATGCTGTTGTTTATCTATGCAATTCATGCTAGCTAAAACTACTTTGTGTACTCTACATGGTTGAGAATCTTCATGTGCTCTCATTTTAACTGCTGAAAGCAGTTTTGAAGTTCACCATTCTCCCAGAGCAAATTTTGTTCTCATTTCTTTCACTGAGCTCCTCTTCTGCTCCTTACCTGCTTTACTCAAAAAAACAAATCATAATAATTATGCTGATCTGAGCTAAAAAGACAGGTTTAACTTTTTCACAAGAGGATGCAAGTCTAACATTTCCCATGCTTTGTTTTGTTCTTTACAAAATGTTTATTATTGGTTTATAATTTGGTTTATTATTTTTTAGAAGAAATCTTTTTTTAAACTATTTTCAAAGCTATACTAATTTACTTTGCTTCCCACAAGAAGTTGTCTCAAAGAAATGTCACAGAAAGATGAGGCAGTAAATCATAGGGAGTCCTGTAAAATTATTGGTATTAGAGTATCATATGCAGCTATGTCAGTATGATCTCCAGCATGTCTGTATTTGAGGTATACTTTCCTAAAAAGGGATTCTTTGAAAAATCCCTTTTCAGAGTCTGCTTTTATATGCAATTAACCTGTTGTGAGTTCAGTCTTTCAGTGAAAAGTTCCTTTTCATTATGCTGAGTTTATTCTAGAAGGCTCTAATAAACAGCAGTGAGAGAAAAAGCACCATATTTACAAATAACTTCCCCTAAAATCGACTGCAGTGTCCATAACGTGCAGTTTTGTGTTTTGGACTGGGAGGGTGACTTGCTATGCATGACATTCTGGAGCATATTTAAGCAATTTTAGCAGGTCTTTGGAACCATGGGAGGACATTTATACAATGTCAAAATCTGTAGATGTTTTATTGTAATTCTTTGACATCTGGGTGCAAAAAGCTATCAAATCTCATGGTTCTTATTTCACGTTCGTATTTCATATTTATCAAACATGGAGATTATCCAGGTGTGCCTCTTCAGGTTCCTCATCCTTCTGCCAGGTATGCCATGGAAGCAAGGACACTCAGGAAATTTTTCTGACACTCAGCAGCTACAGTTGGAGTAAGACTGGAAGCAGGGCATGCTGTCCAGCAATGCACAGCCGCCTGTCAGCTCTGAGGGCAGATAGATTTTGGTAGCAGTAGGACTGTGGAACTGCGTGTGCATTACACACATCCTGGAGTGCCTCACTGAACACGTGGTTTTGATACTGCAAAGGTAGACAGGAAGTAACCTTTTACAGCAGGAAGAAAGAAAAAGAAGTGGTCTGTCAAAATAATGTAGCTGTTTAACTTCTTGTGGCAAAAATATCTGTAATGTGTAGAATTTTTGTTGGTGTACAAGGATGCAGACATTTCTTCAATGCTGACTACACAGATGTACTAATGCAGAATTTTTTTTCTTTTTTCACTTTTGGGAAAGTGACCATATATCCTAATTATTTTTCTAGATAATGTATAGAGGGTTTCTCTGTGTTGGAAAATAATTTTTACAATGTTAAGAAATATCTGTAAAACCATCAATGGCTCTGTAAAAGTGGAAATGGAAGACATTTTCCAACATCAGAAAGCTTTCATAAAGAAGATTTTTCAAGCACACTTTTAAAATTAAATAATTAAAATGCATTTCTCCATTCTCTTACCATTTTATTTTAAATCAAAGAATGTCATATTGACACTTCATTATTTTTTTTTAATAATCTACCATTTATAATGACCATGTTTAATTGCTCTAATTTAAAAAGACGCTATCTGATTGCCTGCATGCATATAACAAAAAACGTAATTGTCTTGTGCAAACCACTGAATAGATTTAGGAATCTTCAATAACGAAATTACATTAATAGCATATGCTATTAAAGATGATTGATGGCAAAATTGGAAGCATACTGGTTTTACACCACACAAAAGAGTACGGTGCTTTGAAGATGGTTCTGAGAGTGTCAACAACAGTACAAAGAAGAAAAACAGTGTAATACTCAAAGTCCCACTAGACTCAAAAAATGGATTTGGTCGTGGTGTACATCAAATTTTACTTTAATTAGGATGACAGTATTTCTCTACTTGTTCTGAATATCTCTTGTGTATATGATTACATATTTCAACATATATTGTGCTTAAATTTGGTTAAATACCTATTTTATCTCACAGAAGAAGATGAAGAAGGAGCTTAATTTATAGCCAGGTTTCAGAGACAAAAAAATCTCAGCTCCATAGTATTTCTCAGTTCATTCAATCTATTTTTACAGCATTTCCTACTGTGAAAACATAAGCAAACATGGGTTCTGTTAATCAGTTTGCAATATTCTGACCTTTCAAAGCTTGTTTCTGTATTTAAAAGAAATAAAAACTAGAAAAAAACCAATGCAGGGGCAAGTGATGATCATAACATTCTTAAGTTAGTTTGAGAATAGCTTCTAGTTTTTATTTATGCAGGATTGTAATGTGAAGTTCTCCAAAACTAAATTTTTACAGCAGGCACATTTTTAATACATACATTATTATATTTTAATATATACATATATACACGCACATGCACACACATTATTAAAAGACGTTAATTTAAATTACATCTACCCTACTCCAGTTTTACATTATAGTTCTGATTTTTATTTTTTGGTACCTTTTAAAATAGCAGGTATTTTTCCATGTCCTTCTGAGATTTACAGGTTTTAAAGGGCATTTGATATTAATCAGTTTTCCAAACATTAACATGTATTACTTTTATATTCATATCTAAAGTAATTCTTGTACAACATTATTTTCACTTTTTGTAAAATAATTAAGATCAATAATTGGATTTGTACTGGTGAATACATCCAAGAGCAGATATTTAGAGTTTTACCTTTGTTTTTGTTTGGTTTATTGCATTATTTAGTTCTTTACATTCTTATTTAGATAAATGCTTGATTATAATATTTATTTATAAATCAACTATTTTACATGTAACAGTGCATAATATTAATGAATATGATATTCCTCTATCAGACTCAGGCTGATAAAAGAGCAAGTTCAAAAAGAGCAAGTATTCTTACTTTGGATCATGTGAGTTTTATTCTTTGGGTTTTATTGCTGTTTTTTTGCATCTTAAAATGTACTAACATGATAACTTAATAAAACCTATTTGAGAAAGTTTGGTTTATATTGTGACATCACTCATTTTGCATATAGTTGATAGATCCTAAAGAGAATTTTCCATCTCTAGTAACTACTGCTGACAAATATTATTTTTGCTCTGTTCAGAAAGTTCTTTTGTACTGCAAAAGACTTATTGGTGATCTCAGAGTTGCACACAATCCTTTCAAATTACCTGTAGATTGGTAGCTATATTTTAATACCTCATTAAAAGATTTTAAAATATTTTGAAATCGAGGATTTTTCTTTTTCTGGCAAGGAGGTGAAGGGGTACTGCCTGCAGGACCCACTTTGTCAGCATGGAACCAGTCTCATAAATTTTTATTGAAATGAGCTCATTAGTTTTCATTTTTGCCGGCTCTTTAGTAATTCAGGGAATAGTTTTCCATTTTTTAAAAGCAACCAATCAATTACTTAAATATATGCATTATTAGATGTGTGAGCTGGCCTTTCCAAGGATGGTATTAAGGAAAACGATATTGTTGCCATTTAGGGTATGGGTTGGAGCATGGTTTCTGTGATTAATGAGGACCCAGAACATTTTTTGTCTTTGGCTGGTTGGCTGTCCCCTTCCCCACCCTGCAAGGTATAAATTTTATTCAGTCCAAAGTGAGCATCTCTTACCTATAATTAGTATTTCTCAGACTGTAACAGATTCAGTTACCAACTTCGAGGAAATAAACCTTCAGGTGGTGCAGCTCATTAAAAGTGTAACTTTTCTCGTACCTGCTCAGTACACAGCATTTTTCAGCGATATGGTGAGAAAAGTACCTTTATAATAGTCACTCGCTGACAACATTTGAAGTGAAAATTGCCAGAGTTCTTGATTCTTTACACATTTCTGTGAGTGATCATCATTTCCTTAGAATTCCAGAGTCTTGTGTGAATCATGCCTACAGGGTACATATGTTAGATGTTAACGAGAAAATACTTCCCAGAAATCAAATGGAGGATTCTTAAAGCTTTTGAAGTGCAACTACAAGATTGAATGATGAGATCCTTGTAGTACAGAATGAAGAACTAATTCATTTGAGAGCTAAAACATCAGAATTACTTTAGTCATAAAAAAGTACTTATTATTTATCAAACAAAATAACTGTTACTGAATAAGTGTAAATCTATTTTAGGTGATATGTCCTATGGAAATGCTTAATCACTAATATACAAAAGTAATGTCTGGTGGCATGTTCTTTCAGTAATTTATGTGGATAGAGCTGTTATACCCTATTAAATGCAGCTTGGATAATATATATTTATATATATGTAATGGCTATCAATCAGAAGAATGGCAATATTAGGCATTCATTTAAGTGCATCAGTGAAATGGTCTAATTTTATATGACTGCATATAATTCCTATTGTATGTATCATTGCATTCCTCCCAGCCACAGGCAATCATATAAAATCAGTTATAAATACCTTTATGAATTTCTTTGTCATCATGTTCCAGTCTCTAATTAGTATTTCAGTGGTGTGTCCTATGTTCATATTTAGCATATGTTTTTTTATTTTTACACCAGGATGCAGTGTAATGCATTCAGGCTTTTAAACTTTCAGCCAGACCATTGAAATTAAGAAAAAAAAATTCCCTAGTAAAAGATGCATTCATATATGTATGTAAAATTAGATTTTATGATACTGACAATTTGTGTATTATGTTAGACCTTAAAGTAGGTCTGGTCCTTACCCAGGGCTATATTGCTGCCCTTAATCATGCTATGTTGGACTTTTTTCCACAAGTGAACTAATTAAAATCAATACACAAAAGAATTTACCTCATTAGTAGGAGTGGTGGAATAGGGCTCTGCCTTGTTATTCAAGCCTGGGTATTTAACAGACTCCCGAGATCTGACTGTGTTGTGCTCCTGGTGCTCTCCAAGCAGTGCTGGGAGAGGCAGCAGGGCTCTATTGAGCTCATTTGTCACTACTTACAATAAAACAAGAAAATATGATGTTAAGGGTATCACAGTCACTTTAAAATGTACCTTTAAAACCACTTTAAAATGGTTCCTGACTGCTACAAAACTCTTAATACACAGAACTATAAACTTCTTGTTTGAACATTCTTTCATAAGTTTTATGGACGCTTAAGAATGTATTAAGACAAATTGTCAAAGAGTAAGAGAATTTAAATATAGATGCATTTGAAAACTTTAAAAGACATCAGTAAGTTTGATGAAATGGCACAGTTAAGATTTTCAAAATTTGCCAGTCACTTTGGTTGTATTTGTATTTGCAAACATAGTTACATTAGCCGAAATTTTGGAGAAATTATCAGAATAAATACACTTAAAGTCTATTCAAAAGGTCATAAAGATTTGCTAAGTTAAAGGACTTAGCTGAAAGTTGAGGTCTAGGGTTTTTAATTTAATTTTTTTTTTTCATTTAGAAAATATGTCTACTGGTCAGGACACACCCCAAAATTGTTGCTTTTTCTGTAATGTGAACAATTAGAGTATCAGTGCTCACAAAGTGGCTGGGAGAAGTAAAATCTTCAAATATACCAATTATATTTATCAGAAATTTCACAATACTAATACCTTGGAATTTCTAAATTCCAGGGGAGAAAAGGTACATAGTTCATCTAAACTTCTGCTAACTTTTAATTTTTTCAGTGAATTAAGAACCAAGGAAGACTTTGCAACGATTGCTTAATCCACACAGTCTTTCCAAATTTCATTTGTCCTGCATTAATTTTAAAATCTTCTACAATATTTGATATTTTTATGCTTTTTTTAAAATTGTGTAAGTATGGTCATAGATATCTAGTTTACTGGATATATCTGGGTTGTGATATGCCGTTACCTTCCACCTTGAGTAGTCCTTTTTCAGACAACTTACCCTTCACCAATGAAAACATGTGATGGTTTTGTTACCCAGGTTAAGGACACAAGTGAAGTGTTTCAGTTCTCTGCCTCCAGCGCTGGTATTCTGAATGGATACAGAAAAGAAAGTTATTTGAATAGGTGCATAATTGCCATGTGTTCTTCATGTTTAACTCAAAGCTCCAAAAGCAGTTTTGAATCACTTCAATTCATTGCCAACCTATTTTCTTAATGAATAAATTCCATGATCTTTTCTTCTGTTTTTAATATTCTCATGACGAGAAGCATCTGTAGGTTGCTTGCCACTATGAATTGTTAAACTTGCTTAGGTGTCATGGGAATAGTAATTGCTACTGAAAAGTTGGATCAAATTTTAAGGCCAGTGGTAATATCTGGATTTTTTTCCTGGCCATGCTTAGAAGACTTAAGCTAAATTAAGAACAGCAATGCAATATTTATATTTCTGCAGAGAAGATAAAGTAGCATTGAAGTAGTCTCATTTTCATTTCTTATGCAAAAAACATTGATGCTTCATTGTGCTGAAGTACTGTAGGATTATGTCACAAGTCACAAAGTCATTCCTTTTCCTAAAAGATTCTTAGTTTTCCTAAAAAGTTTTGTAAAAATTCCTTCACCTGTTTCCTTCACAACCTTCCCCACCCATCCCCCAGATTTCTGTTACAATTAAAAGACTCTCAGAAAAATTCTTTGAATACAGTGTATAGGTAGATATGCTAAACTACTTTAAGTAAATAGCTGCTTCTACCAGAACTCAGGTTAAAAATATTTCCAATGAAAATTAATAACAGAAAATAAGAAATAAGAGGGGCAATCTACAAAGTAAGATAAAATTTTCAATCTCTTACAAAGATATACAACACTTGTGTCTAATGTAAGACAATTTACCTCTAGATCCCATTTCCTATTTCTCCTAAAATAAATGCTGTGTGAGTGTCATGTGCTAGTACAAGAGGTAATTAAAGGCCTCCTGTAGTTCTGATAAATTTTTCAAAAGAAGTTTATTCTACTTTGAAACAAGCTAAAGCACTCCTGTACTTACTCTTTTATCTTACTCTTCAAATAAAAATAAAAAGCTTCATTGGTTAATGCGACATCCTTGAGGGATTAATGGATTTTCTTTTTTTTTTTTAACTTCTACTATTACAGATCTTTAAGAGGAGTGTAAATAGTGTAAATGAGCTGATGTTGCTTAGATTAGTATCTCAAGTCACTGAAACTGTCATTTTATACACTTATAATCTCTAATTTGGAGGGTTCTGAATTTAATGGATGATCTTGAAGGCTTTGTTCATCTATTGACTTGGAAGTTTAGCAGCAGGCTGCTGGTGAATGATCTCTTTCCTACCAGTGGTCATCCACTGCCATTGGAACATCCAGACTGATCTAAAACTGCTCAGCTAGATATGACAGCTGGAGTGTTTATAAAGAGAAACCTGCAGCATAAATCATTTTAGAAGATAGAATTTCTATGAATGTCATAGTCCTTTGAAGAACATAAGTGAAGGCATAACATCAGGCATTTGCAAGTGGGTGCTGCCTCACGTGAAATAAAGGCTGACTTCTGTCTGAGCACTCCAAAGCATGTGAAGATCTGCACAGTGTGGAGGTGAATCTACATTATATTTGTCTTTAGACCAGCTCACTTTTCCTTTCTTTTTTTTTTTTTTTTGGAGTGTTGAAGGGGGAAGATTCTTAATGCACTTTAATCTCACTGTTTTGAGGAGAATAGGTGTTTGTATTTTTAAACTGGTTTCTCCCCATAATTTATTCAGGAGTCTAGAATGTGAGATGAATAAGTGTTGTCTGAATGCATTAGAGGAAGCAAATAGGGTATAATGAACTTTTGTCAGGACCTCAGGAAGAGGAGGTTTTCAATTAATAAAAAAAGAATCTCCTACTAGAAATCCTGTACAATGAGGTTAGGTGTTATGCATTATCTAGGGGAGATCAAACCTTATGAAGAAGTTTTCTTTCTTAGAAACGTGAGACTTTGTAAGTATGTAATGGAGGCAGTGACAGCTCCTTTGAGAGGTGTGACTGAACTTCTCAGCCTGTTTTACTGGAGCACTGATAAGTCTCAGTCTATCCCATTCTTTTAAAGGACCTTAGTAGATTTAAACTGTCATGACTGTTCTTGTTTCTAGATTTCTCCATGTGTCTGCAGGATGTAGTTATTGGGATTATGAGACAGCAGTTTAAAATCTGTTTTCATTTTCAATAGCAGCTACTGACTTCAAGGGTCTTCTGAGAATGCCCAGAAGTATTGAGCTGATTTCAGCATTTCTGCATGTCAACAATTGTCTTGGACTGAGAGACATGATGCAATAATAGTTTTTTTGGCTGACTTATCTTTGAAACATGGCTGGTGTACTGCCTGGAAAATATTTCATATACATGGTACTGTACTAAATCACCCTGGGTTCAGCTATAAAAAAAAAAAAAAACCCTACGAAATAAGTGCTGCCTTTCCCACAGTGTCTTTCCTGCACACACACACAAAAAAAGAAAATGTTTTGAGCATCTTTGTTACTATAAAACTGTTGAACGCTTTAGTGATTGTGGAAAAAATACCAGGAAGGAACAGGCTCATTTCACACCTTCTTTAAGCAGATATATGGAAAAGTCATGAGAGATTTGTGAATGTGATCAATGCTGTTTAAAATTGGGGTCATAGTGTAGAAGTCTTTAGTCTTTAGTATACTTATTATTTGGCTCACAGGTACATCTCAAATGTTAAGAAAAGCAGTTCAACTGTTGGTGCTCTAATCAAAGCAGATTCAAAAACATTGGGAGCTACAAGAAATACATATGCTTAAATAGTCTGCAGAGTTGTTTAACTGAATAAATCCAACACAGTTTCATTACATTAAAGACCAGCTGTTAGGCACAGTCAGGATGCCAATATAAAATCAACATATGTAATCTTGGCCAAGTTGGGTTTTTTCCCCATCAAAAAGAATATTTTTGCCAAGAGCATATGCTGCAAAGGGACTAAAGCACAGTCCCATTACCACTGCAGGGTACATAATTACATAAATTTACCTAAATATGGAAAAATTGTAACAAATAGGGGAGACTTGGCAGATATTTTGGTTTCACATTTGGTATTTGGCATAACACAGTGTCCTGTTTAATTCCCATTGCTGCTACTTAGTGTTTCCTTTAATTGTGGAGCACATGGCAGCTCTTATTCTATTTAATTTTCTCATAGCAGCTCTCACATTTTGGCTACAACCACATTACATGAAAAAAGCACGTAAGTATAGATTATACTGTACTACAGCCTGAGGGTATAGCATATAAAAATAGTAATTTCTCAAGCATAAAAGCTTCTTGAATATAGAAGTTAAACTCTATTTTAGAAAACAAGTACAAGACACAATGCATTTGTATGCACGTATTGAAAAGTTTTAGTGTCCCAGAGTGGTAGAGGGAAGAAAGAAGGAGGAAGATCTATTCCAAACCTCAGCTAGTAGCTTTTGGTCTATTTGGCATTCTTTTGCATTTGCAGTCTGGGCACTGACACTGCTTTCCTTCTCTATAACAAATCCCTTATTCCTGTTGTGTACTACACATGGCTTCTGTGTTAAGGAGTATCCTAAAATGTCTACGATTTTCAGTGGCTCTGAGGATAGGTTCAGGGATCTGGTACGCATTTAAGGCAGAAAATTAAAAGTGCAGATCAGTACTATGTGAATTTAAAACATGCATTGTTAGCAACTGAGTTGTTTGTTTTGATTGAAAGGACTACTCCATACATCTATTTTGTGTGTTGCATTAAGCATGATCTTATTTTTCTCCCGAAGTTCACAGAGGTCTCATAAACATTGCATCTTAGTGTTTGATGTACAAATGGTCTTGGGCCAAGTGGTTACCTCATTTTATTATTTTTCTTCTTCTATCTCCATATGTATCTCTGGGCAATCTGAGTGTAAAGTTGTGCTGTAGTGCTGATGGGGATACAGAATGAGAGCCTTTATTCTCAGCTGTGGGGCTCTGGGAGCCCTATTGCTGTGTTTGCATTTTACTGATGCATTCAGTAGCACAGATCTGTTTGTAAAGTAATTTGGGAACAATTTCTTGCTATTTTAGTTGCATGGAAATGTTGTTGAGAATGATCTTCCAGCTTGTACGGATGGTGCCACAAGCCCCAAAGAAATCCAGTGATAGTTTGTTAATAACCTTCAAAATAGGCTGTATTGCAGCTTTGAAGGAGGTCTTGCACTTTTACTTACTGGTTTTTTTTTAAATTATAGTGCTTGATTAATGCACTCTTGCATTGCAAAGTAACAGAAAGCCATAGAATAGAAAATGTTGCCATGTATTTTAAATTGTGTTTGAACAAATCTGAGCATTTGTAGGACAAAAATTGACTGCAACAGTTTGATATATTAGGCTGTTTAGTCACCCATGAGGAGAACTGCAAGAGGCTGTAGTGGTATGTTATTGCACTACTCCTGAAATGAATATCCAGTGTGCCCATCTTATACAACACCTTGAAAGAATGAATGTAAAATGAGGATAATAATTGAATAATCATGACATCTGTTACTCCAGCACCTCTTAGTGGGAAATTAACCAAGTAAATGGCAGGTTCAAATTCTGTTACCAATTCTATAGAAAATATAGCTGAACTAAGTGGTGGGGGAAGGGTAATGGGGATGAAATTGGACTCTCAGATAATCATTTGACACACAGGTAATTGAGCAGCTATCCAGTGGACTCATGATCACTTGTAAGGAATTATATTTATTGCTATATTGTAGGTACCCAGTTTGTGGTGATTGGGATGGGGCTGGCCCAGCCTCATCCCCAATGAGCTGCAGCTGTGAGCAGCAGGTGAGCAGCACTGACAGCAATGAGCCATGGAGTGCCCAGGGGCACTGACCAACACCAAAGGGAGCAGAGGGCACTCAGGGGCAGGGCATGAGCAGTGAGGGGCACTCAGGGGCAGGGCATGAACAGTGAGGGGCACACAGGTGCAGGGCATGAGCAGTGATGGGCACACAGGGGCACGGCATTAACAGTGAGGGGCACACAGCTGCAATGCATGAATGCATGAACAGGAGGGTTGGGCTAAAGAACAAGAAGGGCAGAAATTTGCAGCCTTCTGAGGTGATTTGGTGTTAGTCTTCATGGGCTGGTGCCTGAAGCCTTCTGATGTGGTAAGATGTTACTCTGTTTGGGAGAATGCTAAAAGCCTTCTGAAATGATATGGTGATGCTCTGTGTGTTGTGGCCATCTCAACTGTGCCATATGCTGTGCTATTATGTGTGGTGGGTTTTTTTTGGTGGAATTTCTTTTCTTTTGATGGCTATTCAGAATCTTCAGTCTCAAGTTTATAGGGATCAGTGGGAAATAAAAGGTATATTTTTTAATTGCAAAATAATTCTCAAATATCATGTTATGGTACTGCTAAGTGGAAAAATAATCTTGAGCATATCATCCTAGAAATTGTGTGAGCAATCACTTTAACTCTGTAATGGCTTATCAATGTCGAGTTCTTGTGTGTTAAAAATATCAGTCAAAGTTCTTCTGTAATATGGCAGCTTAATCCATAAAGAGCAGAAGATTATTTTATTACTTTGCTTTTTTTTTCTCTAAATAACTTGTTGTCATATTTATGGTTTTAGTTGGAGAATGTCTACATACTTTTTCAGGGTGTAAGATTGGTTATCAGAAATATGAAGGAATATGTAATCTGTGAAAAAACAGTAAACCTCATTAAGAAAGGTTATTGCACCTATAGCTTCTTCTCTCAGTGCTCATTGATTAGAGATTAAACATTATCCTTTGTGCTATTCAGATTGGGATTTTTAATTAGGATGTCATTATTACACAGATATACTAAATGCTAAATTGATTTTTGAGACCTTTTGAAATAATGGCACCACTTCTGCAAAATGAAAATCATAATAGATTATTGACTTATACTTGGCTTTTGGTTCAAGGGCACATCTCCAATGTCAACATTTTCAATATTTTTAGTTTCATGTGAAGAGACACTCATAATTAGGCTTATATTAAAAGTTTGTGCCTATTGACTCATATTTTATTAATGACAATACTATAGCATTGATTGTCCTTGATTTATAATAGTAAGCCATGATGCCTGTTGCTGACAAGTAAACACAGCATCAACTTTCAACCAGATTATTTTATTTGAGAATTTGTATTCATGCAAGAAGTATCATAAGAACTTTGGCATTTTAAAGCAGATAGTCCCTTCAGCTGGAAGTTGGTTTTATGTGAAGAAGTTCTCTTTTCTCTACAGAATGTATCAGGTGATTGGGATTTATAATGTATTCTTAAAGAGGATTTCAGGATAGACCTTCAGAATAGAAACAGCATTTCAAAGCAGGCAAATACTAATACTTTCTGTTTATTAGTGCCTATTTACTTAAATTTGGTTCAAATATAGTTCAATTCTACTTTTGTGATCAGACCCATTCAGCTTTTGTTTTTCCACAGACTGAAATAAACTTATCTGTCTTGCTAAAATCTTTTAAAATCTAGCATTCATGGTGGCTTTTGTTTGTAGATAGACTTGACATACACTACTTGTCAGGCATTGCCAGATCAAACAGAAGAGCTGCTGTTGACAAATTTGTGTTAGGACTGGAAATTCTCAGAATAGGGACTGTATTTCCTAGTAAAATGTGGTCGTTGTTGGTGCATCTTTGTTTCAAAACAAGGAGGAAACTCTCTCTGTAGCCAAGCCTCTCCAGTGTCTGTTTTGAAAGGGATAATTTTTCTGTGAGGTGGGACATGCCCGTCAACTCCATAGCATTTCAAATAAGTCAGTATTAATATCCAGTACGAGTCCAGGGATGCCTTGTTGCCCTACTTGCTCTCCTGGAAGAGTGGTGTGTGTTCTCTTGGAGCCAGGCACAAGGGAACACAATGATATCAGTTACCTTCCTGTGTAAAATACCCTTCTGCATATCATAATTTTGTTGTTGCCATAGTCTTAAATTTTCTGCTTAGTTGGAATTCCTTATATAAGGTCAACACCTCACCTATTCAAGAACAGGAATAATCCCTCCTACAGCTAAGAATACACAGTGCCTTGGAAATCTATAGAAATACTTTCCTTCAGATGACACAATTCATGTCTGTTCTTTGTTGGCGTAATAAATCTTCATGCACCATTTCTCTGCTTCATATTTATAGTTTGATTGAATGATCTTAAACGCCTTTTCCAACCTAATGAATTCTATGTATGTAGTGGTCTGAAATATAAGTTCAGATCTGGAGGTAGATGGCAGTTGAAGGTATGTGCAACTGTGTAAATTTGAGGAGCTACACGTTGCTTCTTGCTAATACAGAAGCTGTATTCTATATTCCTTATTTTAATTAGAGTGTACTAAAGTAAAATGGTAGTCTAGAAAACATTGGGAAGTTGTCTTTTTATTAAACACTTAGCAAAAAGCATAATTTTTATTGGTAGTAATTTGATGTGAGATGTCTTTCTCACGATTCAAATGACAACAAATGTAGGACATGCATTTTAGAAGGATTTATGATAATTTTAAATGTAGTGGCTAAGTATTCTTGAATAAAGCCTTTTAATTGTGGGATGGACTAAATTTGGTTTAGACACAGGACTTCTAGCAAAGCTGGCTATTTATTCTTTTACAACTCTCATGTCTCTAAGTAATTTCATCATTTATTCATCCTGAAAACAGTTCTTTGCAAGTTTGTCAATGCACCTCCCTATTTGGTAATGGGAGCTGATGTGACTGCAAGAAAAAAATGGAAAAGATCCTAAAATACAAACCACAGAATCACAAACTGAAGTGAGGGTACTGTTTCCAGTTCTGTCTTTTCTTTTCATCGTTGACTAATATTTTTCTAGAAGAAATTTGGCATGTTCATTGGTTGTCACAGTATCATCTGTGCAGCACCATTATGTCTAATATTGATCATAGATGACTAACAAGGCTGGGACTATACTGCAGCAGAGAAATTTCTCTGAAATAAGAACTCATGAAGTCATGCTGACAAAAAAATGCTTATATTACTTTTCTTCAGATTAAACCAAATTCTTCAGTTGCATAACTGCCTGTAATTTGGCTGGGGCATTGTTCTATTTTTCCAAGTTCTAGAAGATGATTGCCTGAGAAATTTATGTGCTTTCAAGTAGACAAATATTCAAGCTTCTTGCTATCACCATTTATAATTTATTACTCTTTAATAATATGCAACTACACAAAATAAGCCTATCTCAATATAGATAGGTATAGCTACATAAGATACAGGTGTTTCTCAAATTAAGCATGTACAGTATGGCATTTCAATACAGCCTCTGAAGAATTTAGCAGTGATGTTGTGCAGCATGTTCAAAGCTTTTACTTTTTTATAATTTTGTTGTGCAGATGATATTACAGAAAAGGAGAGCTGTGATAACACTGCTGATGTGTTTTTCCACTTTGTATATGGTGGCTTCAAGAGAAGATTAGACAGGTTTTTTAGGTTGTGAAGGATAAATTTCTGTAGTTGTCTACTGGATGACAGACCACTCTTGTTTAAAGGATATACACAAGGTGGGGAGTAACATAGTTCAAGAAATATTTGAAAAGGCACCACTAATGATGGAAAATAAGGGATGCTATAACTCTTCACATGCTGTAAATCTAATTATGTATACGTGCAATAAAAACTTCCTGAATAATATATCAGTTTTATTCAAAGTAATATTATGTTATTGCATTTTACAAGGATGCCTTGGCAGAACAGATTAGCTGTTAGAACACTTCAATTGTTCTACAGGGACAAAAAATTTGGAGGACCCAAACCAAGCAAAACCTTCCATGGTTGAGTCTGCATTGTGAGGCAAAGCATGAAATGGAGATCAGGAAAAAAATTTTGCTCAACCTACTAAATAACTTAAAGATTATTGCATTCACCTTTCACTGTCAATTCTCCAAAGTGTTTTACCTAAAATAAGAGGGGGTTTTAACAAAAAAGTCCTTAGAATACTCTAAGAAGATTTTCCTAACTAGCATTTTTTGTTCCTGACAGATACCTTGGTACAGATCCACAGTGCATTTAGACGTGGAACTTCTGCCTATGGGCCTTGCTTGCAATCATGTTTCTGCTTCATTTTTCTTAAATAGTTCTGTTCATACTCCCACAAAATAATTTTTCAGAGTCTATCTTAATGGGAGTTAAATATCAAAATATTTGTATGCAATAAGTTCAAAGTCTTAAAATCTTTAGCAGGACCTCAAACAGGAAGATGGAGCCTCCCTTTGAGACAAATTATTTTTGTGAACAGATAAATTAAAATTCTATCTCCTCCCATTGAAATAAGTGAAACAGGGTGGGGAGAGGTGCAGGGTGAAATAAAACTGCAGCTGTTGTATTTTACTAAAAAAAGGATATATCATGGTTTTTTTTCCCCCATAGCCTTCAGTAGCACATTTCTACATTGTGCTGTATATTGGTATAAGGGCTTTGGATCAACACAAGAGTACAGAGAGCTACTGCAGGCACTCTTAATGAATTTGGAGTAAGATTCTTTCTATGGGAACAGCCTATGAAGAACCCATGATTAAAGAAAAGTGTAAAATTCAAGTTCATATATTGGTGAAGATATAAGAAAAGGTTCAGGAAGTCAATTTTACTAAAACTGGATTTAAGTACTCAGAACAGGAAGCCATTTAGCATGGATGTTAGATCTTTCTAATGACTGTCTAACTGGAAACAGGCTATCTTAATTCTCAGCCCCAAGCAAGTACAAATGGCCCTGCTTCCAGACTTCATTGCAATATTTATTGCAATTTGAATGGAAGACTTTTGACACCGTAGTCATAAAAATTACAGGGGACCACTTATCTGTGTTTGAAATGAGACAGAGTGTGGACCTGGAAGTTCCAGTCTCCAGCAGGCTTTAACATTACTATTTAATGGTCTTGGTGGCCAAAGACCAGTTCAAAAGGTAGTGGTGATCCAGTACATTTCCTTCAAATATAAAGTTTTTCCTCTCTTCTGAAGAAAACTGCATGTGTACTGTTCCTGTTGATGGCAGAAGACAAGTCTAAGTATAACTAAGCAGGCAGTGAATTCATCATTTCACTTAAAAAACTTTTCTGTAATACTTATTACATGACTTGTTATTTAGTCCTGCAAAACATTACTAAGTAACACAACAAGTTCTAAAAAAGAGAATTACAATAGTTCTTTTATTACCTTCAGAGGTTGCTAAATTTGTACTGTCTTTAGACATGGCCATAATACTTTCTCTGGTATTAACACTTTTCTCAGGTAGCTTGTCTATCTTTCCATCTATACTGTAAATTCTGGAAGATTTTTACAGAGTAAATAGTTTTATTAAATATTCACAGGAATATTCTCGTAAGCTAACATTTTTCATATTTATTAATGCATACCAGGTCTTTCATGAAGTAATGTATAAAATGAAGATATTGTACTTGTCAGTCCTGATCATCAGTTCAAGTCATGATTTTGTTGTTAAAATTCACTTATATGAGAATAAGGAAAACTGTGTCTTATTTAAACTGTAAAATAAGTTACTTGTTTTGACCTATTGCATATCCTATTTCAAGCTGGGTTTGCACTAAGAACAGAGGTGGTATCTGCTCAACATTCTACAGCCATCAGGGTTTCAAATCTCAGAAAGAGGGAGGCTGCTCTAGCAGTCTGTCTGCTGCTTTAGGCTGTACTTTGGGCTAGGCTGGACTAGTTGTCATATTGCCCCTCAAACCACAAGGCTGCAGTTTGGTAGACTTTCTGTGAGGAAGTGTGTGGGGGAATCTCTTTTACTGAACTAGATATAAAGTAGCAAACCTTTTAATGAACTTGAAAGTAAGCAGTCAGAAAACCCCAAATAAGATAATGGAAAGAAATTGATTAGATTTCTTTTTCTTTTCTTTTTTCTTATATTCTTCTATACCTCTCCACTATTCCATGTCTTTCAGAAAAAGACTTTAAGAAGATGTTCTTTATAACTGGAGAGCCAATGTTCAACATGGGTTAATCAGGGACCTGTCACTCAATTATGGAGAAATGTTTTTTTGAAGTGCCCAAACCCTAAAAGCCATATACTTACTGTCCATTTATGAATTCAAATTAACGTTTTTCATTATTAAGATGGCCTGTATTAATAACTGCAAACTCAGTGAAGAGCAGATGTGATCAATTTCTAGTTTAAGGCAAGTCATGAGTATATGTTCCACATATACATAGGACAATAAATATTTATTCCCTTATACAAATATCTGTTAAATAGCAGAGCTAGAACACTGAGACTACTGGGAGGGTGAGGTTAAAAGTTTACATTTTTTTTTACTGTGTCACGTCACAAAGTTTGGAGTTATCAGAGTTGGTGTTTGACATTGATCCATCTCAGGTTTATGCAAACATGGCTCATGCTGATCAATTGCACAGTAACTGTATTTAGGTAATTGAACAATGGAAAGCAAATTATTTCATAGTTCTTCTCTGAAGGGAATCCCTTGCTGTTTGTTTAGTAAATTCCTGAGTTAAGTCTCATCTTAAAAACAAACTAGCTAGGCAGTTGATATTATGTAAACTAGGCCTAGTCTCTATTCCATAAGCATCTTTGGAAGCTTGTTATGCTTCATTTATATGCTGAATTTGATGTTTACATATCCCAAATGTGCTGTTTTGCTGTTTCTGGTTTTTAAAGCTACCACAAATGGCTTAACCTTACTCTCCAAGTATTTTATTTAGCCACTAAAGCTGGATTTTACTTTTGAATAGAAGCAGATATTCTGCAGTGTTTTCTTTTAACAGATCTCAGACTGCTGAACAAAGCAGAGTGCATATTCTTCCTCCTTCCATGTGGAGCAACTGAAGGGAGAGGAAGTGGTATTAAAGGAATGTGGGAGTAGAGCTGAGATCTAATTAATTCACATAGTTAAATTAGGAACTTAGAAATACTGTAGGAAGTTTAATTAGTGGCAAGAAATGCTCTTTAAAATAGGCATAAACAAGGTAGGAATTTCAACTAAGTTAAATGTGCTTAAAATACTTTTGATAGACCTAGGGCATGGCATCAATTGCAGGTGAGGTCTGGAATTTCTGACATTTAAATAAAGAGCCTAAGTTAGTGTAATTTACAGTTTTAGTAGGAAATAGAGTCATGTAGTATTCAAAGTAAAGAATCATGTTGTTCAGAAATGGGCAATAAAGTTAACAATGTAGTTTTCCTTGAAATAAATCGACTCATTTCGTTTGACTGCAATTTTTAAAAAAATTACTATTCAGGTTGTTTTGGACTGGCTTGCTCATTTTTTTCTTTCCTGTAATGTGACTTGGAGAAGCATTCAAGACTTTGTCACTAAGAAATATTTCATCAAGTTAATTAACAATTAATGTCTATGTTTTATCACATTGACCATGTCTGTTATTACAGTCAGCAACAGGGCTGTTATATTTATTTGCTCTAACATTATATTTACTTGCTCTAAGATGCCTTTTACCTAATTGGTCAGTAGGATTAAAAACATTCTGATGTAGTGAATGCATTTAATGGCCTCACACCTCACTTCCCATAAAGCTGTATTTCTATTCCTGTTCTGCATCCTTTTAAAGCACTCACCCAGCAGTTTACTGATGTGACCAATTAGACTACAAAAGAGGTGAGATTTCAGAAGCTGTTTCAGAATTACTGGCCCCTTTCAGATCTACAGCAAAGGAAGCTTATTTACAAATTTAATTATTATTACTTTTATATGTTGTTTAAAAGTTTAGTTAAAATAAATTTAATTTGCGGTAATTTATTTTAAGATGAGAATTTAAGTGGACTTGGGATTCATGTAGATGTTTTGCCAAGACTTTCTGAAAATTGAATTCATTCAAACTAGCATTTATTTTAAAACACTAAGTAAATATGTAGATTCTCTCACTAATATCTTCTATCTAGAAAGATACTTTGTTCATTCAATGATCAGGATGACGCATCTAGGCCAGGATTATTTAATTCCAGTGATAATATTAGGTTTTTTCCTTCATAACATTGTTTACTGATTATCAACTTCTTGAAGTAAAAGCATGCCACTTAGGTTAAAACATCTGTCAATTTATCTTTAAGCTATACCATGTTTTTAAATGTGAGTAGGCAGCAGAATGCACTATCAATGTCATCCCTAACCAGTGAGTGAGGAAACTCCATTCCCTAAAAGCTGCAGTTTTTTCTTTCTATGTTCTGTATTTGTGAGATATTTTATCTTTGAGTAGTTCAGTCCCTTTCTTCAATTTCAGTGGCAAAATGCTGTTTCCTAGAATGGGCATTATGACTGTTTAGAATAAATGTCCAGGTAAGGGGCAGGGCAAAACCATCGGGGTGCTGAGATTCAGGTGTTACCATGTACCTTTCTTTAGCTACATTAACCATTTAATTGTCAAAAAAAATTAGATTTTCTCAGAGACTTGAGGTGTACTTTTAGTGATAGATTTCCCTCCAAACTTTGCTATGCACAGCTCTCAGGTATATTTAGCTTTGCAATAGAAGGCCCTTGCTTTACTAAAACAGGTAAAAAAGTCTGGGAAAAGTCTCATACATTCAGATACCAGTAGAAATTGTTTAATAGCCGTGTTTTCCCCTTGTTGCTTGTGTTAAAAAGAAAACCTTAGTATTAATTACACTTAAGCTGACTCTAGGATTATATTCCAGAAGAATTTCAAGGACTAACAGAAACCAAGATCTTTTCTAATAGCCTGGGAAAGTTAAAGAAGTGCAGGTGATCGAATGATCATATTTCACCAATACCCTGAAAACTATTGAATATTATACTAAGAAGAATTTTTTTTCTCCAAGGATAATTTTGAATGAAATATGAACATTCAATTTTGTGTGCAAGCAAATGAACCTGAGATGCTTTGTTATGTAATCCACTTTCTTAACCTTCTGTTTATTTACAGAAGGTCGTTGGGGGGGATAAAATCATGTGGTTTCATGCTGCAACAGGCTGTTTATTTGTTTAATTTTAACTGTCAAATCCAATAAAAAATTTATAAAGTTTCATTAATAGAAGTAGGCCATAAAGGGTACCTTGTTATAGTCAGATGTTCAAAAAGATGCTGATTTCTAAGCACACAGCTGCCTGTCCTGCTGTGCCTGCAGCAGTTCTTATCACCCATGCAGCATTCTGGCAGCATGTTCAATATCAAAGGCATCCTCATAGTTTAATTTTCAATAACTGACATTGAGTTAATTATGAATTTTGTTCTCAGCAAGATTAAAACTGGGGTTTTCAGTAATAACTTTCTGTGGAGCTCTCAGAATAAACTACAGGCAGAATTACTGCACTTGATTATATGCTTTGTTTCTAATCATTCTCAAGTATGTGTTATAGCCAGACACCACTTCATCTCTGGCTTGGGCTTCTCTGTGGTCCTGCTGTTTGTGTTGCAGTGATATAATGAACTTTTCTTTCAGACATGCAGAGTAAATCTTTAAAGGGGTACAGTGAAAATGACTGGAAACTTGGCAAGAATTTTGAAGGTATGTGTTTGTAAAAGGTGCTGTTTTGGGTGGGCACAAGATGTGCAAAGCTTTGCTGATGTGTAAGAGGACTCTTACCTGCCTCCTACCTTGCAGAATTGTCTCCTTTGGTGAGCTGGCTCTACATGCAGTTGTGTTTTCCATGTCCATGCTTCTACCAGAGATTTGAATGTTCTCTGTCTATTCTCCAGGTCTGCCCTTCTTCTCTGTACCTTCTACCAAACATGCTTGTGTGAAGCACAGTAATATTTCAGCTGTTCAGTGAAGTCCTGCATTGACAAAAATTGCCATTTAATGGGCTGATGCTGCAAAGAGTCTCTTTGCTTACTTCCCATTTTGGAAGTGCATATTAGAAGTTACCCTGACAGGTTCTAAGAATCTGGGCTGTGTTTTATGAAGTTTGTTGCTGTTGTGAGTGTTTGGGGCTTTTTTGATTGGTTTTTTGCTTCTCTCATTTGGCACAGGGTTCAGACAGGATGTTGTGACTGGGTGATGTGGATTATGGTCCTTGTTGTGGTCTAGATTAGTAAAGCAGTTCTATATTGAGATTATTAAGAAGGTATTTTCCACTGTGTGAAATACATAATATTTTTCCCATCTGATCTCTATCAATATTTGTATCATTTTGTATTATTCCTGTCTGTTGTCTGCTTAGGTGCCTCTAAGCCTGTGTTTAGAAAGTGTTGATCAAAGTATTCAGGAAGGAACAAAAACAGATGGTTTATTGCTTTCTTCTTTTATTGCAACTAATACCAATCAAGATCACAATATTGTAGAGCCTTCATAAATAGAATGTGGATAGAAGGCTAATTTTTGAAGTAGAAATGTTTGTTGTGAGTAAACCAGTATTTTTAAACCTGTGAATGTCTTCATATTGTCTTAAGCTGTATGTACACAACTGAATATTGTGTCTGTACAGTACATCACCATGGTAAAGAGCCTACTCTTCAAGAGAATTTTTTCTTAATTTAGGTCATAAGCCAACAGTGTGGTGTCTGAAAAATTGCCAAATTCTGAGAATAAATGTCATCTCTGATGTGATAGTTAAGGTCTGTCATGAAGCAGAAACCTGTAAGTAGTGATTCAGTTTCGTCTTTTCATTCTCCAAACAGCCTCTGTTTCTAGTGGCAGATTTAATGGTATGATTTACAGCTCTAAAAGACCTTTATCAGGGCCAGAAAAATGACAAACAATAAATATATGGAGCATTATGTTAACAGCCACCACACAATACCTTGTCAGTTCCAGCTTGATAGTGATACATTTTAATTTTGTCTTTCATAAAAAATCTTGGCATGTATGCCTTCTTTGAACACAGGCTTGGAAGTCAAGTGTGTCATCCAACCATGCAGTTTATCACCCTCTATATTTTTTGTCCTTTTCACTTAATGTCATCTCTATGGCAACAGGCATCGCCCTGGAAATAATTTTCAAAACAGCTTGTTTGTTTGAGGGGGCCTGTCTGAAGTTCAAAGATGTTTGGTTTAGAAGAGCAACTTTAGTTTGTGTTTAATAATAATTCTGAAGAGTTTCATGTAAACAGCACCAGACTGGATCCAGAGAGATTAGGAAGACATCCTTTTAACCAGACAAGGGTTGTACCAAGCTGTGCTGTTTGGTGCAGAAATGATAATTATAATTGTCTGCTTGGGGAATGACTGTGCCTGTGTGGGAAAGGGCTGTGAGCCTCGGGTGCTGCTGGCAATTTGGGATTCCTCTGCTCCCACAGCCAGGCAGCAAACCCCTGACCCCCACCCAGGGCTGGTTCTCTGCCTGGGACGTGGTGCCAGCAGCTGCTTGGGACAGGAGACCTTTGCAGGTGCAGGGTCCGGGCTCAGAGGAGCCACCACTGAGCCTTGTGTGAATCTACACTTGGTAGAAAGAAATAATTTAATGGATTTCAGCGTTTCATGGATCTCCAGAATTCCAGCCATTTCTGGGGCCGTTCCAAGCCCCAGGCTGAGCTGGTGATAAGGGTGAAGAGGACATAATGTTTTCAGATACCCTCCTTCCTAAAAGCTGCCTATTTTAAGTAGGATTCTGAGGAAATTTTAAGGACAGAAAAAATAGGTTCTTACCTAAGGACTCTACTTTGTTTCTCATTATCCTCAGTGTTCCACTGTGAAGCAAAGTGAATTGCAAATATAAGAGTTGGATGGGTTATTGTGACGTTTTTTGTTGTTTGCCTGTGTTTTACTGAAAAGGTAATTTTGCTAGTAATAAAGCTCTTGGTTTACACTATATCCCAACTCTAAAAATAGAAATAGATGTGAATTTTAGTAGAATTCCCTAATACAACAGATGACTAATTAGGTTGGGTTTTGTTGCTGGTTTATTAAACATTTTGTTTCTTTAATGTAAATTACACAGTTTCCTGTCAGACTATTCTAAATTGCATGATGAGTTTAGTTGCATATATTATTCTTCCTAGTTCAAGGGCCAGGCTAATTTATTTGTAAAACCTCTTCAGAAAAGGAAATTCCATCTTAAGCATATAGGGTGGCTTTCTGTTTGCTTCAAGTAAAGTGTTGGTGAGCATGTAGTAGATTTGCTTTATGTTTAATGGTTATGGAAAAGCCTTATTTTTTAAAAAATCATGTTTCTTTCACTGTGATCTTTTGTATTGCACAGCACAATCCAATGTGAGCAATGTTTGCCATCTGCAATTTAACACTGAAGTCTTGCAGAATATCAGATATGTATAATTATAGTTGTATCTGAAGTAACTATAAATTGGCACACTCGCACTCCTAAATGCTATTTTAAGAGAAATTTTTAAAGATTCTAAGAAATTAAATGCCAATTTCACTATTGATAGCTGTTTGCAGGCTTTAATGAATAATTAAATGAAAATTTCAAGAACCTTACAGAACTCTACTCGCACACTTTTTTCCTTGGTGTTGTGCACTGGAAAAGGTGCAAGAGAAATCTGGTCCTCAAAGCTCATTGTGAGTGATGCTGCTCAAGGACTTAGAAGGGAGCCTGTAATTCCCTTCCAGTACCCAGCCCAGGTCAGTGCTCACAAATGCACACCCACATTTCCACTTCTTAGCACCTGGTAAAGGGACCTTTGCTTCAAACCATCCAGAGTGTGAATTCAGGAAAAGTGCAGATGAAAGAAATTATAGCAACTTTCCACTTCATCTGGGTTGATGCAGTTACCACTAGCAGCTTGCTGTGGAGAGCAGTTGCAAGGGGATTATATGGAAAATAGACTAGTGAAAGATATGGGATAAAAAGCAACCCCAAGGGAAGACCTCCCTTTTGGTATTTTGCCATTGCATTAACTAATGGAGTTTAGTGGTTTCCTTCCATCACCGTAAACAGACACATGCTCATAAACACACAGGGATATTCAGACTTCTAAAGGAGGGGGAGGAGATGAGAGTTTTCTTAGCAATAACTCTAAGCACATGGAAAAAAAGATATTGTTTGTTATAGCTCATGGGCTTATGATATTTATATTAAAATAGATTTTCCTAAATAAAAATAGTCTTTATGACATATGGCTATTAAAATGGTGCCATTCTGTTTCTCGGCATTGTTAAAAAGTAATGTTTTTAAATGTTTCATAACACCTTGAATTTTTGGCTGGCTTTCAACAGCACTGAAACTTGCCATTCAGAAATTAAAGCAAAAAAAAGAAAAAGAAAAGAAAGGCAGTGTAGATAATAGGATATCTCCATGGCCCAATTACAGCTCCTCAGTATTCCCACTTTGAGGATTTTTCTTCTTGCTTTATAATTACTTAGAAGCATAAAAGTTTTACCTCAGTATTTAAAAAATAAACAACAAATCAGCAAAGAAAAACTAGTTGTGAAATGATGGCTGGGAATTTTCTCAGTGATGTCAACTCTTGTTAAAATTGAGCAGATTGTTTCCACAGCAAACATCCAACAAAGCACAAATCCAGGTGCTTTCCTACTTCCCACACACCTCTACTTTTAAATTCTAAGATCAATCTTATTTTCTCTTGCAAAATTAATTATTCATTTGACCGATTGAAGAGCACCTCCTTTCTTGATGAAAATTTGTCTGCATATTTATCTCTCAAATTAGAATCCATACTTGGGCTCACTGGGTTTTTAGCACAGTATTCTAAATCACCTGAAAATTGATCAGGTGTCCTAAAGCTTTGCATTACAGGGGAGGCTTTTTGGATCATGCAAGAGCTGTGGAACAAATCTCAGAGACAGAGAGAAGTTGTTACTCTCTGCCTTTTTTCAGGCAGATGTAAGTTCAGGTAAAGGGGCAGACTGAGATGTTGGCCAAATTCAGCCTTTGGAAAAGTTCTTTGACCTGGCAGGAAAGGCAGTAGAATTTCTCAGGCACAGATTTGGTGGGCATATTGGCCCATATAAAATCTAATGTGTATTTAAATGGATTTATAGCAAAGTTTTCCACTGCACCTGCCTTTCTAGTTCTTCAATGTGGGAAACTGTTTTAAGGGCTTAAAACAAGCTGGTCTTCAAAGCTCATTTAGCATGCTGCCCTGAGCATTGTACTTAGAATTTGGGAGAGACAAGTGATTTTGAAAACTGCCGGGGGCAAAATATATTGAGTCTTTGATATCTTGTTGAAGTGTGAGTGCAAAGAGATCTGTTCTTCAATTTTGTAATGGCAGAACCTGATGGCTGAACTGGCAAAGCAAGAGGCTCTGCAGCCAAGTTGTGCTGGGGCTGTGGTTTGCAGGGAAGCTGGGACACGGCTGTGCTCAAGAGCTGAAGCTGGGTCCAGGTGAGAACTGCAAAGGGGAAGCTCTCAGCTTGGACTTTCACCCTTGTTTTTTTTGTGAAAATAAACAGGTTTTGAGACAGTGTGCATAAATGTATAGAAGTGCTGTTCACTTTGGCAGTGCTAGACATTAACCTTCCAGAGTGGAAATGGGGGAATATGGGCTTCACAAAAATTCCCTCTTTTTCCAGGGGACAGGTTAACAACATGAACTGTTGATCAAGAAGATAGGAAAATTTAAAATTTGGAGTCTTGCTGGTAAACAGAAACCCGCACAAACAATTTCCACTTTTTCTTTTTTAATTTCCTCTCTCTTTTTAAGGATACCTAAGGCTAACATTCTGTAAGTGTCATTTGAATGAATTTCAAATTTTGAAATGTGTTTACATTTATTATAGTGCATTTACCCTTATTTTTAAAATCTGATTAGGTTCACTGGAGGAGATATACACAAAGTGAGATGAACCTGTAATAAAAAAAAAATAGAGGAGTGGGAGTTACACGATTTTTTTAAGTGACTACAAACATATCCTAATCCAAACCAATTTGCACTGCAGGTCAAAAAAATTGCTTATCACGCAGAAAACTGAGATTTTTATTATAAGACTTTCACTTACTAGCAAACTGTATTCCTAACACACTTTTCTGATGCAAATAAGGCACAGAATGCCTTGAATATTAGAACTCTTACTTGTAGAACTTTCAGCCTCACTTGTGGGGTTATTTCCATACAGAATCACAGTCAGCTGGAAACAAGCACAGGCCTTTAAAGAGCATCTTGGAACAAGATATTCAAGTAGTTAGCTGTGGGTTTATTCACAATGAGCTTGGATAGTAATTTATTATATTACTAATTCTGTTCCCTTAAAAGTGCAGCCTGTATTTTCATGGAACAGAGTTAATGAATTACCACTTTTTCCTTCATAGGAAAATGATAGCTTCCTGAATATATGGTGTGAATCAGGGATACCAGTGGTAGGAAAATGGCTATTTGTTTACATAAATATATTGTAAAAATCAAGAAAAACAGAAAAAAACAAAAAAAAAATTAAATTTCTATTAAGTAAATATTACTTTCTTAATTCAGCCTAGTTTAAAGTTTGTGTACAAGCCCAATATTAGTTACTAACTTCTATTTCTCTTTCATTCTTATAGTGTTATGCCAGCATGGCCTATTGATGACAATTACTTCATTGGTAAAAGCATTCCATGCATCTCATGTTGCTTGAATTTATATTAATACAGATATTATGCTCTGTTAAAGGATCAAAACAGAAATAACAATAACAAGTTGTTCTATTAATGCCTTAAACCTCCAAAAGTATTAGGATTAAAAATTCAGTCAGGTGAAAAGGCTAATCAAACATTCCTATATAATAGACCAGATCCTGTTTTAGCAGATGCTTAGGGTTTGTTTTTCTTGGGTTTTGTTTTGAATTGCAAAATTATAGTGTTTTAAAATAATTTTTCAGGTATTTTGCATGTCAGAACCTGGTCAGCCGTAATCCATAACCAACCTGGATTAATTTAGAACATCTATTTTAGTCCTTCTATCTGTATTTTACAGCTAAGGAACTGGTTGTGGTCACATAATCAAGGACATTGCTATTTTATAGGTAGAAACTGGGTTTTTAATAAGTACAATACCTGAACATCTGCTTTAATAAAAACAAACAAAAAAACAATAACCAAAACCAAGCACATTCAGAGCTAGTATAAATTGATTATTAATTAACTTGTACGTTTTCTGTTTCATGAAAGCTTTGCTTGCTTCTAGTATATGATGTGTGCATATCCATTCCCCGTATGTGTGCACTTAGAAGTAGTCTTGGCATAAAAAAAGAATTTACAGAAATTTTCACAGATGCAGGCTATGGGGATTTTGTCATGTGCATGAACAAGTCTTAACTTAAAGAAAAACATACATTTATGTAAAGTCATAGGAACAGATTTACACTAAGGTCTTAATTCTCCTCTAAGTCAAAGCTGCTTTGCAGAGCTTTAGTTCCTACTGTTGCTGTAACTGAATGATGGAAACAATTTACCTCCCACTATAAGCAGTGAAGAGATGCCCCAGACAGAGCAGCTCCTGAGGAAAGGGGGTGATGGGGTCCCCCCTGCATCCCAACCAGAGTAGCTCTGTAATGATCCTGTGATTGATGGCTTTGCTGGTACACACTGGGAACTAGCCCAGATTTTTGGGCATAATCAATGGGGGAATCTTGGTGCCCTTTATTTCCTTTCTTGTTGAGCCACGTTTAAATGCCTTGTGTAGTGAGTGAGCCGGGAAGTGCTGGACAGATTTAGATGTTACAAAATCTTTAATTTTAAACAGAATCATCTTTTTTTATACCATAATAAAGTCAAAACTTGACTCCACATCTTCTTGTCGAGCTGGGGAGTGGGAAAGTCAAAGCATTCTCCTGACTTTTTGCTTTGCTGGGATTTTTCTCAGCAGTAACACTGCTGAAATATTGTGCAAGAATTTAGCTTGTCTTTAGATTGCCTTCTGACAATCCTGAGCAATTGTCATTCAGCAAGCTGCATGATAAGAGACCATGAATAAGTTGTTCCCTTGCCCATTTTTTTCCTTTGTTTATTTCTGTGTATAAAACAAAATCTACAAAATTGGATCAGAATATTATTTCATAATGTAGTGTTCTGGTTGTAACCTTCCTGTTTGTTTCGTGGTTTTCATTGTTTAATTCTCTGCAGTGAACATCATTAACCTAGAGACTCTGGGATCCTGTGAGTTTGGGCTTGGGGAAGTTTGTCTTTGCAGTATGACTATTAATGGTGGAAGTTTGGAATATTTTTCAGATAAACAAGTGCCATTTAAGTGTTTTGATATAAAGTAAACTGAAGTGTGAAGCAGCAGATGTAGTAATAGATTTGTGTTCAGCCATCAAAGTTTTTCATTGAAGGGAGTATCCAGAATATTACAGTATATTTTTAATACCAGTGCTATAGCAGGTAGAGTACAAGCTGATATAAGAATATCCTCTATTTTAAACTGTTAGTTTATTTTTATTTTGCACTATGCTAACCACTTTGCCATTTGAAACTTTGCAGTACAGAGAGTTTAAGTATGAGTACAGTTTCATGTTGTTCAGGTTTCCTTTCTATTTGAAGATAATGAAAGTTTGGGGGTAAAAAATAACAAAAAGAGGAAACAAAAGTAACTTTATTAATGCAGCTTCTTTGAAGGGCTAAACTCCCTGTCATATCCTCCTTCCAAGAGTTGCAAAACTAAAACTATTTATTGCCTTTTCTCTTCCCCATGTTCTGTGGCTTTCAAACGAATAATTTTTCCTTATCTTATGGTGGGTTTTTAATGATTGTAAAAGTGCAAGATGGTGCAAGACTTCTCCAGCACAACAGAAATGAGGTCTCATGATTCAAATTTAAAGACTAGAAGAAATAAAAATTAATGGTGCTTATAGTAAATATATGTGTAAGCTCAAAATTGCCCTTTAGGTTAAGGTTCTACCTTGGAATGAGATGAACACACTGGGCAAGGAATGCTTTCAAAATAATACAGGGGGGGTTTTTTGTCTATTTTTTATATTGTACAAAAATAGATATTATTGCCTTTGAAGTTTGGTGACATCACTTACAGCTATGTTATCATTTACCTTGATATTGTCATCACTCAAGAAGAATTCAGTACATGATCTTTATTTCTTGCTATAGTCAACAAATCTGGAAAAGGCTTTTTCCATAGGTGAGTTTTCCTTTTCACCTTGATCCTACCTTACCCTTCTTATTTCCAGTGTCACTTTCAATCAAGTCAAAGCAAGTTTTGGTGCAATCCAATTTTTGCTTGAACACAGGCAGTCAGACATAGAGACTGAGAGGGTTTTTTTGTTATCAGCTTGTACCCTTAAAAAATACTTCAAGACATTTGATCTGCTTGGCTGCTGTATCCAGGAGAAATGCACTTCACTTTGAATTCACTGGTCAGTGTATCAAAAACCCCACAGTCCAGAATTCCTCAATTGATCAATTGATCCAATACAGATGGAATATTTTTTCCAAAGTGATGTGTTTTGTTGCAATACTTTGAATGGTGATGAGCTTGTTTATTTTGTTGGACAAAAGTAATATTTGTAGCCTAGATTGTTCTTCATATGCCATCCTAAACTGCCTTTGAACCAAAAAAGTCAAATATCAGACACATCTTAGCCATTAGCAATTTATTTTCCAGGCTTTTAGTCTTTCTCAAATTCCGTATCACATTTATTTCTTTAAGCTGAATTCTTGTAGCCTGAGAAACTCTTTCCTCTGAGGGTTGGTATTATATTGCTAATCATGATGGAGAACAAGTGACCTTTTTAATCTTACCACTAAGAATGCATCTCTGTTAAGTGCTCAAATAATTCCAGTGGCTTTGTTATTTGCTGACTTCAGTCATGTGAATGTGTTTCTCTGCAATATAAAAGTATGAGTTTATTGTATGCTCTCTGTAGTTTTTATTGTACATTGTTCACATTTCCAGGCACACAGATAGGATGAAAACATGATATTTGCTTAGGATTTGTCTGCAGAAGTTGGAATGGATTGTTTTATCTGAAAATGGGTACTCCCTCTGACTCCTTTTTCTGTCAAAATTCAAGTTAGTCTCATTTACCAAAATAATCTTGATCAAATATCTGACAACTGATGCTTTGGCTGTTGTGAGGTGATTAGAGATAGTTTGGATGTTTTAAGGTGGTTAGTGATATTTTGGATGCTCTAAGAAATGAGCTCAGTAATTTGTTTTAATCTTCCCTCCAAGTGTATGTTAAAGCAATTCTGCAAAAACAGTCTTTATACTTTTAGGTCATAATGTGTAGCTGAAAGAAACATAGATCTTGATTTCAAAAGAATCTAATTAATAAAACATTCTTAAAACAAAAATATAACTAATCAAAATAATTACAATGTATAATAGCAAAGTGCAGTTGTTCAGTGGTACATATTAGCTAGAAAAAGAATAATTATGTTTTTTTCTGAAACCAACTGGCAAAACCCAACTGCACTCATGTTTTATTAAAAGCCACTTTTATTGCACTGGCTGTTTTGTCTGAAATGTAATTTACATTTCCATCTGCAAGTACTTTCTTATAAAATTCTGTAGATAACTTCCAGTTGTCAGTACTTTTATAGTGTAAACTTTTCTTTGGTATATACTGAAAAATTGCATGTCAATTAAACATGCTTTAAATATGTCTTTGTTAACTTACAAGGTTGTTCCACAATGTGTTAATGAGATTTGCTATATTTTTTTCTGCCAATTTACTTTATTTCAGCACTTCCTCTCTGCCCTTTTGCAACTAGATTTCTTTACATTTCTAGTATACTGGTTATTTATAGTTCCAGCTACAGGCATAGCTTCCAGTTAATGGGTGAAGTACATAAATACGAGTTTTAAATCAGAAATGCAGAATGGCAAAGCTGAGCTCAGTCCTGATTTGTGGTTGATTTCAGCACTGTGCAGCAGCAATCTGTGCAGGAACAGGTATTGAACAAAAGCACTCAGCAGCAGAATTGTGCAGCCAGAGGAGCTGGGGAGCATCCAATCTGAAGGCTTGTGTCAAATGAAGTTCTTGCCCTCTTATCTCCACTGTGAAACCACCTGAATAAACCCTTCTGAACTCACCCTCCATGAGGTTTTGGCATAGATTTATTTCTGTCTCTGATGTAATAATGGTTTGGGAAGTCCCAGAATCCCTGGGATGTAACCTTCTCATGTATAATTTTAGTTTGGGACTAGAATCTAGATCTGTGTAGGATGTTTAGACAACTCTAGTGGTATTTGTAGATGGGCAAACAAACAATCTGTCACACTCTGTATTCCCTTGCACAGAGCACAAATATTGAGAATCTTACCTGAAACCCATGAAGAGTTGATCAGTATGTTTAGATTAAGTAGCACTTGTCTTACCCAGTTCCTCCTAAGAGGCTGGGGAAGGAAAAAGAGTAACCTAATTTTTCAGTTTATGTCCAGTTGCTCCCTTTACTTTCCAAAAATATTTAACTCGGGTAAATCACCAAACAGACTCAAGATGAATCCATTAAATGAAACATTTCCAGACATTCACCTCTGAAATTAAGATTTTTAACTCATATATTTAAAAACAACTTATGAAGCAGGCTTATTGAGGCACGAATGTTAGAATGGACATGCTTCCAAAAGACCTTTTGCTGTTCCATTGTTGCTGGAGGTTTTTAAATCAGTGGCTCAGAAGAGAAATGACCCTGATTTAGGCAGGAGGACAGGTTCCAAATTTCTGTTTCCTGCAGATGTGCATACAAGTGTTATTTGGGCCCAGAGAACATTTTAGGAACATTAACACATGAAGACAGTATGAAGATACATAATAGAGAAGGAGGGGGCTAATAAAGGAGTTTGAGCATGGAGAGGGAGAAAGTGATGATTTCTGTTATATGTTAAAAAGTGTAGGTTGGTGATATTACCATAAAAAGGGAAATGTGTTTATAGGCTCTAGACGACAAACAGTACCCTCATAGATGTTAAATGTAATCTTAATACTGTCTACGCTTTCCAGAAAAAATTTATTACTGCTATGGATTCTTTGCCTGATGAGCACTTTAATCTAGGTGATGTTCCAGCAATTTACATTGGGAAACAGATTACTAAAAGTGCTAAGTTATTTTAAAAAATTAATTTATGAAAATAATTTTTTAAACGCTCTTTAAGGCACAAGATTAAATGAACACAACTGCTTTCAGCCCATTTTCTGTTCGGCAGCATCCATTTGCAGAGATCACTGCTTCCCAGAAGGGAATAATTTACATTGTGCTGCTCCCATGTTAAGATTTCAGGTAAAAATTGGCATGTAAGCGTTCCTTAACAGATTGAGGTCTTTGGGGATCCCAAGCTTTCTAGATGCGTGTTTGTTGTTCACAAATGTCACTGAAAACAATTGTGATCTAATTATTAACCTGACACCCTTCTCAGTGAAGTGTTAGCAGGAATGTTTGTGAATCATACATAATGAACTGTGTAAGAAGACCTAAAGAGATTTGGGTTTTTTTCATCTGCATATACACAAAAAACCACTAATGCTTATAATAGAAATGCAATAAATGATATTGAAGTGACATGAAGTGACTCCCACTGAAGAATGAAGGAGAAGAAAAGCCATCTTCTTGCTCAAGAAAGCTTACCTTAAAACAGGAGACAATAATGAATAGGAAACTGAAATAAAGTACCTGCTTTGAGATGGGTACTGTATGTGTGCTTTTGATAGTCCATCAAGCTGCATTTTTGGTGGTTTCATCTCTGTGTTTTATGGACATGGCTTGCTGGTGGCCTGCTCGTTTATACCATGAAACAGCTTATAAACTGGCTTTTCATTTTATTGCCTTAAATGAGCTGGGTTTCAAACTGAACAGATAATGAGATAATCACTAGAAAATACTTTATTCCTTTTCTAAGTTTTTAGTCACTCTTAAGATGTCCATTATATACTCAGAAATAAACATGTACCAATGTATAAGCACAGCTGCACTTTGTAGGCATAAAACCATAAAATAAAATTTTTAACTATCTTTGAGGCAGTGCTCCTGTTTGTTTTACTCTAGTCCATCATGGGACCAGTATTTCTTTCCAAGAAAATGGATAATTTCAGAAACTATTTTCACAATGGGAAATCAAAAGTTGTTTAGCACAGGTGTGTCTATGGATTTGATGTAAGATAAGAATATATAGGCCTAAAAAATGTACTTCCACCTGCTTACAATGTAGCTTTGGGATACAATATAAAATGGTAAAATTGCCTGGATCAAGCTGTTTTAAAATGATGAGGGATTTTTTTGTTTGCTTTGCTTTGGTTTTTGGGTTTTTTCCCTGATATTATTGGTGCTCTTTTGTTCATGTGTATATATCTCTATCTATATGGTTCTGGATTCCCTACCCAAACCCTTTGTTGTAAAAATAACTATATAATTAATATAAAGCTGGTATAAACTTTAGAAAAGCTGTCAGCCAAGATAATACTCAGCAAAGACACAACTCCCTAAGATGAGTATGGATGAGATAGACGTATTTTTAAAATTGTACAGTTTGTTTAAGAATGCAATTTGTTTTAAGTTTATTTCTTATTTAAATTTTCATAAGAAAATTGTATTTTTACAATATAATATATTGCAACTGTTTTTTGAGAATACAAATGTCAAGTGAGAGCACCTTTAAAGATGCTTATTGTCTATATGTACATTGTGAAGCTATAGAAATACATAATGCTAAATATAAACATAAATTTTTTTTCTATGATTAAAAAAGGCAAAAAGAATACTTTTACTCTAAGTACTGTAGAATTTAGCAAGCATATCCGTGGAATTGAGAAACTGACTTAATGAATTCCATGGCATGAATTAGGTTTTGTGTGTTTACAAATAATTACTGTAGAACAGATTTATTTTCCTCTCTGCCTGCATTTACAGATCCATAGCAAAGCTTATCCTCTTCCAAACTATTTTGTTGGAGCAGCTTTATCTTGAAGTCAGATTAGCTATGTGTGTATTCCACTTTTGGTTTGAGATCATACCAAATTTGAAAGGTCATTAAACATGCAATTTTATGCAAGCTGGGGGGTTTTCTTTATGAAGATGGTGAGTTACTCCTACCACATGGAAACTTTAAAGCATGAATTTCTCTGGGTGCTTGAAGGCAGTGCGTAAATGAATTGGTTGTCATATTGCATTTGCCAGTCTTGATATAATGGCAATTATAGATCCACTTCAAGAATTGAGCTGTCTTTCAAACACTAGTGTAGTGGTCTGGCTTTGTTTGTTTTTTTCCTCTCCAAGGCTGTCAGATGCAGGATGGGACTGCCAGATTTCTGATGGTTATTACCCAGTCTGTCATTTCTGCAAACATTCCTCCATGGCCTCTTGCAACTGAAGTGAATTCTGGTTGCATCTCACCTCCAGTGTGTTTCCAACTAGTGAAAAGTGGATTTCCTGATATCAGCTGGGTCATGTGCTCTGTGCTGCAGCAGGACTACACATGTGCTGCTGTGAAATGTGAAATCAGAGCAGAGCAAGACCTCCCCTGAGAAACACAGGCTATAAATCGTAAAACCTTTAAATGAAGGGCTAGAAGAAAAAGGCTTGCCTTAGGTTAGGGTTAATTGGTTTTGGTACAAAGAGTTTTATGTTCATAACTTACTGTCTGTCTATCTCTCCTCTTCCTGGTTTCTCTAAAGTTGTTTAGCTTTGGGGCAAGTTTGTATTTGTTTTTCCTGACAATTATATGGTTGAAATTGAACTGTTCTTTAGGTGTGATGAACTTGAACTTATTTATACAATGTGTATCAGCTCTTTACCTTGAATGAAGATTCAGTTGTGTCTAAAAAGTTCATTTTCTGAATTAAATTTCCTCCCCTCTTACAACCTTTTCTGTTTCAAAGATTTCTACTTTCTGATTTCACGTTAAAGTCGTTTAGTTTCATTAGTTTCTTGCAAAGCTCAAGTACTGCAAGCCTTACCAACACAAAGCTTAACATGACAGAAATTTGACTGAAAAATAGTGGTTCAACCAAGTATTGCTTAACACAGGTAACTTTGAGGGTGTGTTCTGCTGGTTGAGAAACTTAGGACAGTTGGATTTTTTGCAGCATGGTAATTCTTGACAATTGACTCTAAAGTACGGTTGGGTTAATTCTTTCCATGAACTCATGAAACCTAGAAGTGTTCTTCAGTCTAAAACATTAACTGCTCTGAAACAAACAAAACAACAAATAGCTTTTTCTCTTAAAATTTCATTTGCCTGGGCAAAACTTTGCCCTCTGACAGGTCCATTTGAAAGCAGCTCAGGCTTGCTGAGAAACATGAGTTGTTCTGTGTAAATTATTGGGCAGCCCCAACGACATTTAAATGAAATGGTGCCAGAAGAGATCAGATCTTTCTCAATACTGTAGTGGCAGTCTACTAATTTGTTAGGCAAGTACCAAAACCTGTTAGATGGGAAATGTTACTAAGAGAAAAAAATTAAGTCCCCATCACTGTGTTCTATGAGCCAGAATTATCCATTATCATCTCTAAAAGTAAAAATCTGTTTAATTTACACTGACTGAAGGTGGCCCAACATATTGAAACTGCAGCAGCTTAGAGGTGTAACGTGTTCCAAAACACATCTCCATATACAGTGGAAATTTCTAAGTATCATGGATCTGAAGCCTCACCTTTATTGAACTTTGAGATGATTTCTGACCTGACACATATGTAGTCACAGGAGTCACTTCTGCTTAATGCAGATGAGACTGAGACCAGAAACAGATCACAGATGGGTCAACAGCAAAGTGAGAATGAAAGCAGCAGGCTGGAGTAGACGGGTTAAGAAGGCCAGAAAGTGAGTGCATCATCTATAGGAAGAAAATGGTTTTAAGTTGTCTGGAGAATTAGGGAATATTTCTACATCTGTCATACAGGCTCCATGGCCATGGACATATAATCCTGTCAGATCCCATCCAAGATCATATTCTAAACAAAGCAAATGGATTGTTCCCTGAGCTTTTACACATTTACTTTCTCTAGGATGAGCCCAGTGACTTGCCACTTGAAGTAAATAAGATGTGGGTTTGGAGACTGACTTAAGTTTAAATGTCTGCTTGCACAGCCAGTTTAAAGACATTTAATTCAACTAGATGGTGTGATGCATCCACGTTGGTTTTTGGAATAACTAATACTATAGACATAGATAGCCACCAGTGCTGCAGCATTATACTGCAGTACTAGAAAAATCAATTTATCATTTACCTTTTAGTGTAAACATCAAGCTGTGCTTATCTGACAGTGTGATGGAATGCTGAATTGTTGCTCAGAGCCTGTGGGCCCCATAGTCTGAGCACTACCTAGCTATGTGAAGGGATTTAGGGAGACTTAGGGCTTCCAAAGTGGGCTGAAAACATTTTACCTTACATGTCTCTGCTGTAGTTTCCAGTCTTATAAGAGGTGTAGCAATACCTGTGTATTTGAAGCCTCCCTAAAAATTAATGCATAAATGCTTAGGCAGGAGTTGAAATACAGTGGGTCTGGTCATAGAAAAGCTGATGAGAAATTAGCAGCTCATTTGTCAAGCAGGAATTGCAGAGTACCTACTAAATAAAGGATCAACTCATATGTTGAAAGAAGGAGTAAAAAGGAGTAGAAGTTAATATCTCATTTTGTGATTGCCCTCAACTCTCATGTTGGGGGTGAGGAAAAGCATTGGAAAGAGTAAAGGCTGTAGATACAGCAAGTTCATCTACCCTGTGCATCCAACCCAGAGCCATTTCTGGTGGCAGCATCTTCCCCTCATTTCCATGTTCCCTGGGGTCAAACAGAACCTTGCTTGGAGGCCTCCCAAGCCAGGGGGAGATGGGCAGCTGAGCCCACAGTCACCCCCTGCCCTTTGTGTGAAAGGCTGAGATGAGAAGAAAAGCTGTGACAACTGTTGTGCCAGCTGGCATGGCCCCTGCCTGCCACACTGCCAGGGCATTCCAGCAGCTGGGCAAGAGCCAGGCTGCTCCCCCAGCTCCTGCCCACCAGCTCCACCTCTGCAAGAAATCTGCTTCCAGCATGGTGAGATGCACTGTCAAGCACAGATGAAGTGTGCAATGTGCCTGGACAGGAGAAATGCCCCAGTACATGGTCTTCTTTGCCGTGGGCAGGAGGCATGTGCCTTCTCCTGTGTGAGGGTTTGCTCTGCTGGCATCGTGTATTGGAATGACAAACTTTCCAATTTCTTCTATTTTGATATTGTAGCTTAAATTTTTATATGCAAATGCCTTTAAAGGTAACACGGCTGTTCATCCATATGAGGGGCGTAAATGAAGTTATGGATGGAACGGTAGAAAAGATTTTAAAACCAGCAGATTTTATTTTCCACTGGGTTGTTATTACTGAATACTGTAATGTCTGTGTTCTTTCCTCTTTGCTGCAACAGATTGGATTTATAAATACTCCCACTCTTTGATTGTAGTTAGATTGTGGTGTTGATTAGATGAATTTGGCAGACACATCGCAATAAGCAAAGTACAATCTCAGCAATAAAGTGGATAGCAGCATTTAATTTCCAAGATGTTTTTTACTAAAATCAGTAAATTAAAGTTACGAAACATACATGGTTACATGTGCTGTGTAATTTGAGCCATGGTGGCAATAAGCAAAGGAATAATTTGTTGTAGATAACAAACAACAAAACAAATTTAATTTATGTAGATGATGGAGAGGCTTAGACCTATTTCTAAGAAATAATTTAAGAAATAATTTCTAAGCAAGATTACACATAGGGAAACTGAGGCATAAACAGCAGCATGAAATATGCCTGACCATCACCTGGGGAATCCAGAAGTTGTAAAAGACCATGAGCCTGAAGAAATCTGATCTTTTTCCTTCTCCTTTTAGCCTTATGTCCAGCATTCAAAGCAAATTATAGCAAGTAAAGCTGTTAAATTGTTAATTGAACACCTTGTGGTAAAATCCTTACTCAGACAGTTGCATTATTTCATTCTATTGCTATGAATATTTCTCCATTCGAAGGTTTATTTTAATAGGGCTTTTTGGTAAGGGGTTTACCACCTTTGTTACAGTGAAGGGGTCAAATTATGACCTCAGTTTTATCATGATGTCAATACAGGGAACTTTTATTGGATCAACCCTACCATTCCCAAAATTAGTACTGGGTTTGTGCAGCATGAATGAAGAATGAAGCTCTCTTGTGATCAAATCCTCTGTCATTAAAAGCTTTAGACATTTTATACCAGCTGAGATGAGAATCAGGTCTTGTACATAGGTTAAAAGCTATAAATCACTCATCTGGGTTTTGGTTTTTGGAAATGTTTTGGGAGTAATTGCTGCTGTCTTGCAACACAAGAGGTCTGTCCATTTTGCAGTCTGTTGTTTTTTTCTGCTTGATTCTGGAAGGGATGTGCTGATACTGCCCTTGGCTGTGATTCTGTCTCCAGCAGCAATCTACTGCAAGGAAAAGACTTTAGTTAGTGTAACAATACCTAGAAACTGTTAAATATGTAGGACAAGTTCTTTTGACATGATACTGGTGTTTTGTGTTAGCTTTCTGGCAAACCCTCGGTGGAGAGCTGACATAACAAACATGAGACAAACAGAAACACCACAGCGTGAAGATAATTCAGTGGAACTAAAAAGGTGCCTTCAATTTGTCATCAAAACAGATTGCACACACAGGGAAGGGGACAGGGTGTCAGTCTTTCAGGACCATTATCAGACAGTATTCCACAGCCTGCTTAAATTCTTTTTCTGCTTCATATCAGTCCTACAGAGAGCGAGTTCAAAACTAAGGAAGTGATCGGGTAATTGATTACATCTTTATGTTTTACTTTTCATTTCAGTTTTAGTATTTGGAAAGCCTGCAAGAGCTTGTGAAGGCCAAATTTAATTTAGAATAAAAATAATTTTGCATCCAAATCAGGTTTTATCTTCATATGTGGGATATTTTACAAACAGCTGTTGGAAATATTAAAATCTGTGATTGTTAAAGTGAATGAAAGATAAGAAAAATCATATCAGATGTTAAACATTTGTGCACCAATTTGTATTTACAGTTTGTCTCATCTAGCTATGGATTGCTATGATGATGACTGAAGTAGGACCTTCCAGTTCTGTAAATGCTCCAAATCTCTCAGAGACTCATCTTGTGTTGCATTCACATGCTCTGTACGTTTGGCATACAACACACCTCAACCTAGGCTGAGCTTGTCTGATAAAATGTCCCTTTTTGACAATGATGCACCTGCATGGTGCAAATTCAAACAAAAATCTCTGAAGAGCTCAGAGTGAAGTCAAGTCCCCTTCTATGCTGTCATTGTCTTAAGGAGAAATTCAGCCATTAATTCCAGCACGACTCAGTACAGACCTCCAGCACCAAAATGTAGAGATTCAATATCACATGTGCCATGATCTTTCATTTCATAGGAGAAAAAAAATATACCACTATTTTCTTTTCAGTAACTGGAAATTTTATTATACAAAAATGTCTAACTGTTTCTCAGATGTTTAATAATTAAGTGGAGCTGTGCTAACCTGGAATGTAAGCAAAATGTGCATTTCTTGGAGCATGAGCCAAAGCCTGTTAAAGTAAATGGGAATGTTCCTGTTTATGTAAGTGGGCTTTGGATCAGAGCCTGCACAATCACCTGAGAAGCAATTTGCTACCTGTTTTTTTTCTGTATCCTGAAAAGTCTGTTAAAAATGCAGCGTGTGCTGTGCTCAGCTGACTGCCTGAGTGCACTGAAGGGATGCTTGCAAGCATTGCAGATTTGTGTTCACGGCCCATTTTTTAAGCTTTATTTTAATATCAAAGGAATGTGAGCTAACTTTTTTTGGGAGGAGTAGACACTACTCTGAGTGTTCAAAATGCCATCTGATGGGACTAGAGCTCTATGATGTGCACTACCATAAAAGTGATCATTAATTTCTGAGATGATTCTTGATTAAAAAGGCATTGAAGTTCATGTTCTTAAATCACTTTTTAAAATTGCAGTTTATAAATTGTTGGAGTATCCTGATAAAATTGCTCTAACTGGCACTTCAGAGGAGCATCAATTAGCTCATTTTCTGTGCCACCTTTACATAACCTTTGACTCCTACTCTCCTTGAGTAGCACATATTTCACAAATACTTCCCTCAAATGAATGTGTATGTTAGCATAGCAGGGCTGTATGCTAAATATTACTATATTTCAAGATGCTCATACTTTTGAGAGATCTTAAAGCTATAACTTAAATGTGGACCTAAATGCATGTGCAGAATCCTCAAACTCAGAATTAATTTTAGTATCATATCATTAGTTTGATAACCACAGCAGTTTCCTCTTGATCAGTGGGAAAGGGAGTCACCATTTGACTTTGAAAATTGATCTGATTTATCCCAATCAAAAGTGTGCAGACAGAACTCGTGACCCAAGTAATTTCAAAATGCTTTATGTGTCACTGTTTTTAATACCATTGTACTCTCTCAGCAAAGGTTTTTGTGAAAAATTTGGTGGGATGCTCATGTTTTATCCTAAAGAGCAGGAGTCACCTCAAACCTTTTGAACTTTTGCAGGTGATGTTTCCCTTGAACCTCTTATCAGTGTTCAATTTAGGTATTGAACTACTTCTACCAAAATATAATTGTACATACATCAGAGGATTCTCATAACAATTCAAAAGACCAAATTAATTCCTAATTAATTCAAAGACTCTGCCAAGGACAAACAATATATTTTAGCACTGACTATTTCTTCTTTCCTGATGCTATATTTAGAGTCTGTTGTTAGGCAGAGCCCTTGTGTGGGCCATTGGCCAGGTCAGAGTTTGGAAATACAGTTTTTCATTAAAACTTGCTTTATTGAGAGGCTTATTTGAGGGGGGGTGAGGAACCATATTATCATGTTGTTTTCTTATTAATAAATGAGATACTAAATACTGAAATAGATATTAGGCAGAACTTTATAATATGCTGGACCTGACAAAGTGAGAAGGCTTCTAAGTCCTTTTTTTACCTAAGGAATATGAAAATCTAAATGTTCATCTCATTTGGAGCTATTAGCAAAGAGAAAAAAAAATTCTGTCCTTCACAGAGTTTTACTTTGGGGACTTCAGGTGGCAGTGTGTATTTCTGATAGCTTTAACCGTGTAAATGTTTTACTGTAGAAATGCAGTTGTGCTAGTCTTGATTGCAACCTTGAATTGCAAATAATGCCTTATATCCATATTCAAGGGAGAAACTGGCACTCATGAAGCCAGATTGCCATCCAGAAAGAGCAGGCACATTGTCAAGATTTCATTGGGAATTTAGACCCTTGTCTGGCTACATACCTTCAGATTAGATTGCTCTTGATCTAATGTGGTGCCATTGTGCTCTAGGGGATACCAAGATCCAAATTTACTGAGAAGAGAAGGTGAAATCCCTGCCACTCATGATTAATCCTGGTGCATGTCTTCAATGACCCACATTAAAATACTTTTTCAGTCTAGTCCTGTGCACAATCACCTTTAGGACAGTGTATTGTTTGAAAGGTTTGACTCTCAAGAACTCAGATTAACCACTCTCACATATGTTCAGGGGAATGTTCCCATTGACTCCAAGGAAAACTCCATGAACTGTGTGCACTTTTGAGAACTCTGCATGAAATCCAACACATTGTTCAAATGTTATTTTTGAGATCTGAAGTTTTTCAAGTGAACTATAACATTTTCAGTACAAAAACATGCTGGTGGCCTTTTTTTTTTTTGAGAGTAATGGAGAGTAAGGAAAAGAATGTATTAGTACATATTATATAGGCCAGCACAGTGAAAATGTAGTATGTCTGAAAATACTTAGTGCTTGCATAGTAATTATTTAATATTTAGGATCATGCAAAGAAAGCCAGGTGGTTTTGGCCTTTCTTTGAAATCATCTGACTGATTTGCATTGATGTCATGATATATCCTTGAAAGGCTGGTGCCTGTGGAAAGTCCAAGGACACACACCTTGTGACTCTCCTGCATGTTGCTGGAGGCTATTCCAGTTGTTCCCATTGTGATGTGGGGAGTCTTCTACTTAATTTATTTTTAACTGTTGATCTCCAAAGACTGTTGTTTGCATCTGTTTATTAAATTGCAAACTCAGCCGTGAAAATGGTTTTTATGGTGTCATTTTATTACAGTCCCATTTACAATTGGAGTTGAGCACAAACATGATAAATATTTTCTTTGTGGAGGCACACATTGTTGGAGGGCCATTGAAATAACATGAAACTGGAATTGTTTGTTTATGAGATCAGATTCATTCATTACTTTGGTGAGGAGCTGTGAAATGTAAATCTCACATTCCACTGGACAATAACAGCACCAGCTTGAACTCATTTAGAGGTGTGATATTGCATTCAAAGGACGGCTGTTAATTTTATTGACCAAATTTTGGAATTGGGGTAGCATTGATATTCAGGAATGCTTCTGAATTGCTTTACTTCTACACCATTTTTCATACCTTTGGGAAGGAGAAAGGGTTCATATTTATTGAAAAGTATTTCTAATTTGAGAAAAATGTAGTTTTGTTATTCTTTGTTAGAATTATTATTTTACGCATTCTCACATCTTTCTGAGAAAGTGTGAGTACAGGACTTAAAAAAGAATAAAGTCGTATTCTCTAGAGTTGGTCTTCATTCTCTTATGTAGGTTTGTCCTGGTGTACATTTTAGGCTGGTGGAATTCAACTACTTTATCATGGCTCTGATCAGTTAGTGACAAAAGGTTTCATGCCAGAGCACAGACTTTGTAAAACAGTTGGAGCCGTTTGAAATAACATTTAAGAGACATTTTTAACTTAGTGACTGAAACTCCAATGTTGTAAGGAATATTATGGAATTGAGTCAATTCTTTATGCAAGACTTTTTAAGACCAATTTGTAATATGAGTGAATTATCTGTATTATGAATAAGACTAACAAAAACTGGAAACTGATCTTGTTAATTTTTTAAGTGAATTTCAGCTATAATCACTCAGTGTAACTAAAGACTCAGTATGAAACATTTTAAGCTTATGTTTATTTAACAAGTGGGTGTTCAGCACTTTTCTAAAATCAGCTGGTGTATTCCTGGCTTTTATTTGGCACCTAACCCCAGGTACCCAAAACCTCTGCCTGGATAAACCAAGACCTGTAGTACTGTCTCTATACCTGTCGCCACTTCCAAGTATTTTGTTTTATGAAGAAACAGAATTAACTTCACTTGATCCCCAGAGCTGACTTGTTGGGTCTCAAATAGGAAACTCATCAGACTAATTTTGTAACTGTTGAATTTCCTTTCCTCTGCTTTGTTACTGTTCCTGACATGCTGCTGTTTGGATGTGATATGAATAAAGGAAAATCAAAGAAAAACTGTCAACTGCTACTGCCCAAGTAGCCAGTAACAGCTTGAGTTTATCAAGGGATTTGACACAGTGCTAACCTTGATGTATTCCAGATATTAGTAATCTGGATCTTGATTATTTGGAGAAAAGGAGTGAATTATTTAGAGAGAAGGTTGCAGCTGGATCTACCTAGTGGATCTTTATAAATAAAGTTTTTTCTTTTTTTTTTTTCCGTCTTCCTTGAGAAAGAAAATATTTACTGAGATGTTCTTAGGGAAAAGAATGAGAGTTTTGGGAGTATTGAACAGTGGCATATAAAAATATCAATGATGTCACAAAAGCTCTGTCATGAAGACATTTTATTGTTGATGAATTGTAAGAACCATCTGGGTACTATTCTAATGATTCAGAGGCCTCTGTATGGATGGTACAGATGCTTCTTTTGTTATTGATGTGATCTTGTAAATAGTTAAAATATTTACCAAGGCACCTCTGAGCCAAAGCTATACCATTTTATTATTTATACCTTTTCAGAGGGACAAAAATGGAGGTGTCCACTAAATGTGATGGATTAGGCTTATAAACAGCCATTATTGCCATCAAACCTCACATGTCAGCTCCCCCTTTTGTGTCTGTGCATTTCTAAGCTAACCAGTGATCCATGCATAAGATAGAAGGTTAAGAATGTGCAGAGAGAAAAGGGGTTGACTCCAAGCAAGATGTATCTTCTGCTGATTAGAAATACAGCTGTAGAAAGGGGAGAGAAAAGAGTTTTTGCAACATGACACTCCCCTTTTCATTTCACACAACTCACTGTTTAGAACCTGCAAATCACTAACTAGCGGAGTCACTTTGCTGTTTCATGTAACTTAGTGCAGCTGCCTTTTGTTTTCCCAAGATAAAAATCAGGAAATGCAAAAATTAAACAGGTCCAGAGAAGAGGGATGGCAGAGGGAATGAAAGGAAAAAGGTTGAGCAAGTGACTTCACAACTTGTTGACAGAGCAAAGTACCATTTCGTTATAATTAAGCATGCTTTAAAGGCTGGGCAGAAGGGAAAGCTAACAGAGTTTATTCAGTATAATACCTGTCAGTAACTCCAGGCTGGAAAAGTAATTCCTACCCTACTGCACATGCAAAAAGAGAAATTATTTCAAAACTAGTAATGCATCTTTTAAAAAGGTTTCCCTTTTCTCTGAAAATGTAGAGATTGTCATAGCAGCTTTTCCAAATATCCTGTATTTTTAATGTGTTTTTTTTTCCTTTTCTCCATGAAAAAGTATTTTATGTTAAAAGATTAATGAATATGAAAACACTGCAAATGAAAACTGAACACAGTGGGTTTGTTAACTTTTGATATGATACTGGAATATAATGTGCTGTAGTCCAATTGTTTGTGATTTATTTCCTATTATCATTAAAATTGTTTAATATGTCAGTGTGTTACCCCTAAAGAGGAGAACTGACTAAAAATCACATTTGATATTCTGGATGAACCATATAAGTGCTATGATGATTTATTTAGGCTTGTTATGTTATTACAAAGCTAATTTCTCTTTTGTCTTAACCAGAAAGTGATTGTAGCAAACTGTTAGATAATTCTCATGCACAACAGAAAGCCATACAGTTGTAGATTCATGGGCTTCAGAGGAAAAAAAAAGGATAAATATTATTTGTTTTCTCTGTAATATATTTGAAAACTCCAATATCACTGCTGAGAACTTTTACAGTGAGTTTAGAAAACTATCTCTTAGAAGTAGGTGGTGAGACCAGAAGTTATGTTCCATGTCTAGAATTACGTGGAATGGTCTGACATTAAACTGTGGTTTTACTTTAATTTATAAAATACTAACAAAGGCCAGTCTGGCAGTCAGCTGCATTAGTATGCTGGTGCACTGACCATCCTGTCTCTATAAGTACTGTGATCTGAATTGCACAACCAACGTGGCAAAGGTCCAGATTTCAGTTGCCACTCCCACTGGGAAAGAAAAAAACAAGCTTGTACACAATTTATGTCTGCAGTTGTTTCACTGTATACATTGAAAAAACCTCGTCAAGAGAATGGCATTCAGCCTTATTAGGGTCAAATGTAATGTGTACCAGCAGCATTCAAAAACGATTAAAAAATAGAAAAAAAGCCTTATTTTTTTCTAAAACTTACCAATGCAGCAAAATGGATGTAGAAATATGGATGCTTTGGCATGCAGTAACCCAGGTCTGCTCCTCACACTTGCTGTTACCTGGCATTTCCTACAAGAAGAAAATAACAGTAAAATGACAAATGCCCAGTAAACTTGAATATAAAGTAAAGGAATATTTTCATCTCTGACCTCACAGTTTACATAAATTTCTGCAGGCTTTGATGTAGCTCTCTGAATTAACACTTGGGAATGTGAAATGAAATTACTCTAAGCAGTGAGTATGGGAAGAATTTCAAGTCCAGTTAGTCTTAATTAATGGTTTTATTATTCTGGGAGTTCTGCTTGGTAGCCTGTATGCATTTAACTACTTTGCTTATTTAGCTATGCCCCTTTGAATCAGGTTTTAATTTAAGATGCAGTCAGATTGTGAGTCATAACTATGCTGTTTAATACTCTATTGCTAGTAAAGCTTTACCTTTACTCTGTACTCCTTCTGTTGATGTGAAACATGTAAAGATGTTCTTGAATACCCTTCAGAAGGGCCCAGGTCTTGTGGTGAATACTTGTAGGTAGCTCTGAGACCGAGAAATTTGGCCAGCATTTCTTTTTAGGTCATGAGAAGCTATCAGGTTTTTAGCCTTTTTAATTTAAAGAACAGAAATATACATTCAAGTTCTATGTGATAACTCTTTTTATTAACATCTCTAATGGTGAGACTGTTCAATTATAAGTAAAAAGGGAAATGCAAAGCAAAAGTCTAGGAATGTGCATTGCCATTGTATTTTCATTTTTGACTGTGTCTTGTGAATAAAGTGGGGGGTTGTTTGGGAGTTTTTTCACCAAGCAGAAGGCATACATCACTGCACTGATTTGTGGCTCAGCTTTCTTTGAGAGCTTGAAAAATGTTAAAACAAATCCTTCACCATTGTCTCTTTATGGCCTACAGAGCAAATGTTGGGGTTTTCAGTGTCTTAGACCTCCCATTAGTTGGGCAGAATCTGGAATTCTTCTTGGTTATGATTCAGTGATCATACAGACAAAAAGTGTAGGTTTAATTGAAAAGAGCATTTTTAAACTTCTCGGCCTTTATGCTGTTACTGATGAATTCTGAACCTATGAAGGGCAAGAGGAAAGAGGTTTTTAAAAAAGAAGCCGAAATCCAGACTTTCTTGTAATCTTGTAGGTACCAGTGACTAATATCTCATGCAGACAAAAGCTAGTTAAAACTGACTTGAGATAAGCATTCTTCTGCAATGACTCATCTTCCCTAACAATAATGGAAATGTGGCCCCTGTTTATGAGATAGCTGAAGTGCAAATAGTAGTGTCCATGAAGCTGAGGTTAATTACAGGAAGGACTTTCATGATAATTGCTAATAAACAACACTTGTCCTCCTTTGAATCTGTATTATTCTCTGCAGAGGAAGTAGGCTTCTGCAATTTGAATAGAATTTTGAACATTTGCACAGGAGGTATAGGCAGCAAGAGGCAGGAGTGAATAATAAAAGTCAGCCATAAAAGGGTAGGAGGCTGACCACATGTGACATTTTCTCTCTTATAAAATGTAGAATTCCGAGCGGGTGAGTGAATTCCCACAGATCGTCACTGTCTCAGCATGTAATGTGGGATGACCAAATGAAACAAGCCCCTGCATCCATTCTGAGCCTCAGTCTGAAAGCTAGGCAGTCTGGGAGTGATCTGCAAAGGGACAGTAAAATATTCTTTTAAAGGCTCATAGTTCTCTGGGGTGTCTAGAAAGCTGATTTCTGCTTTAATGGGTGTGTTCTGTGAGAGATTAAAATGGATTATAAATCCCCACACAAGTGAAATCATAGCAATTAGGCTTGGAAACATATCATTAGTATTATTTTAAACTGCAAAGAAAGCAATTTTGGAAGTATTTTGAGAGTTTTAAGTTTGTGATACTAATTTTATCAAGGAGCTAAAACTGAACCCCCTCTCTCCTGTGTGTCATCCTTCTTAAATTCCTGCAAATGTGCTGTAAATTCAGCTCCTTTCACAGGAAATACCCACAAAGGTCTGTGCTGAGGAGGGGCAGAAGGTGACCGGGTCTTAGTCTGTGCTCTTTACAATGCCACATAAGTATCTTTATCTTATCTATATTTGTTAAATCAATTAAAAGAACATATGGAAGTTAATCCATGGCTGACTTACTTCTGTGCTGTGACACGGTGTGAACACATGGGATTTCTTGTCAGTGTAGAAAACACAAAGTGGCTGCTTGAAAAACGTCAGCAGGCCAGATTTGTGGTTGTGTAGAAAACAAACCTGCTTTGTCTTTGATAAAATTATTCAACATTTACTTGAGGCAGTTAATGATTTAAATTCCTTTTTGCCACAAGCATTGCAACATTAAAGAATGGTATGCAGCATTTTTGAGACGCAGAGTTCAACTTGCTTAGTGACAGAGCTGTTGGAAGCTGTCTGAATGTCACAGTATTTGAAAAATATAGATTTGGTCATCCAAAATTAATATTCTATAATTCTTCTTATCAGTCTGTGTGCATTGCATTACCTTAAAAAATTTGAAAATTCAGGTTACTTTTGTTGAGTGTGTACTCATACCTCCAAGAAGGTGTCTAGTTGTCTTGGGCTGGAGATATGGGAACCTCTTCTACTTAAGTAAAATAAGCATTTACTGGAGCAGGCACTAAAATCTGCAAGAGGTGGAGCTATACACTGCATGCAGATAATTAGGACATTCCCAGGAACTGGGGGATTCAGGCATGTGTCCTCCAAGGAAGAAGGAAAAAAAAGAGGGAAGATGAGAACTTTCTTTTTGTCTTTTTTTTTGTGGTTGCTCTTTATCTTGTGTCTAATTTTCCTTAGAAGCATCTCAAAATGAAATGCCTGATGTTAAATATTGGATTTAATACAAAATACTTTTTATATTGTATTTTTGTCTTTTGTCATTGCAAAAATTATTTGAACCAATATTTCTGAGTTCAGTGGCTCCTCCAAGGTTTTTTATGGCCTGATTTTCATAGTGATGGTAAAGTAATAAATAAACTCATATGAAAATATGAGTCAGTGCAGGCACCTCTATCAGTAGGCATCAAAGTTGGTGAGTGCTCTGAGGTGCAGCACACTCCTAAAACCCAGCTGCAGACAGAGGTGTTGCTGCAAGCTGTAGATCGAGTAGCAGAAAGACCACGAACAGAACTCATAGGTGTGCTTATGAAGGAGTGTGACAATTGGTGGGGAAATCCAGAGCTATGCATGCAGTGAAGTACACAGGACACAGTATTCTTTAGGATCCTCTGTGTGGGTGGATGGCCAGCTAAGGGAGGAAAAGGAGTCTGATTTATCAATAATAACCTCAAAAACTGGCTGAAGTTCTGGAAATGGTCCTCTAGGTTCCCACAGGGATGCAATCCATGGAGGGCAGATATTGAGTAAAAGACAGTGTCAGAGAGGAAAAGGCTTCTGCCTTTGCTGTGCCTGCCCCTCTCCTGGCAGTGCTTTGAGGGGTTTTGGACCCCTCTGGTTACGGGGCTGCAGCTCCCAGGGCCACAGCAGTGCACACACACAGAGATGCACAGAGAATCCCCACATTCTGTATCAGTACAGTTACCACTGCAATTGTAATTTACCCTGCAACAAGCTTCCAATTTTCAGGTGGTAGAGAAATCTTATAAATTAGTGAATGTGTCTCCCATATACTAGGGATTAAGTGCAGCCTTGATTGTTTCAGATTTTGTAATAATATTTAGTACTTTGGGAGTGATCGCATAATTGGCCAGTAATATGCAACATTTTGGCTTCCTAAGAGATCCAGAAGTTTCAGCATGTTCTGCCTAAATACATGTTAAAAGCAATTTGCAAATCAGAGCTAGGCAATTGCCTAGGGATACAGCCTTCTAAAATGCAAAAAAAACCCATTATACCCAAAGATCATGAATAATGTACAAATATTGACTTTTATGGTAGCTGCCTTAAAAATGCTCTATTTCTAATATTTTCCCAGGTTTTTAAAATGAAAACTGTCTTTTCACTAAATTTACTTTGGATATTTTAATGAAATTATTCCTAGTTCATAGAAATAAAATTAACTGCACACAGTTTTGTAAGGGAAGTAGTTGGAGGCTTCAGCACAAAGCCTGGAAAACCAGATGTTTGTGAAGCTGCTGCTCACAGCTTACTGCCTGGGTCTGCAGAGCATGTCAGAGTCTGAGCAGGCACTTCTAATGGAGTTTCAGACAATAAATATTTTTATTCCTTTAAATAGGTGTATAATCATCTTGTTAACATGGTTTTACTTAAGATAAATGGGGAGTGGGCAGAACAGAAGGGTAATTAATAGTGACCTTGGAGGAAAAGCTTCAGTTTGTCTTTGCCCCACTGCACTTGTCTCACACAGCCAGGCCACAACTCCAGGCAGCAGAGCACTGGTTTCATAAAAGTTATGTGCCTGAAACATTCACACACAGTTTTTTTCCTAAATCACATTTCTCAGAGCGTAAATCTGGGCAGAACCTGAATGTAAAATTTCCTGGTACATTTTATGGTGCAAACACAGGATTGTCTGCTCCAATAATACAACTCCCATTTTTTTTATCTCTTTTGAATGGAGTGAGTTGTTTGGTACCTGAATAATGCAGCAGAAGGACCAAACTTAACTCCTCTCTCACCAGAAAACTTGTCAGTAGGAAGTTGTGATATTGCATTTGACTATCAGAGAAATTGTTTTGAGAACGGCTCTTTCATTTTACATTGGTAACGTACATTGTCAGAAAAATGAAAGTATCTGTTAGGGACATAGACTTGAGGAAGCCCAGTTCCCACCAGTTCCACTATCACTGACTTTAAATGGGCAGTAGCCCAGCCCACACGTCTTGGCTGTAAAACGTGGAGGGACTGTTTAGAAAAGGAATTCCAAGTGAATTAGAACCATTAACTAAAACATTACATTTATAATTTAAGCAAATGCATAAATTGAGTAAAGCAAAATTACAGGAAAGTTCAAGGTTAAATATTTCAATATAAGTGATTTGAAATAGTGTCAGAGGTATCAGTTCTACTTTACAGTTTTATCAGTAGTTTCAGTAAAAATTGTTATATTGATGAAACCTTTTGATTCTGTGATATTTTTAATTATGACAAAGATCAGAATTGTCAGGCTAGCTTGCATCTTTGTCTTATATTGTTTTGAATCTCTTTCACTTTTCTGTGACTGAGTTCCCATATTTACCAAGATCTTTGGCTAGTATAACAGAACTCAGCTTCTCCCATCCAGGCTTTCTGGTACAGGATCTCATTAGACAAAGTTCTAGTTGGCAATTCATTTATTAGCATATTGTTTATTATCCTGTTCCCCCATATATATGTCTTAAAGGAATTTATTTATGTATTTATTAATTTATTTATTATTAAGATTCTGAAACTACTTGAAACATAGATCAAACCCACCTGATTAAATAATTGATCTACTTGTTTTTCTCAGTGGGGATTGCCTGGGTCATGGCAATACTGTCTAAAGATTTTATTCTTTTAAAGAGGTGTATAATCTGCCACTGTGCTGATGAAATATAATTTTCTGTATATGATAGCTGAAGCTGAGCAATGGCAATCTTGGAGTCCAGGGTCTTCATTCAGCTTTTTAGAACCATTTTTATATCTTACTTATGAACATCTCTGCACCTCTCTTCATCTCTTCACACTGTGCTTAAATATCCAGGCAAAAATGGAATAAACATATTAAAAAACCCCACTAAACACATGTATACAACAGATAGAGGAAGGCACAGATGTAAACACATTTGTTTTCCCAAGCATTTATTACATGCATCTTGTTTCCATTGTGCCCTGGTCCCTTCTGATTTGTCTATGCACTCTCCTGTACTTTCCCTCCTAAATGGCTTTGATTGCTCACAACCTTCCTGTTTTCCTAATTCTTCACTACTGACTTTAACTTCTAATAGTCACATATTTTCTTTTATGTAGGTACCTGGTTTCCTTCCTCTTTATGCTAATTATTGCTTTCATTATCATTAGGAGAGGTAGAAAGAGGGAAAAACTTTCACAGGGATGTTGACTTTTGCTTAGCAAATACATAATCTTCTATATTTGTAGTTTCCCTCCATGGTCTTTCAGAAAAATTAGAAGTTTATTTCATTGATTTGTGTAAAGCCTCATAGAATTGAGGGGGAAAGAAATCTTGCTCAAAGCAAAATGTGGTGTGCAGAAAGTGACTGAAATTTAAAAGTGTTTTCTGCATGTACCTAAGCACAATATCTTGTGTCCAGTAGAACAGAACCTTATGCAGTGCCAGTAATGCAAGCTTTTTTTCTGCTATTTCTTATGTTTAAAATAACTGCATTTAATAAGTTATAGAAAGTAGCTCTACTGTCAGTAAAAGCTATTAACTATTAGTTGAGATTCTTTCTAAATGTAAAGATGGGCATGTGGTCTGGAGAAATTATCACTGCTTTGGTCTCCCTCCCTGACCTGTCATCTGTGTGGTCTTCAGGCCAAAGAGTTTTTGTTTGTTCAATCCCTGCCTGAAGTGATGGGATGTTGCTTATTTACTACAATGCAAACAACAAAAATAACATAAACCACCAAAAGATCAGAATGGATCTGTTTAGTTTCACATGCTGAAGCATAATGGGGTTTGAGGACAGCAGGATGGCCTGGAATGGGAATTTCCCAAGTTTGTCCTGAGCTGGTCATTGTTTTGTTTGATGGCCCAAATGATGTTGGAAAGCAACTTGAATGAACCCCCAGGATGCTGAGCAGGGCTTCCACGTGGGCCTGCAGCTTAACAAAGGGCTCTCTGCCCACTTGCACTTTGGGGTTTTTCATGTATTTATGACAGACACTGATCAAATAGCATTTTTCCGTGTTTTTCCACAAGATTTTGTATCCTTTGGTATAATTAAAAAGGATTAATGAGAATTTCCTTCAGTAAGTTATGAAATAGTTTTATTTGCATTTTAAGATTTTAAAGAATTCATATATTTAAGCTTAAAAATAGTTTTCTTTCATAATCTGGGCTGCTAATGTCAGATATTTGATGATGCCTTGGAAACAATTGCCTTTGATTTTTTTAGAGGTTAGTGGTAATACTCGGGGTCTCTGAGAGATGCAAGAGCACATCTGAACTTTCTCATGGGTGGCTGTATGACTTTTTAAAGATCAGTCTTTGCTATTCTCATCAGTGTTATTTCTTTAGCCTTAGACTGACTCAATCTTCAGGTGTAGCTTTTCTGTGCTTCTTTAAAATAAAATAAATTTTAAAAGAAAAGAACAAAAATAGTTCAGCCCATATTTAGTTTCCTTGGCCTCTTTCTGAGCTGTTTAATGGACAACTGATTTGTTTTATTTATCTGACAGGGTTTCTTCATATTGTTTCAGGTTATCAGCACTCTTGCAGATCATATTACAGCTTGTGCTCGGATTTGACCCTCGCTAGGGTTCACTTTAAATCAGATCCTTATCATTAATGCAGTGATAAATAGAGATGCTTTGGAAGCAGTATACAGATTATTTATTTAGTGCCTCTCTGTATCATGTTTTATACAACCAGGGATCAATGTCAGACCTTTATGGATATAGCTTAGGTTGCATTCAGTAACTACAAACTAAAGGCCTTTAAATAATGTTAACTTAATAGCTGACGTTTTTATGAAATAAGTCTGCAAGGGGGAAATGTAATATTGCTCTACAGTGAGGAAGATTTTGATTTTTAGCTGCATCCCAAACCTAAAGGGATGTTTTTAGTTTAACAACTGCCTCTGAAGTCCCCATTAAAAAAATAAATAAAAAAGGAGGCAAATGCTTTTAAGGAAAAAAAAGAGTGCTCTACCACAGGTGTGACCTGGGGTTATTGCTTTTGTAGTGATACTTTTTGTGAGGCTCTAAATAATTTTTCTGCTTGTAGCTCTTGCTGGTCCTTTCATGTCATAACTGATTTTCTTTTTTTGTCAGATAAATTCAGGCTGAATTAAAGCATAGTTTCCTATTTTCAGTCATAGTCTAATAACTTTTTACAATACTTCTCAAGTGTCATTCTTGCTCTGGAAAATGAAAAAGTTTTCTACCTTGGTTACATTTCCACTAACTTTAATTCTCCTTCTAGAGTAGATAACATGCAAATTCAGAGTGAAGAAAACAAATTTTTCTATTGGAATTTCTGTGTAACAAGCAAATTAAACTACAGCTAGGTTAATGAAATGACTCATTTAAGCTTTTATATTGTTTCAGACCATTTTAACAGAAGGCTTCTTAAAGCAATTTAATGGCATATAAATAGAAGAGAGGTGCCCAGTCAAAAAGTGGTTTAGTACAAATTTATTTATTATACAAGTTTTAGCAAAAATCAGGTACTTAGATTTGAAGATATACCATTCGTTACATTAGTTTCAGGTTTGGGTATAAACACCAACATCTCAGCAGTTATTCTGATAAAATTTTTGTCCATACAGTAAAATTTCTAAGTATTTAACTGCCTTCTTGAATGTGTTCTTCCTGTTCTTGGCATTTTTTTCCTGACTTGGAAATAAGATCTGCATGCCTAGGTTATTGGATTAAATTAAAAATCACTCTTGAAAAATAAGAGCAAATATAAAAATGGTTCAGCACTGTGGAATGGTTTTAAGATTTGCACCTGTTGCATTACCTTCCCCCACATTGGTCTGTTACTGTAGAAATGTGCTTTATAAAGAATTAAGCATTTGAGGTCCAGCACATTGAAGAAGAGCAGCTATAGGGATTTCGTTACCTTTTCTCTTTCTTCCTCTTGTAACTGTAGTCCAAGCTGGGAATTGTATGGCTAAGATGGAGAGAAAACCAAAACTGAAACAAAATTCAAGTCCTTCAGGGGTTTGATTGATCTATAAGGCCTTCCATCTATCTACTATTCCATACTATCTTTATCTTGGAAAGGATAAAGTGATACTTTTCAAAGTGTAGGAATATATTACAATGTAAGTTTTGAAGTTGATGAAACACATTTTTTTTGTAAATGAAAAAAATCACACCTGAAGTTGTGCTGATCCATTCAAATACTCAGGATTTAGCTGATGTACTCTATTCCTTGTAAATAGAGAAAACTGGAGGTACATGATTGATATGAGGTGTTCAAAGAAAATTTAAATAGAATTCATTCCTACTAAGCAAAGTATTAATTCATTTAGCTGGAAGCCATCCAAAAAAAGCAGCTGTCATCTCAGTTAAGTTTGTTCACATACTGTAAACTGTATTGTTGCCTGTTTGTGGATGATCTTAGTGGCTCACTTAGCTGGATTCAGAAAATATTACTGAAATTACTGCTTTTTGCTTATGTGAAATTTCCCAGTCTTGTAAACTGGGGAGCCTGGGGGTGATTTGGTGGTTGGGCATGGTTTTGGTTGGTTGTTGGTTTGAGGGTTTTTTTTTTATAACTTCAGATTCTGGAGGTACTCCCTTGCTTCTTCCCATTATACTGGCCACTGTAATAAAAGATATTAATTAATTCACCAGTTTTATCTGGCTTTCATCCTTCAATATTATGGTTAAAACAACGCTGAATCACTTATTTCTTGTCATCGATGGTTTTAGATTATGTCATTTGTCTTCATGAGTATCCATGTAAGCCAAGAATTACTGCAGTGATTGATAATCCAAATTTCAAATAGTGTCTTGTATAAATGTCACTTCCGGGTCAGCATCAATAAAGCAGGTACCTGTGTGGAGGTTTTCATGCTTGTCGCTGCTGCTGCCTTCAGTATGTGCTCAAGAACACTGTGCATGAAGGGGCTTTAGATGGATATTTAACTGTATTATCTCTGCGTGTTGACGTGCTAATTGGCCTTAATGGATCCTGACAAACACTAAGTTAATGATAACTGAGTGCAACAGATGGATAATAATGAAGCCTAAAAACTGAAACCCAGATTTTCTCAGTGGAGGCTGAATTTACTATACAGTAGGCTGTTTCTCTTACAGCTCATTTTTAGATTAAATGCTTTTTGCAAAACTGCATTGTTCACTTTCTCTACCATAATTTCCCCATTTGTGGGGGTGAAAAGGTCCTAAGCCTTGCATGAAGAAAGATATTTCAAAATAAAGGGGAGGGTATAATATCAGGCAAGGATCTTATGAACATTTTGGTTTTGAATATATTTCTTGTGAATATTTGAGAAAGACGAGGTCGCACAAAGAGCTTAGTAGGCTGTGTTAATTCAATTCTTGCACAGTGAAATGAGAGAACATCCTTAAACTTTCTTCTTGCCAATCACCAGGAGTTGTGATACTTCTGCAATATTAAGTAGTGGGAGATACAATGCCACCATGCAGCATAGGCCTGTCTTTAAGATGAAAGATGTATTGATGGGCTTTAAATCCCACTTTAAAGAGGATGATGTATTTAAATCTGGATGCAAGGGGGAAGGGCAAGAACTTTCCTGAATGACAGTTACTGATATTTTCTCAGTGTTAATAGTGATTACTTTTACTCACACAACCCTGTGAGAATGTTAATCTTGTTCTGTTGTCTTGGAACTGAAAAACCAATAAATCCCAATTTAAAGGAAAATTTCTAAACAGGAAAATCCAGAAACACAAGTATTTTCATTCATATTGAATATGCTGTGTAGCAAGTAGATTAGAGTGCAGTGCTAAGTGCTGAAACACTACACAAATTCATCCTATGGGCTCTTATTATTTTGGGATTGAAATTAAGTGCCAAAACTTCGTGTTTAAATAGAATTAGGGATTTGACAGTGATTGACAACAGCCAGGCAATTCCACATCATCCGACTTGCTGGCCCCAGCATTTCCATCGGACTGTATGAGAGTTGAGTACTCAGTAGCTGTTTGAGGAGCTTTAACTTCATTCTGTAACTGTCTGTGTAAGGATCATGTGTCTTACTAAAAAAAAGAAACTAAAAAAACCTGCCACCTTTTCAGATATACTTGTTGGATTATAGCTAGAGAGAGGTTGGCACCATGAGCCCTGGAAATAGTGGAGAAATGGAGATGAACTGTACTGGAAGCCCTGCTTAGGCAGAAACAACTGAAGTGGTTTGCAGCCCATGAGTGGCTCCACCTTGATTGAAGCCCTTGAATCTGTTCTCATTTCTGCTGGCATTGGTGCTTACTTAAAATGCCAAAATAAAAGGTTGGTGCAGATTAAAGATAACAGAATATAGCATCTGTAGAGGATGTCTGTTGACAAGTCTGCAGAAATTTCAGAGTGCTTATCCAGTGTGCTGAATTAAACCCTGTGTGTTTCTGATCCATTATCTTCTGTCTGAGCAGAGGCTCCAGAAGTAGGTGAATGAAATGCACAAGCCCTCTTACATCATGACAGTGCCATAATCTCCATATGGAAAAAAAGGAAAATCTTTCCTAAACCCTAAAAGCCAGTTAGTTTCTACCTTGATGATTATCTGATGACCCAGATCTTAAATTCTCAGCTTACGCCCTATGAATTCCAAGCAGGTCTTTCAGCTTTAGGTTTCTCTTGGGCATACTTACAGCATTGTGTCTGGGGTTGTTCAGCATCTCTGATGCATTTCTGTTTCCTAGTCTCTAATGTCATCTCGCCTGGAAATGGGATCTGCAAATTCAGCTTCCCAAGGCAGCCAGAATTTGGTGCTGTGTGTGACATTGCTGTACAAGTCACACGTGCACTTGGTGTCTTTGGCTGGGGTCAGCTGTGAGCACATTGATTTAACTTTATCTCCTGCCCTGGAAGAGTGGGTGAGAAATAGACTCAGCCTTAGCAAAAGCATTCCTGAGAGCAGTTACCTGATCCTAGCCCACTAAAGGATCTTTAAAGGGTTTGATTCTGAGCAGAAGATTGCTGAGGTTTTGAGAGTTTTAATTCCATGACCTTAAGAAATATTAGATTAACCTTAAGAAAAAATGATGGCAGAAAAAGATTAAAAATAATTAATATTACAGATATTTTTTCTTTGAGTAGATAAACAGAATTTTTATAAAACCTATACATGGATTTCTAGGATGTCATAAAGCTAGCAATCCTTCTTTATGTTTAGAAAAAAAATTGTAGTAATTTCCTTTTTTTTTTTCTATAGCTGTGACACTTTTAGGAATTTTTGTCTCTTTTTATTCTTACTGCTGAAAGAAACCCCTTAAAATTAATAAACTTCAGTGTGGGTTTTTTGGGTGTTTTTTTCCCAATAAAGATTCCATAAATATTTACCTGTTTTCCTTTAAAAAATATTAAAATTAAAACCTGCACTATAATGGGTTCTTGCTGTGTTTTTGATGAAACCAAATTTTTTTAAAATGCTACTGGTTTTATTGGGATGAAATGAAACCTTTCAGTCTTGTGGATGCGTGCATGTGCATTCCATACTCCATCACTCCCTGGATTTGCAGGGTAAACACACCCAAGTTTCTGTTCTGAATGGAGCAGGGTAATTATTCCAAGGTATTCCTCCCAATACAGGTAATTACCCTGGATAGTCCTCACTGGTTTGGAAGCTGTTAGCAGCTGGCTGGACTTCAGGGCATGCCAAGAACCTTCCTTGATTAAAATTTTGTTTGGGCTGAAAAGGCAAACATTTCCTGATTTTTCCCTTGGGGGGGGGAAATGTTTTATTAAGAAAATTATTGACAACGCTGAAATGAATATCTCATTTTAAAGAATTAATACTTTCTGTTCCCAAGTGGCTGTTAATGAAAGGATTCATATTCCTGGTTCCACCAGGCATTCACAGGTCACTGTGAAACAAGTTCAGACTGTGATATTTGGGGACTCATTTCAACCTTTCTTTTAGGAGTGTGTAAGACTAACCTGGAAACCAGTTAATTGTCTAAGTGATCCATTTTACATTTATACCAGTTTTTGACAGGAAAAACTGTACTACATTTTATCTTTCCTTTATTTTATCTTTACAGTGTTGTGGCAAGTTAGTGTTAGATTTTTTTATCTCAAGGAGCGAATCAAGTTCACACATAAAAGTTATATTTCTTGGAAAAAATTTGCATATATTATTTTATCAGCTTTTTTTCCTTAATTCATTACTCCTTTAAACATTTCCCAAATGCAGCTGTACTAAGTATATGTACTCTATTTTACGAAGTAACCTGGGTTTATCTTTTACATTTATAATTCTTTTCAGCTGCAATTTTTCCTTCATATTATCATCTTTCATATTCCTTCAGTTTCCCTAAATGAGGCTACCTATGAAACTGCTGGCAGGTAGTGAGAAAATAAGTGCTTAATGAGTGAGGAACCTATTCGAGCAGTCAGGAAAGGGAAATTAGAGCATATGTAATAGGACAATCATTACTTTTATAAAATTCAGTATTAAATTGTTAATGTCTCTTGACAGCTCTTTAGTAATTAAGATTTCATCTTGATTGTCTTTCTGTTAACATGAAATGATATGATAGTTAATATTGTTTAAATCACAATGTTAAGTGAATGAAAAATCATAGTGTAGAATCCTCTGGATAGTATTTGTTAGAGGCTTTAATGTTATACTCAATTTAGAAAAATGTTTTTTCATTAAATTGTGAATGTAGGTTTATAACATTTAAATTGTCTCTTGGTAATATTACACTTATAAAAGATATATACATGAATTCACATTCATACACTTTCCTGGCTTTTTAAAAATACATAAACTGTATAAATAAAAGCTAATTATGAAGTATGACTAAAAGTTAGACTTTTAGACTAATTTATAATCCAGTGAAACTCAGTATGTGTTAAAAATATTTGTAACGGGTGTAATTGCTAAAAGCATTTATAAGACAGGCAGACAGTTATTTTTTCATATTGTAGCTGAAGTAACATTTCACATTAGATATAATCTAGGTAAGAAACATCAAGGTAATAATCAGGCTAAGCAGGTGCTTACTCAGAGGATAAAGTATGTCATGGAAATCAGCCTCCCACAGAGCCTCAAGAGAAGGTTTTACAACTATTGGGTCTTGTCATAATGATGCATGACAGAAATAGCCAGCCCTCCAGCTGAAAAATAAAGCAGAAACTTTCCACCAGACAGAGAATTATGAAGGGCAGATTAACAGAAATAGTAGTAAAACATTAAAAAGTAGCTAAAATAGAGAAAATTGATACAGTTAATTTAATAAAAAACAGTCAAGGCCTTTTGACAAGCACACTATGCTTAAATTTAAGCAGTCACAGCTGGGACCTACTCTGTGGCTATAGCAAAGTTAGTAGGTGATGAAATCTATTACAAATTCCTACTGTGGTCCAAAGATGTAAAATCGCTTTCTCCATGTCAGTGATTCCGTTCCTCAAGCATAAAACAGAAGGAATAACAATTTTCTGCCTTGAAGGCTCATTAGGATGCCAAAAAGGATGAACTTAATCATTCCTTAGCTGGGACAACTCTTCAATGACACAAGCACACCTGTTATAGTACGATAAAAAAATAAATAAATAGCACATTGTTTAAGAAAGGGAGGAAAGTCCTCGTGAGAAACTCTAATTCTGATATTTTGCATTTCATTCCATAACTCTTTCCCAAATATTCTGTTACCCAGCAGTGAACACATTCTAGACACCAGGTGGAAAGCAGTGAATGCTTACGCTGTGGAAGGTAAAAATGTATGAAAATCAGTAGGGTTACTACCAGGAACATACTGACTTTCACTATCAACCATTTAAAATCAATTTGAAGGCATTTGGAAAGCATTTTAAAGAGCAACTAGGCATCAATAAAATTTAATTAATTGGGTCTATGGATGCACATGTAAATTGAGTGCTAATTGTGCTAGCAATGCTTTTCCATTAAAAATTAAACTCATGATTAGTAACTAAGAAAAAAACAAGCCAATGTTGTTCCATAAACAAATATCATTTTCTTTAATTGTGCCCCTACTTTAGATAACAATCATAATTCTCCATTTGCATTGTTAAACATGAGCATCTCCTCAGCATGGGAAAGAGAGAACTATTGCCAGTTGTTTCAAGATATCACAGAAGTATCAACTTCTGGTGCCATGTTTTTGTTTAAATTGCCATATCCTCCCTTTTCTCTTAATATCTGACAGACTACTTAATTAAGGAGAAAACTAATTTTGTGACCCATATTTTTATAAAGAAAGATTTAATAGTAGTGTGGGGATCAGTGGGGTAATCTACTTTATTTACCTATGGGTCTGAGGATACAGAGATGAAATTCAACATGAGGGTCAGTTCAGGATGCTGCAGGTATTTGAAGCTTCAGTTTTCTTCTTGCTCTTCCACAAATTCTGCTGCCCTGGTTGTGCTTTCAGGTCAAACACAAATCTAGGGCAGGGAGGAATATGTGCTCAATCTTGGTAGAAAATTCATGGATTTCAGGAGTGAAAGGTAGGATCTAGTGCTTGTCAAACAGAAATACATCTAAAAAAGCTGGGCTGAGGCTTCTGAAAGCAGATCCTCTCATTGCACTGTGCTGGAGTAGCTTCACTGTTCTGGGTTCGGTTGCAGGGCAGGCAGCTGAGAGTCAGGAACTGGAAACCCTAAATTTTATTAATTTAATTGAAATCCTGGCAGTCAAGGCTGCGCTGATCATTTGTCTGATCCCACAAGTGTTTGTCCACGGAAAGACTTTCAGTGCACATAGATGTTCAAGTGGGACTGGACTGGGTTTTTGTGGTACCTGCTCAGGTAGAAGGAAGTAAAGGCTCTTTACAGAGTGTGCACTGGCCTGTATCTGAGCCACAGAGCAGATCCTGCTCATTTCTTACTACGCTGTCACTCTTGATTTAAAGCTGCTATTAGGTGGACAGAGAGCTTAGGAGTAGCTTGGTTTTAGTTTCCCTCTTGCAAATCAGGAAAATAAGGTGACTTTGGAAGGCGGACATAGCTGACTGCTAGTGCAGGGGAGGAGAGGAGAAGGCATTTCAGACCAGGCTGAAGAATACTGGCACTCTGTAAAGAATCCTGCTGGCAACTGCCCCCTCCTCCCGTGTCAGATAAAGTTTGCAAGCATACTTTCAAGCAGCTTAAACCTCCTCCTAATCTTATAAGAGAAATGGAACTATTCGCTTCTATCTACAGTTGGTTTCTCTCTTTTCTGTCAGGTGACCCAGATCCTAAACCTCTTTGTAAACTTCAATTAAATGTTTAGCCATGGATGGGGGATGTGTTTCACACAAGCCTTGGCCAGTGCAACAACATGCCTTGAACTGTAAATTGAGATGATAAAGAAAGTAGATGGAAATTTGCTGTTCAACCTCTATCTGATCTGATAAATTCCCACTTATTCCTATGAGTGCTAACAGTTAAACATTCAGAACTGATGACACAAATTTAAATCTCTTTTGTTAAAGCCTTGTATTCATTAGCTTTCAATCAGAATGGATTAAGAGGTGGGAAACACAACTTTGCTAAATAGAAACAGAAAGATAAATACAGTTTTTTGAGGTTTGCTTTGAGGTTTGAAGTTTTGGAGATTTGGGTAGATTTTTTTTTTGTTGTTTTGTTGTTGTTTTCCCCCCCCATCCAGGTAGCTACCTTTGCATTGCAATATCATTCCTCTGGACCAGGCTGCCCTCCTGACATTACTTTTACAAAATTTTACACTTTTTAAAATACGACGTCAATATTGGAAGTGAGGAAAAAATAATGTATTTTCCTGTGGAAATAGTTATTTTGTTTAGAATATTTACTATCCTATGCTTATTACCATCATATTAGCAACTGAAAGTCTAGGGAAAAAAAATTAGGAAATGTCAAGATAGTAATTTTCCATTAGCAAAAGCTGTTTCCACAAACTAATTTCTTACCATTAGATTAATTTTATACACTTAAATATTAAAAAGCCACGATCTAAATATTTTATTTTGAGAAATAGTTCTTTACTTATTTTTTTCTTTTTTCACTTTGAGTTTTAAATTTTACCACAAGACAAAATTATGATGCATAATGAATACGAGGTGAGAATTTATTTCTTTATTACAGACAAATTGTGCTTCTCATTTGGAAAAGTTGATATAGTTCAAACCCAAACTAAATAACTAAATTTTCCAACTTGTTTAAATCTAAGAAATTGTAATCTGTTCATTGACATCCAGTAACTTTTCACAGGCAGTAGAATTATAACAGGCTAATATTACATAATGTCATGCATTTCAATGTATGTCAAATGACAAATTCAGCTATAATATGACAATAGTAGTACTTTATCATATACATTACTCCTACACAGATATATAAGAGAAAAGTAATGCTAAATGCATACAGTGCAAGTATGTGTAACTGCTCTCTGAAAGAGAATACCAGGACTTGATTGATTATAAACTCAATATTTTTGAAATTAATTTAATGGGAGTTTTTAAAATGCTATTTTTATTTAGAATATAATTCTTCATGAGAAATCAGTACATTTTAATAAGTGGAGGGCTCAATTTAACACAGAAATTCCAGGACTGGAAGTGGCTGTTCTAGGAACGAGGATGGGAATTTCATTTTTGAATTAGATTAAGAAATGCACAGAAAGACCAATCATGTGAGGACAGTTAACAAAGTCTCTCTTCAAATCCAGCTGCTGTATTTGGTCAAGGTGTTAAGCAAAATCTCCCTTTGATAGCAACAGGACATGCAGTAACCAGGGGCCAGCTCTTGCTGTCTCAAAGTGCCTGAAGGAAAGACCAGGGAAGAGCTGAAAATGCTGAACAGCTCTCCTAGACAGCAAAGTGGCCAGATCCAAAACTTTACTTATTCTCAGGAAAATATTCTATTATATGACGCTGATTCTAGTTTATTTTTGCCTATATTTTTATTATTTTTATTTACTCTGTAAAAGACAATATAAAAAGGCCCATAATGAGAAATGCATTTTTTCCTCTTGGCTATTAGTTCACAAGCTGACCAAGCTTCAACCTTCCTAATCATTTCCTAGATAACTGCATTCATGTGTTGGTGGTTGTTTGATGCTATTCTGCCAGGGGTATCCCATGTTGGTGACTCACTCCTGTGAGCTGTTTCTGAGCTCTGTATGGTACTGTGAGTTTGGATAGTTTTAAAACCTAAAAAAATTTCGCATTTTCCTCTGACCTAAAATGCCTTTTACCTACAAAAGGAGATATCAGAGCTTTATGAAATCTACTAGGAGAAAAACAAGAAGTAGGAAAAGCCTCTGCTGTTTGTTTTTCTCATGCTGCTTTGCTTGTGTCAGGTTTCAGGCCTTGAATGCCTTTTGGCTTGTCCATGTACTTTTTGTTTGTTAAACTTCATGTGCTTATCTCACTTCCTAATCTCCTGTGGGGATTTGATAACCTCAGTGTTTTTTTTTTCATGCTGCTTCTAGTGCCATGATTAATGGGATAGACCACTAAACTGGCCACCTCCAAAATTATGGAATGCGTTAATCAGATGGGCAGATGACCTCAGGGAGTGCAATGACCCCAGGATCAGAGGTCAGATTTTAACAATATGACAAATACAAGGATGTTGTCATTTCAAACTAAAAAAGGGTAAATAGATAAAGGGTAACTTGAGAGTGACATACTTATTTCTTGCAGGTTTTATGTGTACAAATGGACTTTTGCCATTAAATAGCGACTAATGTATGGCTTGCTATATGAGGTCAAAGTTCCAGGGGAAAGATTGTTGGAAAGGTACATGACACAAAGAACAAAAGGTTTGGTTTCAGTTTTAGCACTTGATGTAAAACAACCTGTTATTTCTGTGCCTTCATTTTCCTCTCTACAAATATTACAGAATATGATTCTTGGTGGAGCTGTTCAAAAACCAAGCACTCATGGTGGTGCAGGAGGGCAATGCAGTGTTGCTGTCAGTGCTGCTGATGAGGAGCTCTTTCAGATATTATCTATTTAACTGGAAACATGACACCATATGGTGGTTTAGTGTGGAATTTTATTTTTCTCAATTGTTCAAGTGATCTCTGTGGAGTTGTGTTACAGAAGGAAAAAGACTCAGTCTTCAGCCTGCTACAGCTGAGAAAGAGGACTTAATATACAAATCTGTGCTTCCATTGCACTGAGTGGCCAGATAACACAACAGACTTGGAAATAATTTGAGAGAGATCTAGGTTACACTAGCTGGGAACCTGTCAGGGGACTGTTTGATTTTTCCCAGTCATGGTATGAAATCTGCTCAGTACTTCCTAACTCAACCTTCAAATAGGCCTTGAGATTAGTACAGAAATGCTTTGTCAAGGAGAATTATTTGTTCTCCTTTATGGCAGCTTTATAGTCTCAGCTTTGCAGACCTGTTAAATGTAGGGCAGGACTTTGAAGCTTAAGTGATTTGAGCCAATGAAACATCAAGCAGACAGTGCAGTATCTTTAGTATGGTTTTTATTCAGCAGAATTTGTAGTGGACAGCATAGTCTAGGGTACCTTGGCCCAGTTATTTAACAGTTTTTCTTATCTGCGGCCCTGATTATTTCACAAATGGCACAAGAAACAGTATGAAGTCCCATGATCTCTAAACAAACCAAGTATTGGAAGTGATTTATAAACTTTCATAATGGTACTGCTGTCATAGCTGTGCTGGTTCAAGGACACCAGCAAGTCAAGTTTTGTGCTGGATCATAGTACCCTTTGTTATTATCAGCATATCAGCTTAGATTTATTCTCAGCTTCCATGGTTTTTCCAAGTTTGTTGCTTCTGTTTCAAACTTAGGAATTAGTCAAAAGCATCCCTGCTGATTCCCCACCTCCTGTGTTGTTGACTGGTTCAATAAAAACATTTCTTCTCCCCAAAAGCCCAGATTTGCCTTAGGAAATTCTGTCATGAATGCCCAGATGCTCTGTTACATGTTGGTTGTATTGACAGTAAAGGAGACAAAGCACTGAGGAATAACTCATAAACCATCAATTCACCTTTATTACTTAGAGACAGCTCAAACTCGGTTGTGGCAGTGTGAGTGAGTAAAGCACAGGAACTAAAAGCCCAGCACAGGAGCTAAAAGGGCTAAGTCAGAGTGGAAAGGTAACTCTTTGACATTTTCAATTAATATTCAGCTTTAAGGGCAACCTCCATACTAGAGAAATATTTCCTTAATAGGTTCCAGATTATTTTTTATTTGTAGCTAATAATGGAAATGAGTTCTACTGAATATGGTCAGTTCAGACTTGGAATGAAGTATTCTTTTCTGGGGGCATATGTATTTATGTTCTATGTTCACAAAAAATGGTTTATAACAATAATAAAAAAGAAAAGAAACCATTTCGCATGAAAACATGTTTTAACTGTATTTGTAACACTCAGTAAATAAATTACAGGTTTTATATCATTCAGAAAGAGCTGCGAGTGATTTATTCAGTTATTAACTTCACACGCTTGGAAGAATGAATTAAATACCAGTCCTTGTTGAAGGCTTTTGGATTATTCTGCCAGAATATACCACTTAAAAGTTTTGGCAGCTCACTGTGTGTTGTGTGATGAGCAGGAAGGTTTTGTTGGAAGCTGAAGCAGATGAGTCTGTATCTTGACAGTTTACAGCATCTTATAAATTCCATAAAATTAAAATGAATTATGTATTATTGGGTTTACATAAGGTCACCAGATGAACTCTGACCCTTCTCTTTTCTCATTTGGCTCAATTATTAGATGAAATGACAGATCTGATCTCTTTTCAAATTGTATTAGAAGGGGCCTCTTTATTTTGCCCTCTAGCAGCAATTCTCTGACAGAACTAGGCAAGTGCATTAATTATGATTGATTTAGTGGGTCTATAAGGTGATTATTTCTCAAATTCTACTTCTGTGAGAAAACCTTTTGACCTCTCTCAGGCCACACAGCAAATGAAATCCATAAGAAGATTTAAGAGGGGACTGACCAGCACTGCAGTTTCTTTCTGCTGTTTGAACTCAAAACACTTTGGGACACCCAAGCAAATCCAAAGGATTGAATTACCAGGACATAGTGTGGTTAAAATGTTAAACAATTTGATATCTCTGTTTAAAGTAAATGGCATGAAATTGATCACAAGGGGGAAAAGTCCCCTTTTTGGAGGGGGGGAATAGCAAAAAGGATTTCTTGCTTTGTAAATTAGATATGAGAAAATGACCAAGATGCCTAATATAGAGACTGATGGAGTGTGTTACCTTGCAGTGAGAATAGAATTTCAGCCATGTTCTTCTAATCAAATGGCAAAGTAATTTCATAAATCTGTGTAAGAGTCTACTTTTTCTTGGTGTGATGTGTGTATTTATCTGTGTGTATATAGATATGTTTATGTACACATATATAAGCATAGTGAAGAATACGGTTTGAAACCAAATGTGAGTTCAGCAAGAAAAACTGCACACTATAAATTTGTTCCTAAGTCATGTTTAGCTGATGTTTTGTTTATAGGCTAATAGAAAAGCCAATCCTGTTTCCAGATAAACCTCTCTGGTTTTGGCAAGCATTCTCTGGGAGGCCTGCAGTCCTACACCATACAAGTGCAGTAATTCTGGATATGAGCTTGGTGTAATGATGCCTTTTATAGCTCTGTTGTTATTAGCAGTCAGAGGATGTGTGCATCAGGACAAGATTCTTGGGGGCAGAGCTGGCTGATCCTCACTGCCAGCTCAGAGCAGTATTTCCTCTGCCTGGCCCATTTTACCTGATTAAATTTTTGCTGAGTTTCAACTTCTGCTAACTGGTCTCCAGAAACAGACTTGTAGAGGAATAGAAATAATGTTAAATAAACTTCTCCTTGTTAGCCCAGATTTCTCACTCTATTACTGGAAGAGTGAATGTCTTGTAATTGTGAGATAAATGCCTTTTTAAAAATTTTTTTGGAAACCAGATATTTCTAAGGAGGTAATCATGACTAATAATCCAGGTAAGGCTCAGTAGCTGAATTAAATCTGTATTTTTAAGCATATCTCTTATAATTTATTCATTAAGAGTAATTTAAATTTGTTAGGGAGTTTTTTCATACACTATGTGGAGATGGATGCTATTGTTCAAGTGATCTCTCGGGAACTCCTGAAAAAAATTCTGAAAATCCACCTAATCAAGATGAGGTTTTGACAGTAGACTTTAACTTTTAAACATGAAACTAAACAAGTTCAAAAACAATCAAAATAGAATGAGAATTGCAGACAGATTTCTGTACTCCACAAGTAAAGAAAATTTAGCTGCAGCTTAACATACTACAGTAAAATCCTTTAGTTCTAATTAGTTACATGAAGCAGAGTATGAACAGAAAACGTCTGATTTTTTTTTTTTGTGTGTGAAATAATTTAGAAATTGCTCTAGGATGCAGAAGGATGTTCATATCTCTACTCTGCTTGAGATAGAGTGATCAGATATGAGAATCTCTGCTTTGAATCAGGCAGAAAAATAACATGACCTGGCTCTTGTGATGCAGGAAGCATCCCTGCTGCTTGGTACATGCATTTGTGCACATACAATAAAAATGGGAACCAGGAAACAATTGTTTTTCTATGGAGCTGTTCAAAGCAGCGTGTGTGAAACTTGGACACCAGTCACAAACAGCCTTGGCTGTCCTCTAGGCAGATCTGATAGTGACACCATCTCAGGGAACAAAAAGCTTGGGCAGTTTTCAGCTACCCTGGACCATGTTAGCCCATGTTGTGGCCTTGCTTCTTCAGTATCTTTTTTCCCATAAAACTGTTGCTGCTGATCAGCACTTATTTTTCAAGTCCCTCTATCAGTAGGAAATGACACATGGTGCCTCATCAGATATTGTGGATATTTCACTTTACTAGCATAAATGAGAACACTGTCAACAACTTCATTAGCATCCTTTGCAGTGGGCACAGAATATTTGAACAGTAAAGTGCCTGTTGAACATTTATTGCTCAGTTTTCTGGGGAATTCCTTACTGTCTGAATTAATCTCTTCAGCCATTCAAATTCCGGTGCCGGAGCATGTGCAGAAGCAAGAAAAGCACAGCAGTTGTCTTTGTGTTATGTATCAGCTGTTCTTCCAGATCTCTGCAGGAGATCTTAGCACAAATCCTGTCACATTGAATGGTTTGGCTGCTTTATCTCTGTGCTCTGCCAGTAACCTTGGTAAAGGCGTAGCACCTGCATCAGTCAATGCTGTGCCTCTGCTCCTTTTCAATGATACCACTTGTATTGAACTTGTTATGGTTATTACTCCACTGCTCTCAGAGATTTGCTGGCATAGGCACTCCTGCTCTGATGTAGGATTTCTGAGGTTAAGATTCTTTTCCTTGTATTAAAAATTGGACAAAAATCCTAATGTCCATTTGTTGACACTGGAAAAGTAAAGTATGTCCAGTGAAAATCAGCTAACTGAAGTCATGCTAATGAAATAAATTACCTTAATGTGGACTGTTATTCAAAGGCTTCCTTAGAGCTGCCCTGTGTGTCCTAGCATTGTGTGGGAAGCTATAGCAGCATCTCAGACCTTAATAAAGAGGTTCATTCTCATAACTGATAATTCAGACATTCACTGTAGCCATTAGAATCTTTCAAAAGACCCCTTTTTACTGTGGTTGAATATAAATAAACCCTTCCCCAGCTCTGTTGCCCTTCTCTGGACACGCCCGTTGAGACATAAAACAAAGGAGATAGAAAAATGGAGAAGTTTGCTCCCACTTTGTAGGCAATCCATGTGTACTCATTGTGAAATTCAGTGATGTTTCCAGACACGATATATTATTGTTTTCTGTAGGATTCTTAGGAGTTATTTATGCTGGGCTTGCCACATTTGTGACTTAGTAATCTTTTCCTTTATAGTTGGAAGGCTTTAGAAAGCACACAGACTTTACCAGTGTTTTCCCCAAGGAAGTGATGGAAGACTTTTTCCAGACATGTTTATATAAATAATCTAGTATGTTTGATTCTTCTACTGGCAGGTGTTGCTGCTATGTTTGCTATGTACTGTAGATACTGTATGTTATGTTATTCTAAATATATCTAGCTAGTAATAATAGACTTTGGATCTGAGGAGACCAGTAGCAGCTTCATATGCCCCATCCTACATGTAACCAGCCATTTGTGTGGTGCTGCTCTGTCTTAGGGTAAAGTCCTGCAAGGGTGTTTAACCTTTGAGATGCCCCATGATCATCTGACTTGGATGCCCCATCCTACCTGGCAGAACTGTACATATGCAGTCTAGTAGCAAAAGTTACATTTTCCTGGAACTTTGCTCTTGTCCTTCTGTACTTCAATAGACACTGATGTTCCATGCATGCATGGAAGGTTACTAATGTGTGCACATTAAGTTGTCCAGGTAGAAATTCTCAAGAATCACTTTTATGGATTCTGCATAGCTCAGTATTCATTTTGATCCTACCACTGATAAATCAACTTGGATTTCCGTACAAGAAATAGATATTAATAATTCCAGTGTCTGATTATGTCAGACTAGGCCCCTAAAAGCCTTGGGTTTACAGTTTATTACTCCCTTGCAAGTAGTAATGTTAGTTATGATAATGAGTACTGTTTGTTTGTGAGCAGCTTGATCTCAGACCTGATCTGAGACCATTGTTCTCAATATATCTAAGAGCTGCAGCAAATTGCAAATGATGTTCAAAGGTTGCATTTTAATCTCTGAGTTCTTTGTGCCTTGTTTAGAGATAACTTCCTAAGAAGACTCTCCTCGCTTGGCTTGAATCTCAAAAGAAAATGTATTGCATTTTAATACTGACACAAACAAATGAGTTGGTTTTAGATTCTGTCATCCACAAACTGCTATGTTTATAATACCACGAGTATATTAATGGACAGATTTAATGATATATATATTATTTCTGTCAGGATCCTCTAAATTACTTTTGCTACCACAAGACACAAAATGATGATGTATTTCAGTGAACAAAGGAAGGCAGGTTACATTTCTAGTGCCCATAAATTCTTTGTTTTAAAAACATCAAGGCCCTTGATACAGTACAGTGCTTTTCAAGAGATTTGCTAGTAAAAATTAACCAGTGGGGTGGAAGAAGGTTTCCTGCTGTACCTTCTTGTATCACATTTCCCCAGCTCATCTTCTTTCATTCCAGAGGTGGCACTGACTGACTCCTCCTTCATGACAGTTTCTCAGTTTTGGTGGATGCTGGCACAGCTAATGTGCTACAATGAAAACCATGCTGAGCTGTGGAATATAAGTATTTTTGGGGCCAGAATTATCTTATAATCTTGGGAAGCTTTTCATGCCACATTACTTATTTTTATTTCTCTTTAATGTACTTCTCATCTTCAAATGTCTTTTAAGGAAGTTTGTGCTTTGCAGTTTAGTTTATTTCTATATTCAGCTCAGATAGTTGGCAACTATCCTCCTGCTACTGTTTTGGGTTTTGTTTCACTTGTATGGGGTTTGAGGAATGGGGGATTGAGGGTATCTCAGAAATATACTTACTTCCTTCTTTCTTCTTTTGTTCTTGTCAGGAACAAGATTGAAATCTTATCTGTAGTAGAGCTCTCTTCCTTGTGAACCAACACAAAGTAGATGGAAGTAATACAGGCAGTTTATTTAGATGAAGATAAACCCAAATATTTCCTCTTTCTGTTTTGAGCTTACATCAAGTAGAGTAATGTTACTCTCTGTTTTTCTGTACTTTTCAATTATTCTCATCAGTATTTTCTAATCTAGCCTGAGAGCCTGTTGGAGAAGAAAAGGCTATCCAGATTACTTGTGTTAATTTGGTATTTATTTGGTACTTGTTTTGGTTGAAATTTAATTTTTGGTGTAATTAATTAGTTTTGATTGTGGTATGAATAAGTATGAATACATTCTCAATTATCTACTGCAAAGACAAGTAGAATTTAGTTTAGCCTTCTGTTTGTAAGATGTTAATCTGAGTAAATAAAATTCCCAATAGTAAATAACAGTTGAGGATTACAAGTGGTGTGCAACATATTGCAAAAATTTAAATAATCATAGAACGGGTAAAAGCAGCAAAAAAAATTACAGTTGGAGGGAAGAGTTGTGTGTACTAAATTACTTCCTGCAAGCTGTTTGCATTTGTTTGCTGTAATAGAGCCCAGTATTTCAGACCAGATGCCATTCTTTGGAAAATTACTTAGATAGGAGAAATATTGCTTGGATTTAAGGTGTACAATGAAATGACAATTACAGTTGACTAGATGATTAAAATGAAAAAAAGATAAATCCTTGCATGTAAACAAATAAGATAATGCAACTCTTTAACTGAAATTCCCACGTTGTTGGCTGATTCTAGAGAATTATTTGCCTCACAGGGTCAGCAATTTCATGTGGATCTTCTTTACTCTGTCCTGCAACATGTTCTCTGTTTAGGAGTGGTGGGGATCTTAATAAAAGAGCAGAAACACCACAGTAATATAATGCAAAAGGGGACTTGCTAAAAAGAATTAGGGCAGGGTTTATATTCAGTAAAGAAATACAAATCCAGAGAAAGATTCTGAGAAGGGGGAGGAGGGGAGTAGGAAAAGGGAAAAAAAAAAGCCACACCACAGATGCTCAAGTGTTCATTACCCAAATCTTTGCAGGAAGCAATTGAATAGAATTACCTACAAAGAGAATGTGGCATTTTAACATTATACAATCATGTTCCTCATGGCAGGTGACATCTATCTCCTTGATGGAGACTGTATCTCAAAAATACATTCACCGAGCTGTCTATAAATTCAAATAAACCCTGCAATTTAATTTTCAACATATCCATATGTTTGAGAATCAAGCTTTCAGCAGTTGAGTACAGTTTGTGTTGATACTACTGTACCCAGTGAATAAGGAGGAAACAATGTAGTTCCACTGCAGCTATAGCCAGGTTTAGCAGGGGTCTGCAGGGAGAAAGGATTCGTCCCAGTGTTCTGGGTCTAATTCAAGATCCAGTCAATAGAATTTCCAAGAAGTTCATCCTTTCTTGTTTGGTCAAACGCAACCTTTTTCATGGTTTAGAGGAACCATGTCATTACTTAGTTAGAAACACAAAGAACCAAATGTGTCATTGTGCACCATGGAAATGCAGCCAAGAATCTTTTAAGATAAAATAAAACCCTTAATTCTTTAAGAAAAATAATACAGTAGAATGCGCATTCGTTGAACTTCTTAAGTATAGATTTTTAGAATATCTGATAAATGATATTGTTTGCAAGAAAGAGAATACCTGAGGCAGCTGCTGTAACAAAAAGAAAAACGTTAGTTATTTTTTGGTTTTCAGAAAGCCATTTCCCAAGTAAGTCTCATTTCTCTGTGTGTGTCCTCTTTTATTTTTGCTAATGAAAAATGCTGTCTTATGAGCTGAAGAAAAAGCTTGAAATAATGAACAAACAAGTAAGGACTTTAGCTGAAATGTGGAATGTGATAGATACAGTAGGTTGAGAAACGTACCCTTCCAGTGGTGGGTCTTTTCACACAGTCAGTAGGATCCATGGGTGTGTTGGGATCAATCAGAAAATTCCTAAATCCAGTGATCACCAGCAGATCTCCAGAAGGCTGACTGGGGTTTCAGTGCTCAGTGATTTCATTACAGGTTTTTGGCACAGCCCCTGCCTCTGTAATGGTCATATGAAATTTTGGGTAAAAGCACAGCAAAAATAAAGCTCCTAACTTGGCTAGATCTTAGTCCTAGGGTGGCCTGACAGGGCACACCTCAAAGGGAAGGCAAAACTCCCTGTGCACAGCTCGCCCTGCCATGACCTCAGTGCTGGGAGGGTGCGTGAGCTCGGCTCTGTCCCCCTCCTGCCCAGGACAGGACACCTCTGTCAGAGCTTGGACAATGTCTTGTGAGCAGGAAAGCTGCAGGAGCATCCTCCATCTGCTGAGGTGGCCTGGCCTCACTGGGTCTCAAACTTCTCTCAGTCTGGAGATGACAGATTCTGGGAAACTCGTCAGTCTGGGGACTCACCTGACACAAATGGTTGCAAAAGTTGGGGTTTTTTACATATTTGGCTTTTATAGGGCTGGCAGAGTATTGTCTCATGTTTTATCACTGGCCTGTTAAGTTGCTGTCTTCATTTACATTCTTCAGCCTTTTCAGTGCCAGTTAGGATGTGTCAGACTTGCAGAACAATGAACATTTGGATAAGATGAGTGAATTTGGCTACTAAAATGAGTAAAAGTCAGGACTGGGGTTCTTCAGGATCAACTCTTTTCATCAGGGAGAACACAATGATCTCCCATTAGACCATTAGTGATTTGGTATGTGAGAGGCAAGAAGACAATAATTTTTCAAATCTTGGCTTATATAATACTATTTCTGTACTTAAGAAACAAACTTTCTGAGCTGCCCCAAGTTGCCAAAAGTTTGTTACTTGTAGCTATAATGATTACAAGGATCAATAAATTTTCCCTGCCAGGTATAGATCTAATAACTTAAATTTTTGTGTAGAGGAAAATTTGGTGCTGAATATTTTGGCACATTAAGAAATTAAACATATATAGCTAGCTAATAAATCATGAAAATATGTATTTACATGACCTGATGTAAAGACACAAGTTTTCATGTCATCTTCATCGTCTCCTTGTGAGGCCTGCAGATTTGAACCCTGGCCACTGATATTTTTTAAGATAATAGAACTATGTTGACTTATGCTGCCAAGCATATGGTCCTTGAATTAGTGGAAGTTTCTGCATAATGTTTCAGAAAACATTTCACTGATGTTAGATAGCAGCATTTTGTTGTGGAACAACTATATGGGATACTTCAAGTTATTCACATCTAACACATTTAAAAAAAAATAAAAAGAGGTGCTAAGTTATTTTAGAAGACATTAATTAACTGCAGTCCTTGAAAACATTCCTGTAGTTGCAGCTACATTCTATTCAGCCACAGTTTGCTCATAGTTCAATTTTCGACATCCGGGATCATCACTGTGTGTAGGAATTTTCCCAAGTCTTCTGTTGTTCTTGCTTGTTCTTTTTCTTTTTTAAAAAATATTTTAACTAAAAAACACGGGAGCAAACATTTTAAAAAATGCAGTGGTGGAGCTTTGAAAATTTATTGCACAGCTGGGGGCACTTAAAGAACTTAATTAACAAGCTCCAGCCTTAACATTCTCTCTCTTTATGGGGAAAAATCAGTTAAGGTTTGTCCAATTAAATTTTAGAAGAGTTTGTTGATAAAAAAAAAAAGCTGTGATTGTGAGCTTACAGTTTAAAAAGAGAAGCTCCAGAATAATGAAAACTTGCAAGCTGATTAATTCAGTGGAAAGCTGCTCTGTGCATAGTTTCCACAAACTCATAAGCACTTGGGCATTTTTAGCCCAAATTTAATTATAGCCTTTGATAATCAGGCTTCGCTCAAAAGAAATCCCCTTCTTCCCATAATACTTGATGATGTAATGCTCTATTATAACTCAGAACTCTTCCCCCAGCACCAAAAACAAGCCGTCTTCATGTCAATAAGAAAAAAAAAAGGTGACCTCTCCTCTCAGAGTTTTACATTTCATGTTCTGCAAACTGATATAGATCATCCAAGGCTGCATTGGTGTGTGGAGTTCTTTTTGTTGTGTTGTGGGCTTTTTGGTTTTGCGTTTTTTTAATTCACTACTGACTGAAAACAGCTAATAAAGGCTCAGTTCAAAGCTGTCTATTTCTTAGTGGGGGGGAAAGATGTTATTCTGACATCATTGCTCTGAATGAGCAGCCTGTGGTTCATACAGTATACGCTCCCCTGGAATGACAAATTTTCTGCCTTTTTCTTGGGGGGAATGTTCAGGCAAAAGGAAAAAATGCATAAGAGAAGCAAAGAAAATTCATTTGTATAAGCTGGCCCCCCTACTGTGGAATTTTCAATTATATATATCTAATTATGGCTGTCAGTTGATGAATTGAGAAAAGACATTTTTTGTCCCCCCTCCTTTTTTTGTCTCTTCGTCATCTCTTCTGTTAGAATGATTATAGCACACTTACACAACTAATTGCCTTACTGCTTATTAGTGATACAATTATGCAGGCCAGACTCCTTGTGTGAACAACCATCTGCAGAGAAAAAAAAAGTGACACTATTCAAAACTATCCATAATTTAACCAATGTTATTCCAATGCACTGAGCTCAGACAATTGTTGGGCCTTCATATTTCATACCCACCCTGGAAAAAGAGGGTTGTGGGTTTTTTTCTTTTTTCCTCTCTTTCTCTCTTTTTCTCTGTGCACTGATTCACCTCTTTAGACTCACTGTGAATTGGAAAGAAAGAAAGAGAAAAAAAGTGCTTCATATGTCAACAAAAAGGAGGGAAGTGAAGCATGGCTAATGCCCATTCCTCCTGTGGGCAATTTTTCTTCAAATTTTAAACTAATAGGCATTTTTTTTCTGCTTTAGAAACAGTTGAGAAAGTGCAGATGTCCTGACCACAGAAATCTGTGTATGTACATTTGTTGGCTTTTAAATGGTGTTAAAGCAACTGATGTACAACACAGAGCAGAGCAGAAAGTTTGCAGTGCATGTAATTGGTTCTTAGGAGAATGTGGAAGGAATGTCTCTCTCAGCTCCTGGAGACTGGGAGGTGTTGGAAACCAAACAGGTGAAGATGCAGGAGTCAAAACACAGCTTTTTGTGTTGCTGATTAGGCTAATGTGGAATATTTAAATGTCTAAAAGATCCTGCTTTTCAGTTGTAGCTTAGAGATAATGTCAAAATGGCTTCCCCAGCAGCGAGGCAGAGAAGAGCTTTATTTCTGTCATTTACCTGGGTTCCTCTGTATGGCTGTATTTGTCAAGTCTCTGAAACGTCAATCTACCATTAATGTATGTTCAGAATAAATAGGCAGAAATTAGTTGTTGTGGAAAGCACTTTTTCTTTTAATCAGTATGAGACTGCAGAAACACACAGGAAGAAAGAGCAAAACTTTGGTGTCAGTGCCTCTCAATGCCTCTGCAGAAGGCTTGTAATTCTTTTGGCTCACTAGAATGTATCTAACTGTAAAAAAGGAAAGAGTACAGACATTTACAATCTCTCTTGGAGGTGCAGCTACAATTGTCTTGGAGATATGGTTTAGAATGCACAGTTCTTGTGTTTCCAGTCTTTAAAAATATCATTGACCATATCAAGAAGAAGCCATCAGACGTCTTGGAAGAGAAAATTGCCATTCCCTCCTCATTCTTCCCACTCTATCTAGTGTTGTTTGACTGCTATCTGCACTGCAAATACAGACTGAAGTGTACATGTTTCTGCTTTTGCTTGTATTTCTACAACTTTTTGGTTCTATAAGTGAGTGTTCTGATATAAGCTTGGATTTGGACCCCACTGGATCTTGAGGACTTAGTGTTTAGAAATGTACTTGTTCATCCTGATGCATTCAAACTCCAGTGTCATTTATCTGTAACAATTTTAATGCAGTGCCCTGTTATTGTGAGCATGCTTATTAGAACAAGAATGAGCTCTATTTGTCTTCAAATAGGAATCCTGCTGGTTTGTTCATGGGGTCTCTGAGGGGTCTCCTTTAATCCCTGTGATTTAAATGCACGTTCAAAATTGAGAACTCCAAATTCCTTCAAAATGGTGTACTTCTGATGTCCAATTGATACAACAGGGGAGTTAAAAATACAGCTGCTCATGATTCTAGTCCTGAATTTCTCAACCTTGAGACTTGTCAGCTATGACAGGAAAGAAGAAAAGCACTGCCTTGTAAATTCATGTTTTACTTGTGTGTCAATGTCATGGAATAGACCCTTTCTACTTTCTTTTTTTTTCCCCCAGGAGATGCATCTAAGCAGTTTAGTGTGAGTCTGCAGTTTGGTGGTGGTGATCCCAGCAGAGTTTTTGTTCTCAATGAGTTGTACCTTGGGAGTAGCATAAGGTACCAGGTATTTTCAGTGCTTTGTAGAGAGGAAAAACTGACAATCAAATTACGCACATTTAAAAAAATACTTCCAATCAGCATGGTGTGATGAAATGTCTGGAAATAATCTGGGCAATACCTGAACACTGGAGATCCCAAAAGACAAATCAAGATGTTCTGATGTTACAGCCTATTTCATAGTTCCTGGAACCTTCCCCGGGATGTTTCAGAGGTTGTGGCAATAAAAACTGCATTGCACAACAAGGAGAACAAAAACTCTGCTAGTATTTAAAATTGTATCTGCATGCATGCATGCAAGGCAGCTGAAGTATGTGGAGCCAGCTTTAATGCGGGTGTATCCCACACTGTGTGTGCCCTACTTAGTGTGCTTCAGAGTTTCTTTGGACCATTTCTTGTGTGCCTGTCTAGACTGTCTTGAAGCAACCTAAGTGGAGTATAAGATGTAACTTAACATAAGCTTATTTATCTGCCAAAACACACTCTGCAAGTAGATTATTTTCTCTTCACTGGTTTTATATGTCTCCTTTACTCACTCCTAAAAAAAATTCAAAGCATGCACAGGCTTAAAAACCAGAAAATGGTTCCACAAAGAACCATTTGAAGCTGGAGATGTGACAATGGCTGAAGGATGGTCATTTAAACTATCTTTCTTTACAACTTTTGAACTTATTCATCTGTGCTCCTAAAATATTTGTTGAATGCAATTCTCAGAGACTGTCAGGAAGAATTATCTGTAGGCACCTTTCCATTTGTACAAATACTAATAGCAGGCAAACAAAAATCCAAGAATGAGAGGAAAGAAGCATAAAGTTGCATAAATGCCAGGTACCTTTTCAGGCAGCTCAAGTTTGTTCAGAGGAATTATTGATGTGTTTTAGGAACAGTCTAGAAAAGTGGACAGGGCAGACTGACAGCTTGGAAAATCAATGTGGTTGGGATTGGGGTTGTTCGGTTTGGTTTCTCATTTAGGATGTGATGTTTCTAAAATTTTGATGAATACCTCTGATCACCAAGCTGTTGAGTCACTGAGATATGTGGTACTTTCTGACAATTTTTTCATGGTAAATGACAGCAGTATTACTTTTTTTTCTCATGAAAAGCAGCATAATTCAGTGTTAATTTTTCATGAAACAGATGCCTTGTCCCCCACTGAGTCCTGCTGTTAAGGGGGAGTGCTTCTTTCATGAGCTCCATTATCATCCAAATGCCTCCTTTTGGGTCTCACTAATTTCTGATATACCTTAATGGTTTCATGTTTTGAAGAACTCCAGTGGATATGCACAAAATTAATAAACTCCTTTAGTGTTACTGAAATTAATATGATTTTGACATGTTCTAGAAGGTGTTGGGGTATTTCCTTTGTAATCCACTTCAATGTACAGAAACCTTTACAGGAAACATTGCATTGTAAGGGATGCCCATTGTCTCCAGCTTCAGCTAGAGAGCTGAGAACACATAGCAAGAACCACGAGCTGGTATTTTGCATTCCAATTTCTCCATCTCTATCATTAAAAACTAATTATCTATAAACCATATTTCAAAGTACTTCTAGTTCCTGATGCAACACTGGGAACCAGCCTCACAAATGCACAGAAATTTGCTGTCTGCTGTTTTAACTTTGCTGATGTCAGGCTTTATGATGTGGTCACATATAATATATTAGAATAATTCAGAAGTAGGATATAAATATACATTGTACAAGAGAAGAAAAATAAAAGGGTTTTGAGATAAACTGCTGAGCCAAACCAAGAATTTAATCTCCTTTTACTGAAAAGCACTAAGATTACAGAAAATGTAACAGCCTCAAGTTTCCACTGGGGAGAGAACTTTTAGGTGTTTGCTTAACTTTATGGAAATTATTCTAAAACAATGCCAAATATGCACTTATAGTCTGATGTGAAATTTCGTATTTCCCTGCCTTACATCTTAAGAGCATTTTTATGGCAACTTTTTCTTGATTTTTTTTTTTCCCTCTCTGCTTTGAAGAGGATAAAGCAAATACATGAAACAAAATGACTAAACAATATTTTTTTTACCAAAGATGAGAAGCTTTCTGCAGGATTTTAATGCAAGAATTGCTCAATAATGTTTCTGATAAATGATGTCAGAGTGGCTGGTGGTAGATATAAAGTAGCTGACAATGGACTGAATGTTAGGATTGGGCCAATAAAATTCCAAGCATGAGTCTGCTAACTGAGGAATTGAGGCTTTCACTTCAGCAATCTTTTTGTTTTGAAAGTTTTTTCTAAAAAGTTAAAAGGAGAACTAAAAAACAGCAAACATTGCCAAGAATCTCACCCTCTGTGTTTAAGCAGGAGTCTGAATCTTTGAGCAGAGGCTCAGAAAGTTGATAGTTTTAAATTTGTCCAAAGAAACAGAATTTTTACAGGTTTCTCATATATTTCAATATCTATCGACTCTTTTACTTTGTAAGTGTAAAACAACTCTTACAGAAGCTTTATTGTGGTATTATTCATAAATATTCTTCTTGTTAAAGCAGCATAATCTACGACTAAATGAAATCAAATGTCACATAATAACCAGTGTTAAGGGAATTAATGAGGATGTATTTGGCCTGTTCTTGACTCTACTGCTCTAATAATTCTGCAAAAGCCTTGGGAGCACATCATTCAAAACTAAGTTACATTAAAATTATTTTATTTGTCTTAAGAGTTGCAACAATTTAACCTTTTTAAACAAATTATATAAGAGTATGAGTATAAGCATATTCCAGGAGTATTTTGAGTGATACATTACTGAAATGAATGAAGAAATTTCTGATTTCTGAAGGTTTTTAGGACCTTGCAAAAGTATGGCAATATCCATTGGTTGAATATTCATCTAAACGGAAGTTAAATGAAGATTATCTGTAATTTTTTTTTTCTTTTGTCATAAAGATGAACTGCTAAAGCAATTTTAGCTGTTGACATGGCAGGTTTGTCATTACTTCTTCAAAGATGTCACAGTTACTTTTGCTAAGTCAGACATTGCACTTCTTTTTCTGTTTTCTCATTTTCATATTGACCAGCTTTTATCTGGGCACTGATAAGATAACACCAACACAGGAACCTTAAAGAAGTCATGCACCATCACCAGTATTAAAGTGGGGGGGGGGGAATTAAATAATGACAAGTGAAACAACTTGCTTTGGTTGAGAAATCACTTAGCCTGTCATTATTTTACACAACCAAAAACAGTGCTGGCCATAATCTGCTGCCTTTCAAGTGGGGAAAAATACATTACTTATGCAGAGAATGTTTCTAATGTAACAAAGAGAAGGAATAAAAATGCCTTACAACAGTTTTATTAAAAACAAATTCCCACAGTAAATACATATACACTCTAGTACCATGGTGAAACAGCCAAAGACATCACTGTTAAGTGCTATGGGAAGTACTTATAAATTACTTGAAATAAAAAACATTGTTGCCTGGACATCAGGGTTGAAATGCTGCAGTTTGTAATAAATTAACACAGAACTTCACTTCCCCTCCTCTAACAAAGCAGCCATTTGTCTGAATAACCCACATTCAGCTGTGAGTTATGTTTTCACAACTGCAACTGCATTCATTTGCAAATCATTCTCCAGTTTTAATGCCGAAGTTTTAAATACCTTAAGAACTAATAAATAAAGCAAAGTAGAGCAAACAGTTGGCTTGTAGCCTAAAAACTGGCCTAATTTCTGGGGGGCTTTCTTTCTTCTTTTTCCTCTTTCACAGTAATTTTGTACATGTCTGACATTTCTTTAAGCTGTGTTTTGTTTTTAGTCTGAATGTTTTTTCACAATATTTAAATTTAGTGAGAACGTTTCATATTGGCAGCAGAAATCAAGACTATAGTTATTCAGGTTTGAATATTAAAAAGCTTATAAGGATTTCATTCCTTGATTAGTTTCAAATAATCTTTGAGTTACCTTGAGATTTTTCTGTTGTAAATCACTTTTATCTCTTGAAAGCAGTTTTCTATTTGTATTGAGTCTAAGCTTTATGGAGAAGTTTTACTCTACAGTATGAGTCTCTCATTTTCCCAGATTAATTTTGAATATAAATCAGGGAACTCTACCTCTATAAGGGAATCTGATTTCAGTACTTATTGGATAAAAATAAAATGCAATACTTTATGGATATTTAAATAAACTCTTCAAAGTAGTGCGATAGAAGCATTTATTTACAAAAGTTGTATTCTGAGAGTATTTTCCTGGCCTTATTGAAGGCTGGTTTCTATAGATAGAATCCTAGGCTTTGTTCCACTTACTCGTTTTGTTTTGAATAAATTCCTGTGGGCATGCCTGAAAGGGTTGGTAGTCATTTTCAGGAAGTGAAATTTAGGGAACAAAGTTCTTTGCAGAGACTACTTGGGTTTAGAATTGATCAAGTTTTCATGAAAGAGGATTTGAAACACTTCTAAAATCTCTTTTCTCCTTTTGTCAGGGTAGCCCATCTGCATGGTGAAGTGTTTCTTAGTGTAAACTCTGTGTCCCATGAAAAGAAGGATACAACTTTAATTCAAAACCTCTATTTACAAAAATACCTTGTGTTCATATCAGTTAGACTTGTACCCACTACTTCAGAACTAAGAGTATCAAGGTCAATTATTTGAAACTATTTCTTTCAAGTGTAACTGCTAATTTTTAAAAGATTACAGCAGTTTTTGAAGAAAAAACATTCTGGTCTGAGTTCTTTTCTGTACATCCTGTCCCCAGCCCCCCATTCCCCCAGTTAGATACATGTAAATGAACTGTACACAAACCAAACATCTGTGTGCTCAAAACTGGAAACTTCTCATCTCTTTGCAGATTGAAGCAGATAAATTTGAGTCTTCCTTCACAAAACATCTATGCTATGTGAGAGTGAAGGAGGCAGTTCTAGAAACCCCTTCCCTCCCACCCTCCATTTAATTTAGATGTAAACCCCTCTTCTTGCTGATCCTATGTAAAGCTATTCTATTTTTCCTATCAGCAATAGAAAATTTTCTAAATTCTGCTGAACCAAATGGAGGAGAAAAAATGCAAATACCTATCTGACACGATAGCAAGTGAAAAGACTGCTCCTTGTGAGATTAGATTACACAGATTGCTTTAGCTGTGTGCTCCCTGTGAAATATATTGTGGAATTGAAGATGGGGTGAGAAAGTGAGCCCATTTTCTGGGTTTACAGGTGCAATGCTACAACTTCTCAGGCATTTCTGTAACCTCTCCTTTGAGGAAGCTGTCTGCAACTCCTCAACTAAGAGATCATTTATTTATTTATTTGGGAAATTAAATCTATTTAATCATTGATCTTATGGCCTTGCCTCTGATAAGTTGCAGTTATATTCAAGCCTACCTTAAGCAGACACCATTTTTTTCTGTAAAGAAAGTGAAGGATGTGCAGGACCTCCTGCCTTCACTAGCACAGATCTCTGTGAAGTGGGGCAGCCTGACTGCCATGTGCAGTGAGCAGCATTTTAACATGTGCAGCAATAAAGTGTGGTACAATTATTAGGCACAGACTACAGAGCTAAGACTTGCTTACCTAAAAAAACCAAGTAATTCCACCACTTTTTTTTTTTTTTAATAAATAAAGGTTTGTCTATGAAATTTGCAAGAAGTTTTCCTCTTGCTTACTGGCAGTTAACAGAGAGGAATACAGCCCTTGATGTGCATCTTTGATAAATTCTTAAAATCAATAATGTACAGTTACTAAATTGCAAGTAAATTTTCCTTATGCACATAAATGTTCATAACAACCAAAAATTGAGTTCCTTTTATTTGTGAAGGATTTGTATGAGGATAAAAAAGATTGGGGTTAAGATTAAGAGGTAATGATGTGACAGGCTTTAGTTAAGACAAAATCACTTCTCTAGTTAGCAGAGTAATTTCAGCAATACATCTTCTGTAATTTTTTTTAATCACTTAGTGATTACTTGTGTGGTGCTATTTGATTCATTGGCCATCAGTACCTGATTAAGATTCTGTGCTTAGGCCATCATTACTTTTCAGCAGGCCACCCATATGGTGTTAATGTTGAGCCAGTGCAAATCCCTCAGCTTAGCACTGTATATTCTGTTAAAGAAGACTGCGTGAAGTGCTGACATTAGCATATGTTCTCCTCTTATTCTGTTGACCTTTATCCATGGCATTACACTAACACTGGATCTTTGGAGTTGGTCCAGTAAGAAATTGGGTTGAAATTATAAAATTAGCCATCTGTCCATTAAAAACTTTACTGAGCCAGCAAGTTGGAACAAATGAGCACAATGATGCAATGAGATGTAGCTATCAGATATAAGGTTTACTTTGGGGTTGATTTTCTGTGTGTTTTTTTCTCTCAACTATAAATGGACTTTCTTTCCATAAGTCATTCTTATATCAGTACGTGGATGATCGATATGAGTCTTTGTATTTAAATTTATTAGGAAATCTCCCTCTGATCATTAATAACAGAATTATTTTTTAAATGAAATTAGTTACATGAACTTGATATTGCTGGTATTTTTCTTAAGTTATTTTCCTTTCAGTCTGGTTTCCCTTTCAGTCTAGTTACTGTGATTTTGATTTTATAAGTAATGATGAAATATTTAGCTCAAAACATGATTGCAATAGTAATAATTAGTTGTTCAAGAGCTACAATTTCCAAGAGCTTGAGTGTTTTCCCTCTTTGATTGCAAGGTTTCTGTTAAAAATAGGAACTACAGTAGCTTGGGCTATAAAGAGCCTAGTGGAGCATTTTTGAAAAATAATTCATTTACTAATTAACAAAATGGTGTTTGTTTATTTACAGTACATAAAATGTTTCTATCAGGAAAGAGCCTGCTAATACTCTGCCTCTACCCTGCTGTGCTGACAGCAGAACATCTGCAGTTTAATTTAATACATTTACTAAATGAAGTGGGTAAATAAAGGGATGTTAAACAGCTACTTCCCACCCTCTGATATTTTTGCTTTTCTCTAGAGGTCAGAAGCACTGATGAATGATTCCCCATCTTCCCCTTTGCACTGTTCCAAGAGGCTCCCACGTGCCAGTGCTGTTCCAAAGGGTGCCACGTTCCAATAGTGATTGATGAAATTATATTGGCCTGTAATAACTCACTTTATCTGCTCATCTGTCTCTTTAAATGCTCGGTATGTTACTGTCAGGGATTATTTTACTCAGAATATGACTTTATGCTTTTCCAAATGTGTATTTTTGAGTCACTCTTGGTTCTGAATTGGGTTCCAGGCTGTAGAAGGCAGATGATAAATCCAGAGTAAGAAAAAGATATAGGTTCATACTATACCCAATGGTGGATATTTTATCAAATGTGGTACTTGAAACAGAGGTGTCTTTCAAATGCTCATCTTTGCCTCATTATATTTAATCCAATTCCAGTGTGCCAGGCGAATATCAGAAACAGCAGTAAGAGAAGAACTGAATTAAGTAGTAAGTGCTTAAGCCACTGCTTCTTGTTAGAAAAACTCATGAATTTATGGTCTGAATCAAAGATTTATAGGACATTATTCAGGAGCTCTCGGACCCAGCACAGAGGAGAATGCAGTTTCCCTCCTTTTTAGTCAGGTATCTTAACCAAAATTCCACTCCTATGAAGTGTTCAAATATTTTTCACGGGACAGCTGAAATGTCTGTTTATCTAAGGCTGGGCTCTTTCTGTTACACCTTATAAGAAGCCCGTAATTCATTCTAAAGATGATTGTTTGTAAACTTTGCCTTTTTTCTATATGAAATTCAATTCTATGCCCGCAGGTTTTACAGAGTAAACCCCGGTACTTCCTTAGAACTGGTGATGGAGTGGTGGGTACCAGAATGACACTCATTTAGATGAGCTCCTGGTAACTGATTCCTTTAGCCACTGCATAGCTCTCCTGTGTGGGGTTCAAGGTTAGGATTTAGGAGAAGAGCCCTTGCCTCACATTTTGCTTTCACTGTCATGTGGCTGAATCATGGTATCCTGATGGCAATTCCATACTATAATGGCAGCATACCTTGAATGGATGCTGAAAATGCTGTTGTATAGATAGTAAGTGCATTAATCCAATAATATACACATTTGCAAAAACAGTGACTAAAAAAACCAGTCTATTGGAATACACAAAATCTGATTCTGAAAGAGTGAGTTAGCATGTTAACACCTCCTTCCCCTCCCTCCCTTTAAACAAGGAATTTAGCAGGCTTGCAGAAGGAGTCTCTGTTCCTGATAGATGGTGAGCAGGATAAAGGAAATACTTTTTCATCAACTAAGGCTAGTCTATTTCAATGTCATAAGCAGTACTGGAATAATTAGAGATACATTATGTAAAGAATACATTATTTGTTACCAACAGCTCATGATTAAACCTTGTGAGCCTCCAGAGGTGTAGGGGTTTCACTGTCGAGGAGAAGAAGCAACAGCTTCTTTCACAGCTGCTTCTTTGAGATTCCACCACAAGAACCCACCTTTACATTTAAAATGTAAGGATGTCACGAGCAGTTATTTTCTGTGAGGCTCAGTGAATCAGATCTCCCACATCCATGCCCTTTCCCTGGCTTCCACCACCTTCAGCCCTGCCCCAGGCAGTCTGGTCCCTTGGCACAGAGGAGTGGTTCCATCCATTTGCTGCTAGGGTGGTTCCCTATATTGGCTCATTACAACTGGAACTTCCCAGCAAATGAACAGCACCATGAATCAAGTAGAGAGTTAGAGTAGCTGCTGCTGCAGCATCTGTTTGTCAGAGCAAAAATAAAATTTATTTAGCAAAACATGATGTTTACATATTCATACCAAGGAAACTAATTCAGACTCAGTTGTGTGCACACACATACCTATATCAAAGATTCTCCAAACATGCATATGCATCCTTTTTTATTTTAAGGAAGCGCATAAAAGTTTTCTAACCGTGCTTTGAACTTATTCATAAGATTTTATGTGTCTACCTGGAGCAGATTTGAAATTGCTTTTTATAAAATATGCTGCATTTATAAAATGCTTTTTTGGATGCCTTTTTATTTTTCAGTGTTTTTATCAGCCCCAGCTCTAGATTTCATAGTGCCTGGGGAATTTACAAAGGAGCCAACTTGGAGTAAACTTAAGTCACAGATATTGTACATACAATAGCCTGTCTGCTGACGCCAAGCCTCACTTTCCTCCTCCACTAATAAAAGCCAGTAACAGTTGTCTGATCTTTTGCATCAAAGACAGTGTTTATGAAGTGGCCTGTATCTTAAAATATACATATAATTCCTGCATTAAAAGCTTGAGAAGAATTATGAATCAACATTTCATAGTAAATTGTACACAGATTTGAGGACTGAAATAATATGTTTCATTCATGAATACAGAGCCTTCAAAATAGGAGCACCCATGAAACAGACTTCCCCCTGACTAGCCTGATTGACCTTTTGTGTGCATATGTGTGTGTGTCCAGTATTTTAAAAATTAAGTTAATAATATTCCTTAGTTTTCCTGTTCACTGATTTTGGGACTCTGATTTCAGTGGGACGCAGCTCTTTGCATAAACAGCTTGCAGCTCAGAGTCCTCTGACGATCTATGGAGAAATACAGAGCAGAAGGCAGGAGTGATTTTGCAGGGCTTAGGGCTCGCTTGACTCCACCTCAAAGTAGAGATCTCATGCCCAGTTGGGACTGTTCAGTCTGGCTGGCAATTTACTTTGCCATGAAGTTCTCAAGAGTTCTCTGTGGTCTGGGCAAGCTGTCCCAAGGCTGGAGGCAGCTCCAGCCTAATCCAGAGCCCTCCTGCCCCTTATTTACAAGGACACTGGTCCAAGCTTGTCCTGGGAGGGAGCTTTGCCAAGGGAATGTCGGGGAGCACCCAGGCAGCTCCAGCTGCAGGACCCTGAGGGGAAGGGACCTGCGGGTGCTCAGCCAGCAGCAATGGCCCTGTCCAGCCACATCTCATGGGCTCTCCCTGTGTGGGAGCAGCCCGGGGCCAGGAGGGACACAAGGAAGGCTGTGCTGTGAATTGTGCGTTTCAGGGGCTTTCTGCCCATGCAGGTGGTTTGCCTGTGGGTATGCAATATGTCTGCTCCAGAGCAGTTGGTTTGAAGATGATTCTATGGATGATGGGGAAAAAAAGGGAAATGTAGTTTATTTCAAATGTAATTTTTGTTCTTCCATGATGAACAAAAAACACACAATCCAATGGGAAATACTCTCAGATGGTTAAAGTCACAGTAGATATCTGGAAGACTTCTGTTTGTTATTTTTTTTCCTGATAAATACCAATTCACTGAACACTTTGATTCTTGGCGCCTAAAAGTAACGATAAATTCAGGTTAAATTTGGTGAACATACTCAAGTAAAAAAGACATGTTGAAATATCAAAATGCTGAATCTGCCTCCCACACTCTTTTCATGTGTCTATCCCTATATTTCTAACCTGCAGAAGCCTTTACTTTTCATAAGTAGCTAAAATACTCTAATGACATTTAATTTTGTGCCAAACAGACATTTTAATTTTAGTTTGTTAGAGAATAAACTTTTTTTAACCTGGATTGTAAAACAAGTTGACACAAATCCTAAACTTTTTTTCTGTTTTTTTTTTTTTTTATTTTTTAAGTGTCAAGCAGAACAGCTGCAGCCAAAAGAATCAAAATTTATTTGAAGTTGTAGTTTGATTTGAAGGTGGGGTAGAACTAATGTTTTGGAAAGCTTGATCTTTATTTACCTTGATAATCTCAGTGTATAAATAAGTTATTTTAAATAGGGTTCAATGTAGATCCATTATGAAATTATATACTCACTTATAGTCACAAATATTGTAACTGCTGAACAAGTTTGGCAGTGATTTCAGAAAAACCTTCCAGAAACTTTAATATTTTTGCCAAAGTTCTGCAAGATCTCCAAGCACTTTCCTTAGCCAGAAGGGTGCATCAAGAAGCACAGAGCAAATCAAATTGAGATAAACTAATGTTCATGAGAAACAGAAATCTGTCTTTTGTGGTTTTGTTCATAAAATATTGAACTGGGAATATTTTATGAACAAGGGATAATGGGGAGCAGAGGGAAAAATCTAGGAAATGTATGTTGCTCCCTGAAGTATAGCAAAATAGCAGTCCTTGAATGTATTTCCCAGATAATTTCTAGGCTAAAGAGATTTTGGGCTATTAGAATTTACTGAAAGGATCCCTTATGTAATTAACTGTTTCAATGTATGAACTGTCTTAGTTCTTTCACTTTCTTCATGGTAAATGCAATATTTTTCTGTACAATGATTTAAGAAATATACCTACATTTAGAGAGGATGACTTTGATCACTTACTGGTATATATTTAATACAAAAATTCACAAAGTATTTAAATTTGCATGCATCTGGTGTTCCTATTTCATAGCTCATGTTATAGTTTACTTATTTCTTAGTCATTTACATCAATTAAATTGAATTGGAATATTTTTCTCCTCCTACTTTAGCCCTTCTTCTTCAGCTGTCAACATGCATATGCCAGTCAGCAGTGTAGCTGTCAAAGCTGACATCAACATCTGTACTTGTATTTTTCTGGTGTCTGTAGCTGTCTTAATTCTGAGTATTTCTTAATGTTTTTCTTGCTGCTAATAAAAGGATTTGCAGAGAATTAGAATTCTACTATCACCATACTGAGGGGCCAGTGGAAATTCCACTGTAGAAACCTGACTTCAGCAGAGTTGCTGTATTTCCATAATTAGGGTCAGATTCTGGATTATTATAAGCTTTCAGCAGTTTTTTTCTTTGCCATCAAGAAATCCTACCTAGTGAAAAAATGCTTATTTCAATTTAAGCAGTTATTCCATAATTTCATATTCTCCATAATTCAGCTAACACAAAAGCTGTGATATTTCTTCTGACAAGTAAAATTGGAGAGTGTGAGGATAGGCAAAGGTGTTTACAGGAATCTTCATAGTAGTCATGCAACCAGTTTGTGAGAACATTGTTGCTAAAAATATTTCCAAGTGATATTCTATCACTGAAATTAAAAACTTCCTCAGTTGCTTCAATGGGTGCACTATTTGTGTGTGTTCCAGATCACTGGACAAAAAAATGAAACATTTCAGAGTTATAATTCTTCATGTAGGGATTAGGAGAGTGTACAAATTTGGAGAAAACAGTGGAAGCAGCTCAGCAATAAAGCTTTTATAAATAAATAAAAAGCACCTAATTTTCAGAGCAAATGAGAGGGTATGATGAGTGATGTGCTCCTAATGAGTTCTGAAAAGCTTCCAGTGTAAATAAACAGATGGCAAAAATACTTAAGTTACAAATTTCTCAAACCACAAATACCTAAGTCACAGGTCTGTGCTGCAGAGTTCAAAGACAAACATTGCAGCCAGCTTTTCCACGGTGTAAACATTTTCTTCCTCTTCAGAGGGAGATAATAAATTGGTACTTCCTTCACACAGGAAGGCTGTGAAGCTTATTGAGCAGCTCAGGTTTTGAAATCTGATGGATGCTTTGGTCCAGCAGGTGTTGGTAACACAGGGAGAGAGGAAGTTTGGTGTTGTGGATTTGCCAGAAGAAAGTAACTTCAGATTTAATAACTGCAAAAGCAAGTTAGCACATGGGCACTGGACTCAGGGATTATCTCATTGGCCTCCAGAGACATTTGGTTGGTGTAGAAATGTGTTGGGAGACAGACATTTGTGTGAAATGCATCTCACTGTGTGTACTAATCTCTGAGTTACTGCATGGTTTTATTCTAAGGTAGCTGATGGATAAGTCAGATACGCTTCAGAAATTGAAGGCAACATCTGGGAGACACGGACACATTTTGTTGAATACTTAGATCTATACTGAGCCTCAATGCAAAGAGAAAATTGAAAGGATTTTTTGTTGTTATTTAGGAATCACACAGAATTATCTCTGAATGTCAGGATAGTTCAAATAATGCTCAAATCAATACTTCACTTATGTTTTTCAGGGATAAGCTGATAACTCATGTCCATTACATGACATGTCCATATGTTCCAGTGTGCCTATCATGTTTACATCATAATATCATATGTTCTGAGTTGTTTTTGGGGTTTAACATGTTTCATATTTTGATCAAGAAGTAAATATGTGGAAGTCATATGGGATTTAGTTTGTGTTTCCAGGACTGAGCCCTCAGTCTTGTGCCCTTGTGGATCAGCAAACACTGATTTACTCCTTTTCCTGGCAGAAACTGGAGTCCCTCTCAATTCAGGGAAAGGACTGAGTTTTTAACTTGGGCTTAGCCAAAAATGATTTCTCAATAAATCTTTTTCTCGTTTTTTGCAAGATCTTGTGGAAATGTCAAACACTAGAAAAAAAATGGGAGTAAGAAACAGTTTCAGGCACTCAGTAGTTGTTTAGATTGTTGTTTTGACTCAGTTGTTCTATACACCAGATTTATTTTGTACCTAGTGCTTTAGCCAAAATCAGAAATGAGAGGTGTGCATCTAGTAAACCTCCTGTTGGTCTTGATGTGTTGAGCTAGTCTCAATGATGCTGAGTTTCAGAAGAGTCCAAATAACTCCCAGGGCATAAAAGTAAATTCCTTTCATGGTGACTAGGACATGACTGTGCTTTTTCTCTTCCCAGGAGGCTGGTGTGTGAATTTAAGAGACTTTTCTAGCTTCATGGAAATGGCAGAGTTTAGCTACTTTGAGTTTACATGTTGGGTATCCTGAGTGCGTGAGGTCCTGTCCACTTCTAAATCCCATTCCAGACTTTCAGATTTTGTCTTGGTGCTGATGAATTCCCTCCAGTGCACTTCAGAAACATTTGTGCTTCACTCCTTTCATAACCAGATACTCCACACAGCCTGTTCTAAATGATTCTGCAGCATCTTTGGCTCCCAGCAGGAAAACTCTGAATTGCTCCTGGTAATTGCTTCCAATCTTCAGCCCTGACAGGTATTTTTAGGTCTGTCTCGAAGAGATATCAGCTCCCATACACTTCAAATTCTTTGTCTGGAGTCACTGCAGCTCCAGACACATCCCTGGAATGAGGTGTAATTGTGGTCTCATGCCTTCTCTACCCACCCACCAATCTCAACTGCCTTAGAGCAGCCTCCTGCTGTGCTGCAGGGAACATTCAGAGCCTTTCTGAGCAAAGCAAACTTGAGCTGGGGGTTGTGCCTGAATTTAAAGACTACCTTGGAAGGAGGAGGAGTGTGAAATCCCTCCTTTAGAACAGTGTGATTATAACAGTGGAACATTTCATTGGAATTGTATGATTTACACTGCTCATTGTCCTGAAATGTTGAATTCTCTGTATTTTCTGTCACTACAGCAGAAGTGGTAAGATGTTATAAGGCTGACTAACAGGATAATGGAGGTCTAAACCATGCTGTTATGAAAGTGAGTGGGATTTGGTGAGAAGTAGGGAAATAATCTGGTAGCATGTAAATGTTCAAAGAGATGTTACCAAAAAGGGCAAGAGAGAGCAGGAGAAAGCCCTTTCACTGCTCCATATAGATCAGGTTGTGTCCATGCTAGAGCACCAGATCATTTATTCCCAGAAATAATCCCTTTGAACTCAGCAGAGCTGGTAATGGAAGTTTTGTGTACAGGCTGCAAGCAGCTTCACTGGGCAGCTGCTGGCTAGCTCATGCAGCCTCAGTTTTTTCCTTTCAACAACTTCTAGATGCTTTATAGATGATTCCCAATAAAATAGGAAAGGAGGTGGAAGGAAAGGCTAATCAGAGGGTTGGGAAGTTTAGAAAGAAGACCAAGATATGACGGTTTGGGGTTTTTTATTATTTTTACTACTTTTATGCAACCCAAAGGATAAAATTAGCAAAACTGGAAACCTTTTCAACCGGTGCTGTATTCTCACATTTAAAATATAACTTTTAATCTTCTGTAGCTGTTGAAAGATGTGGCCCTGGCTGGCTCCTTGCTTCTAATCAGTGAATAAAGTACAAATACCACCAAGTCTGTCTTTCATCAAGCAAGTGAGAAATCTGTATGGTCACTGTAACACATCTTACCAGAGAGCAGCTGGGATATGCTCCGTGCTTTGGCAAACTGAAGTTTTTTTAACTGCTGGAATAGAGTTGATTGAATTGTTGGCTTTTTGCAATACAAGTTTTTATGACTTCTTCTAATATAAAACAGAAGATAAAGAGGAAACAATACAAAATAATGTATCAATGGCGGATAATGTTAACCTGATAGTGTATTCTATTGCATAGTTTCAAGAAATATTTCAGACTATTCAAAATGCCTTCCCATCAATTTATATTTGACGAAAGCACTAAGTCAGGAAAATATCAGCTCTAAGTCAGTGCTCTTAATATGGACAGCAAATGGACAATAATGTGGATAAATTTTTCTGAAGAATGTAACATGTAGGAATACCTCTCCTAATTTATATCAACTCCATGTCAATTAAATAAGGCTGATCACTCGTTGGAACAGTATATTATATTAGAGAGGGAAAATGCACAAACATGAAGATAAGTCAATAAACTCAAGTGGTAAAGGGACTATATTTTTCCAATATGGAAATGTATTTATCTCTTCAGATATATTTAGAACTAGGGCCAAAAAAAAAAAAGCAAACATCAGCAGTAGCAACCACAGCCATGTCTTACATAGAGTGGAAGTAATCTGTTACAACTAAAGCCGAACTGTTTTTCTCAGGAAGTATTCTGTAGAAATAAAAACATACAAAAACAATTGAAAGAAAATATTTGCTTTGGTAAATGAGTTCATACTCATTGAAAGAACAATTGAGTGATTTAGCTTAATTGGCACAAGTGCACATAGAAAAATACAATTATGTCTATCAGAATTTTCAGCAGTAATAGTAGCACATGAGCAAAACTGGGAAAAAAAATCAAGTAATTTTAGTGTCAAAGAATGTTTTCAGCAATAGAAGTACCTAAACAGAAAAATTATTTTCTTATTTGAAGATAAGGTAACAAATCTACTTCCTATTGAGATAAATTGCCTCTGTGCAGGAGCCCACTGTGCTCAATGTTAATATTTCCATATGTTTCTATGGGCTTTAATCAGGCCTGAGTTTCCAATTTGTCTGTCTGCATCTGTTTGTCTGTCAGCAACCGGTCCTTTGTAGCTCCTTCTGGGCTCACTTTATAAAGGTTTTACAAATCTAAACTGGAAAGAAAGCATTTCTTTAATGGCAGTTCAGCTCAAAACACAGACTCAGCTGTCAGTCTGAACTTCCCCAGTTATTACAGGGCTCTTTGCTGGGTTAGGGCAGCCAAGACTCCCAGCTTTGATCTGCTTGGCTTCAGCTGGACTGGTCCCAACTTCAGCCAGGACAAAAATGGGAAGGAACCCTCTCAAGGAAGCTGCATTTAAAGCTAGCAAAAATGTCACCATCACATCGGTGAGAATGTCTTGCTCCTCATGGTTTTTCCCTTTAATGTCTTCACTCTGTAAGGTCTCCCAGGCAGTGATTGCTCTTTGTGTGGGTGTATGTGAGACTTAAAAGGGTAGTCACTGCAGTAATGCAATTAATATTAATGCAAAATTTAAAGTAGAAAACTATGCTGTGATATGGATTTGGGGAATTTAAAAACAAATATGCCAAAAGAATAGCTTTAAATTACTCCTCTAATAATACATCTGTGGTTACATGCAATATAGGCTGTGTAAATGCACATTCTATTCTCCCTTGCATGAATTTAAGTCTAATGCAAAATTGACAGATCCATTCATGCCTATGAAATTAAATCCAAAAAGGTTCATATAAGCACTAGGCTTAATGATCACTGCACAATATAATTAAAAGATGATGTTACTTGAATATCAGATTTTCTGTATGTGTGTTTATTTGGAGTTTTTAATTGAAAATAAACAAAATCCAAAGTGTAAAAAAAAAGTAGAAAAGATGTGTGAAATGTAATGATAATGGTTGACTTCTAAACAGCCAAGGAAATTATAGTCATCTTATGTGTGGGACAGGAACAAACACCTCTTAATTGCACTTCATTATAACGTACCTTTCTCTTCTCAGTTGTATATATTAATTATAAAAATCATGTTTCAGAGACGAAAAGCTGTACAATAGGGTTTTTTTCTTTTCCCTCCCTCCCTTGTGCTGTCTGCAGCAGGATGGAAGAACAATATCAACTGTCTTCCACAGGAAGAGCTTAAGAGCTTTCAAAGACAAATCATAAAAAGAATGAAAGGCCATTATAAAAAAAGGAGGAAAATGCTTTGATTTCACAGATTTGCTACTTATTAATGTTTAAGGTTCTCTCTTCTTCTTAAAAATATCTTCTCATATTGTTTTGTGTGTGTTATGTGCAGGTACATCCCTTTTTGATGACTATATCACATGGCACGTGGATTACACAGATCATTATTAGCGGATGGAGGTTGAGGGGATCAGATGGGGAAGGCACGGGAGCAGTCCTCCAGGGCTTGTGTCACTTCTTCAGGTCAATTGTAGAAAACTTGGACAGGAATTTTGTGGCACAAAGTGACACTGTCTTTTGAGGTTTTGAGTTTTTTTCCATTCCAGTTCATTCCAGTGTTTCACTGGAGCAGCACTCCTTGAAAGTAAGGACAAGATTGTCTCAACTCTTTTGTGGCCACCTGGGACCAAGCCTTCCTGTGGGTGCAGATTGCTTTCTTGGTTTGGATTTTCAGTTCTGCTCTTTCCTATATGATTAGCCAGGATGTTTCCTTAAAACCTGCCTTCCTGCTTAAAAAGCTGAGTACTCTCACTGGTTTTGTTGAATCTGGGAGCTTCCTTGCTGAGGGAGATTTTGTGACTCCTGGATGTCCCCTTTCAGCATAGCTGACCACTGCAGGACACTTGGTGTGCAATACCTGGGTGATAAAGCAGTAAGCTATTACCTGCTTATCCTGGCTTTTATTTTCCATCCTCTTGAAGCTTTTCCCATTTATCCCATTCTTTTCAATTTCCCTCTACACCTTCCCTGAAACAGGAGTCTGTGGTGCTGGGGTCTCAGGTGCTTCCTCAGGCTGATGTTTTGTTTCTCCTGAGCCTGACAGCATCTCCTGCAGCCTCTGAGGATCTCACAGATGCAATGTTCCTGTCAGAGTTAGACACAACCCATGGCTCTTTGCTGCATGCATGGCCTATTGATAGCAGGTGAAGACCTGCTGTAGCATGTATGTTATATATATTCTTGCAGGGGAAAAAAGACATTAATGAACTGTATTTCATTAGTAGCTATGACTGCCAGGGTTTCCTGAAAGGTTAAGTGCTCATAGAGATACAGGTGCTGAGATTATACCCTGTGGTATTCTGTATGTGCTTTCCAAACTTTTTAACTACAGCTCCTTCAGAGAATAAAGAAAAGGAAAGACATTCCTGTCCAAATGGCAGGTTGGTTACTTTGGTGCATTCCTGGGGGTGGATGCTGGCTTCTGTCAGCTGAAGTTTTCCTGCTAATGCATTCACATTTCAGCTGTTGTTTTTCCAGATAGATGAGGGAACTCCTCTCAAAGCTGCCTTATACTTTACTAGAGCTTATTCTTGTTCTCGTGGGAGGGAAATCTTCCAAGGGTGAGAACTTGAGGCTATTTAAAGTGGATATAAAATAGGTATGAAGGAGATAGAAACTATCAATACATACTGTTCTCAGAATACAAACTTTTACTTTACTGATGAATTCCTTTATTTTTCTTTCCTGCCCCCTGCAAAAACCCGACCAGTTATTAGTGAAAATGATGATAACTATCAAAGGTAGAACTCCTTTTCCTCTCTCATGAATATAGTTGCAGCTTGAATATTTTTTCAATGGATTGGTAAATTTACTAAAAACAGATTAAACAGTAAAAAAAGAAAGATCTATTTACAGAATTACTCGAAATTGTGAGCAGAACTAGTCTGGCTAGCAGATCTTCCTGAGAGAACAGCAAACAGTTCTTTTTCTTCCCTATCATGTGCAGTTCCATAAAGCAGCATATGCTTCTCTGAATGCATTTTCTTCATTCTTCCTATTATGCACTTTGGTCTGTGTTATGTGTTAGAGTAATTCAAAGACACAACAGAATCAGTGGAAACTCTCTGCACTCCTCTCTGGTTTAATGTCATTTCTGAAGTGGTTTAACCATTAACATGTATAAAGCTATCTAACTACATGAAGAATAATCACATGATACAGGTTTTTTCCTAAGGAAATATTAACTTTAAGCTGGGATAACCAACTTCCAAGAATTCACATAAAAACATAATGAAGTTAATATTAAATAAAAGGCTTGTGCAAGCTTTTATTTTTACAATATGTGCTGATGTGTCCCTGATTTAATCATGTTTTGTTTATGATTAATGAATGATTCACCTTGAAGATCAAAGTTTGAGTCATATCTCATTAAGAATTTGAAGAAATCATCTGTTTAGAAAATAAAAGGAAGCTGCTTTGTGTCATACTCAGTACTACGATTTTAGCCAAATACTGAGAATTGAAGCTGAGAGTACCTGGGAAAGCTTCAGTTATGACAAATGTTATCAGACCTCAGACAGTTCAGGAAATCTTCATGTATAAATTTGGATAATTTAAAGCATGACATTTTTTTCCCCCCACTGTGTTTTATCATAAATGTTTACTTATGCAACTCAACTAAAACTTTAAACATGTGGAATTTTTTAGTTTATTTTCCATGTATTTATAAGGCAAAATGAAATACATTCATAAAGAAAAACTACAAACGTCACTGAGTTTCTTTTGTCAAAAGAAGATGCACAATTGTGCAAGTTTCAGTTTATATTTCACTAGGGGTATAGCCATTTCTGTGACACTTCACCTACATAAAATATTACTAGGTAACAGATCTTAGGAAAGATCTGAAGTAAACTGCAACACTAAGGAAAGTATTTCTCTTTAAATACAGAGCACAAAATTATTTGTCTCTATATTATAAGTTTATTGATCTCAATGTGTTGGGTTTTTTCTGCTCACAAAATGAGGATTATTTTGTAAAGATCCATATTGGAGTGTGAACAGGTAAATTTGCAGAAGCATTATTTATAAAAACCTGATTTAATGGGAGGGTTTTCATGTCCCAGTGACTTGAGATCTACAATGTTGTATCTTATAATTTTTAGAGGAGAAACACAGTCTGAAGATTGTCTGGGTGGATAGATAATGGTTAATTTGATAGCCTAGCATTCATTGCACCTAACAAACTTTTATGCCAAAATGGTTTTATTACAGTGATAGACACATGACCATTCTGCTGTTATCACTGGACGACAGAAAACAGTTTATGCCCTAGAAAAGTGACATAACAGAATTATTGTCCAAGTATTAATGCAAAATTCATGGAAGAGTGAGTGAGCAGGTTTTACACATTACTTCTGGCCTGTACTGCATTTAACTTTCTTAGAATAGTTCTTTGGTGGTAATGATGCATAAGCTACAGGATGACCAGTTGAGAAACACAATGCAAAACCAGACTGTGTGAGTGGGAGTTTATGCAATGGTTCAAAATGTGTCACTCCAGGGAAAATGCAATGGTTCAAAATGTGTCACTCCAGGGAAAAGTGTTGCTGATTTCCTGGTGGAAGAAATATTTCTGTCTCTTGTTTTCTTCATTTACTGATGGAAAAGTGGGCAATTAATTACTTATTTTAGGTAAAATCTTGCAAGCAGAGGATTATCTAATTCAAGTGGATTCTAGTGGAATTAACATATTACAGTAACATAAGAAAGTTAATTTGCTCTCCTGTGAAGTTTTCTTCATTATTTGATGTATAGCTTTGTATCATACTTTCCAACTTAAAGAAGTTTGAGAACTTTTGAAAAAAATGTCTGTTTTCTGGTTCAGTGAGTTCACTGCTGTTCATGTAAACTCCACATGCTTTACTTGGATTTTACATTTCATAACTCTGTGGCACATTTCATTCAGGCTGGTTCACTTTGATATTGACATCACAGAGTTCAATGTCTTCTGTATGGTTTGTTTCTCCACTTAAAAATAATATAGCTCTGAGAATTGAGTGATCTTTGTCCTGTGGTTTGCTTAATATTGTGGGTTTATGTTTTTTCTATTTGTTCAGAACTATTTGTACTTGGATTATTAATCTATAACTAAATGTTGTCCTTTGTGTTCATCTTGCTGACGGTATCTGGAGTCAGACCAAAGCTCTTTTCCTTAAATTGTGCAAAGCATGTTTATTGTCACTTTCTTCTTCATTTATCATCTTTTGGGGATCATATCAAAAGGGGGAAATATTGGCACAGTATTAGTATTAGTACCTGTACTAGTTCCATGTTTTTACAGCCAGCAGATATCCTGCCTAAACCAAGCCTTTATGGGAATTCTGTCTGTCTGTCTGTCTCTCTCAATGGCAGTGTATCAGGCAGAGGATCTGAACTGTCACTTGAGCAATTAGGGTTTAACAGGAGCTATGGCCAGTCACTGTCTGAACTCACTCTGCAAATACCAACAAACATTCCTAAGGAAATGTCCTGTCCCACTGGAGCTGCTGGGAAGTGGACCCACAGGCACTGTGCCATGCCCAGGTCCCTCAGAGGAGGCTTCAGTGCAGTCACACAGCCTGAATGAAGCACTTTGCCTCCCAGTGCCTGTGCCAATGGCTGGCTGGAGGGGGAAAATCCTTTTTCCAGGGAAAACTTCCCCCTGAGTCATTGCTAGAGTCTAAGTTGTGCACAGTCAGGATCACAGGTTCGATCCACCAGAGTTGTACAAGAATTTCAGTCTTAGGATTTGTTTGAAAGTTTGTGCCACCTTAACCTAAAAGGAAGCAAAACAAGCTTGAGGCCATAAGGAAGCTTTTGTTTGGGTCAAAACTTCAGATTCAGATGTTCTGAAAGATTGAACAAATGAAAATGAAAAAAAAAATAATTCTTATCAAAGGTGGATTGAGTTTCCTATCAGCTTCATGGCATGAGGGCTGCATAACTTCTCTGCTGGTACAGTCATTGTGCTCTTGTTAAAAGCAGCCTTAAATGAGACAGTTACAGCACAGATTTTTGTGTATAGGTAGAGATCTATATGATGAAAAAATATGAGATTCCTAATGATCTTGTAGCAGTTTCATGTTAGTGGCATAGTGTGTTTCCCTTCTCTTTTTCACTATGATAGTGTGTGGCAGATGGCATAAAACAGAGGACCTCAGCTTCCTAAAAAAATCAGTTTTGATCATCTGGAAGCAGAAAATGCTGAAAAATAGAGGCTTTGTGCAGAGTTTTCAAACAGTTGTGGGGACACATACATTCTTGTATGTCTGCTTCATTGGCTGCAAGTGTGCCATGCTATTGGTAAGCTTTTTAACCTGGGCAAAATTTCACCTGCTATCAAGCAGAATTTTTCTGAGTAATCTGTGCCACCTGATCTTTAAAGGCATTACATTGAAAAGAAGTGAGGAATTTCTGATGCTGTAGTTGAGATACCCATCTTAGAAATTAACTATAAATGAGCATTAATCTGTGCCATTGTATATGTTGAAAGTTCTCTATGGGTAGAAATTCTGCATGTTCTTTTTCCCAATTGTTGTCATTGTGAAAGACTGTGGACCAATTCTGTTTGAATAAATCTTTCTGTCCATGTATTTATCTTCAAGTGTATAAGTAATCAGTTTTAAAAACATGTTTCCATTCACATCCTATCACAAATTTGAGGGAAAACTTAAAAATTTACCTGCTCACATTAAAGTTAATAAAGTTGGAGACTTCCTTCATTGTAAATTACCAAGAAAATAACTTGAAGTGAGGAAGTTTGCTGACTACATCAAAATCTTCCTAATCATAACTTATAATTATAATCATAATCCTTATCATAACATCTTTTAAAGAGTGGACTCCTAGATGGTGTGCACAGCACCACAAATACACAAAAGAACAAGAAATAAAAATGCCAGAGTTTCTCTTCCTCTCCTCATTCATACTTGCATAATTTACGAGTAAGGTTTGGTTCTGAAACTTGTTGAAGACTGATGAGTTCAGCAGTTTTTAAGAACCCTGTATTTGATGTCTGGCAAAATGTATATTTATGTTAATATTCACCAGTGTGTACACACCAGGTCAAATCCCTGAGTCTTACAAAACATGATATGAATGGTAATTTTTATTTCAGTAACAGAATTAGAAATTATTCCAAAGATGTTGCTGGGCAGAGGGGAACAAGTGTGTGAAAAGAGAGGAAGCTTTAGTTAGTACTTTTACAATAAAATTTTCAATGTAAGTTTAAAAGTTGCATCAGAGAGTTAAACAAAATCTCATTATTTTAGATCAACTTATGACAGATTTTCAAATTAATGGCATTCATAAATAAGTGGGAGATAGGACCCAAAAGTAAGAGGGTATTTTATATGGTGATTGTATATTTATGCTGACCTGGACCAAGTATATTTCCATCTGCTTACAGTTCTAGTAACTATTTGGTCCTGTTCTTGAGACAAATGCAGCCTGATTGCTCTAAAACAAATACTCTGGATTTGAGCTGCATAAATATAATTCAGAACATAGCTTGTTATCTAATAATACAATAACAAGCAACAATACAATAATGCTTAAGATGAATGAATATTCATCCAAAATATTACAAAAGCCCTTATTTTTTCAAACAGAAGTGGTTGCCTTAAATTGCACTGCTAATAGGACTGCACAAACCTTTTGAATTCATTTAGTTTCTCTGAAAGAGTTAATTTCTAATTATTTTATTAGCAATGCAACAAGCTAATGAAAATGGAAGCTTGTACAGCTTCATAGCCAAGGCCTTCCTGACGTGCTCAGAGCCCTTTAGTTCTGCTGTTGTTCCTGTGTAAGAATCAATACCACAGGCAGCAATTATGTGGTGTTGTTTTTTGGCTAAAATTCCCACACATCTGGGATAAACAGATATTCTATTCGAACTTCCTCTGTTAACTCCACCAGTTTCCATGGAATGACTCTCTATATGCTTGTTAAGTAAATGATTGTTATAAGACTATGGAGACATGGTCGATCAAATTAACCCCTTTTGTCCAGCCTCCAAAATGGTTCCCTTCATTTGCCTAAATTCAGCTGCTTTGGGGAATTTTTTCAAGCTTGAAGGACTCTCTGGATTCATCACATTAGCAAACTGTAACCTGAGAAGAGGGTCTTTGGAACAGCAGGACTTCTTTGGCCCCCAATTGTTTTGCTAATCAAGATTATTGCCACTATTGAGATGTGGAAAGATAGCCTAGCTGACAAAATTTGTCAGCTTCCCATGAAATAGTTCTGTCAGTTTAGTCAGGGTGCCGGCTAATATTAACATATAAATGAAGTCTCTCCCCCTCACCCCTTAATAGATGCAGAGAAAATATAAACACACACACAAAAAACCCCTCTGTGCTTAAATCAAACAAGCTTCTTTTCTCAGCTCTAGCCCATGTCCCTGGAAATCCTGTGAGTAGTGGAGCTAAAGGGAGGGGGGAGGGAAGCAGAATTTGCACAAAACTACTTTTAAGCCATAAAGCAGCAAAGCCCCACTCCCCGCTGATAGCAACAGGAGATTGATTACGCCTGCAAAAGTACAAATGGTTGCCTGAATGCAAGTGGCAGACCTCCAAAGCAGTGCACTCTATGTGCTGGTTTTACATTTTATAGCGGGGGGCTTGGATACCGAGTGGAAGAGCGGAGCAGGGCTGTGGAAGGATGGTTATCTCTGCCCGGGGTCAGGGCTGGGGACTGGGATACCCAGCGGAAGAGTGGAGCAGAGCTATGGGAGAGCGGAAAAGGGCTGTGGAAGCTGTGGTTATCCATCTCTGCCCAGGGTCAGGGCTGGATACCAAGTGGAAGAGCAGGGCAGGCTCAGGAAGTTTTGGACATCTCTGCCCAGGGTCAGGGCTGGCAGCGTGGCCCCGGCGCTGCCATCGGCCCCTGGAGCCCCACAGCCCAGCCCTCAACACCTGTTTTCTGCCTTTCACTCTGTTTTCTCATAATCAGAATACATATTATATTTTCCAGCTGACCTACAAGGTGGTGTAAACTAATGCTCTTTCACCCACTTACACAAATTTTGCCTTACTTTGTCAAAGGCAAATGCCTTGCATCATTCTGGCGGCAACCCTTTCAAAGCCCAGCTGTAGCCAGATTATAGAAAAGTAATTCAAACTTACGCTCATTTTAATTGTAAATGGATCTACTGAAAGTTCTCTTAATCTTTTAGCCTGATTTAAATATAAATAAATTAATATCTCGTGATATTTGTAATCTGCAAATCAGCAATATTGGCCTTTTGGTACTAAATTAGCCTTTGAATGGCAACTGTGCAGCAGCTTTGTGTAGTTAGTGTAGGCATCGGAGATGACTCTTCTAGCAAGTTCAATAGGCTTTGCAAAGCATAGCTTTAAATAGAAGAAATCCTTCAATCATGGTTTGTTCTTGCTTTATGAGAAACAATCAGATTATTCCTTTGTGCTGGGCTGTGACAATACTCTAAAGCATGAATGAAAACTGGAATATATGTTCCCCCAGTGGATTACACCAGCCTTCTTGATCATTGGGCTAACATGAAAAATAGATTTAATGTGTAAAATGTCTGTCACTGAAGAGAATATTAAGAAAATTACTTGGAAGCATTTTGGAGAACTTCAGAAGCAATGAGTTAATGACAAAGCACAGCATTTATTAAGTTCAAGCCTATCATTCCTAAAGAGTTCCAGGCAAATAGCTAAGGTCCCTGCTTCATTATTTCAGAAGATGTCATACAGAATTGATTTCATCTTCTCCGAAGTGAAATATTGTGTAGCTCCACATTCTGGGCAGCTGATGCAATATTTTAAAGAAGCATAATCTAAAGAGTTCCACTGGTGCATCTTGCCCTGAGGTAATGCAGTGTTTGTGCTCCTACCTTTGATCTGAACCTTCTGAGAAAAAAACAAAACTGGGAGACACAATATTAAGCACTGTTGGCAATAAGAAAGAGTTCACAATAATAATGTAAAAAATTATAAATCTCCTGGTTAAAATCTGCTTAGAATTCTGATTTCAGAATCTTTGTGAATTTTCTGGATTTCATTTCCAGCTCAGTAAAGTTTGCCTTCATTGAATCCTGCTCCCTCCTGTGACCTGACTTCTCTGCTGGAGAGTGTGAGATGGGGGAAGGCTAAAGGATCTTACTGCCCACCATGCTGTGTGTGGATGTTTTTATACACATTAAAGGAGTAGTCTTTCTCCCAGGGAGTTTACAGTCTGGAACAGCTTTTAATTATCTGCTATAGCATTAGCTCATCCAAACTTAGATATTATAAAGTTTAAGTTCGTCCAGCTCTAGAGCCTCTTGCATTCTGGCTTCTGTTATGAGCATCAAGTCTGAAACTTCCTAGGTACCTTTAAATAGTTAAAGGAGTAATATTGGCAGAGAGAAGTCAGTCTTCAGCTGAGCTGTCTTTCAGGCCAGTGCTATCCAGAACTCATGTAAAGTTTCCAGGAGTCAGCAAGACACACTTGTCCATATGCTTTGAAACCTCAATTTACTGTGTCTAACTTATTTTCATGTTTGTTTCTGATCACACTGCTTTATTTTGGACCTGCACACCATGTCAGGTGTATAGTTCCTCTAAGAAAAAAAGTCCTGCCCAAAGGCCAGGGTGTGGAGCTTTCTCCAGTGCAGCAATTGCCCAGCTTGTGAACTTGCCTTGGAAAGGGGAGTGGGTGCTGCTCATAATGGAGCCCTTCATACCTCGAGAGAGCAGCCACAGCTGCCTCACACTCCAGTGCACACAAACAAAACACCTGCTTCAACCAGAAAAACCAGTAAGCACTGAGACTGGGTATGTGGTGGATGGTGTCAGGCTTTCTCTTTTATCTATTTGGAAATGCTGTAACTTATTTTTCAGCATTGTGGTAATTTTTTTAAAATTGTGTAGTTTCATTTATAGAACGATTTTTTTCTTCTCTTTTTGAGATATGTTAAGAACTACTGCTAATATTTTGCTTTTTGTCATTAGTAAAGACAAACCTCCTTAAGTTTGGTTTGGCTAAGTGTCCTGCAAACCTGGCCACCCAGATTTTAGACTGACTTCAAACTGTATCACTTTAACTTCAGTACAAGCAGCCTTTCATTCTTACCTATCTATCCTATCTATCTTACCATTCTATCCTTTTTCCAGGTATTGGACAGGTGCTGAATTCTGCTTAATTAGCTGTTTTTCTCTTGCATGCTGTTGATATATGGATAGATGTAGATATATTTCTTTCAAGCAGTAACAGCATTTCATTGGTAGAATTGAAGGGTGTAACATCAAGGATCTTTGTAAGGCAAATGACATTTTGACATTCTAATTTTAGCTATCCCTTTCAATGTATCTGACTGAGAGACAGAAATGGCTCTCCAGGAATGGCAGAAAGATAAGTAACTCCACTGAAAATAACTATAGAACACTGATTAAAAGATGATGAACTTATATCTCAAGATTATCAATAAGATTCTGTAACTTCTCACTTTGTGTTTTGCTCAGATTCATCCTCATTTCTGACAGATTTCCCTTGTTTTCAGCTGAAATGCCCGTCAGTGCAGGGAAGCTCTCCATAATGGCTGTTGTCAAATGGCAGCTGTTATCATTTGCACTTTGTTATACAAATTTATCATCTCCATCAGTTCATAATAAGCCTGACTGATGCCATAAAACCCTATAATGCCAGCAACAATAATTGTCATTCTACTTGGATGTTGTAGAAGAGAGATTAAGGATTTAATGTTTACATTTTAAATGAAATAGTCTCTCACCATTATGGGTGGTCTCCTTCAGTTACAGTATAGTAACACTGCCCAACACTACTGCCTGAAGTGAACATGAAAAAAAAATATCCTCAGTGCTGTCAGCCTTTAAATGTTCTAAGTTGAATATGCACATAGAGCATACATTAAACAAAATAAAATTCAGCTTCCCTTTTTTTTTTTTAGTTTTGCCCTAACTTTTATTGGACTGGCTAATTCTATGTAATAAGCATAACTATTTTATTTAACCAGGGGAAATGAGTGGGAACAAGTTCTGACTGACAATGGCTCTCTGCTGGAACCCAGAGAAGCAAATGCAAGCAATGCAGTAAGGAAGATCAAACTTGTTACACTGCTGATATTCTAAGAGTTTGAACTCGGACTCCCTGCTGACCTCAATTTTACAATGATAATCATTTCCTAAAATGTCTTCATTTTGTAAATGAAGCTGTACCTCCCTCTGAAGCAGGGGTTTGCAAAGATTAAACCATTTACATTTCAAAGGCTTCATTTTTTTGCCAGTGTGAGAAATACTCAAGCAGGAAAATGAGTGCTCCTTTTAATTTTTGAAAGCTGGGAGAGCATTCATAGTGAAAATAATCACAGCCTATTACAGCAGCCTTGCTTGCCCATTCCCACTTCAAAAGGATGAGCCTATCTTTTCCCCGCCCAGCAGTGAATGACCACTTAAAGGAGTGATGGCTTATTAATACTATGACTCAGCCACTTCTCGATAAGGAGAACAATGAGGGGTCAAAGCTTGAGCATCCCTTACAGGAATTAATGAGAACATGTTGCTGGTAATTTGGTCTTTTGGAGATTACATTTAAATTAAAAGGTTCTTATGTCAGGCTTAGTGGTGAGACTGGTGTTGTCACTATTTGAAATCCAGAGACTGCATTTTTGTCCTTTCTACCTGTATAATTTCATTGACTTTATCAAAGTTGCCTTGGGGGCTGGATACCATTTAAAAAAACAAAATCAGAGAAACTGGTAAAACAAAACCTTAAGGAAGTTCTCCAGAAGTAACCCCCCAAAACTGCACACATTTATTTGGGCCTAGTGTTGTTTTCAGTGTCAGGATATATAATTACAAAAACAATTAAATGCACATATCTGAGATGTGTTGCATCATCATTTCTGCATAAGACCTGGAACCAATTCATTGCCAAACAATGTTTACTCTGAAATTGCATGGAAAACAATTTACCAGGCAGTGTTTGTGCAAATGTGGGGGTCTTTTGTTTGGTTCCTCATCCTTCTTTCCATTAAAGACTTAGCACTTGGCATGTCTGATTTTATTCTTAACTTTTATTTTTATATTTTGTAATCGATATTGAAACTGTTGTTAACAAAGTCATGAAGCACAATGGTGGGATCAAAGCTGCTTAAAGGAGTTAAATTGCTTATATTGTTGTGTGTTATTAACTTCAGCAAAAAAAAAATCCAACCTACAGCTTTTCTATTATCTGTTCCTTGACGTTATGAAAATACTGCATTTAGCATCTTTTCTGACCTGAAACTAATGCAAAGATGGATTCTAGGTGAGATTACAAATATAAACCAGAATTCATTGTGCTAATTAGTGCATTCTGTACTAACTAAAGTACATTGCATTTTCAAGGAGCTTTGAAAAGGTGGGAGTCAACTATTTATAAACATTTCAGATGTAATTCTAAGGGAAACTAACAATTCAGCTGTTTTCTCATCGTGCAATGGTATTTAAAATGTAGAAAATTTGACAAATTATTATAAAAATAGGGAAATCATAAACATGAGAATTTTTGTGGTCTTGATATGGGTTTTTTTCTGATGTATCTAGAAGTCATATAATAATTTTCCTTTTTTATCTTTTTATCTATAGTAAGATGATCTTACTCTATCTGATGGAGAATTACAAATCCTAAGAGATATAAAGCTGATACCATGCTATAAGAAAAGCAAATATAGTTGTTCTGAAATTAGTTGAAAAAACTTATGAAGTATTAATGGAAAAATATTCACCTACAATACCAATCCATAGTTAAGATTATCTGTTCCATGCAAAAAAATATTTAGACTTGCACTGGAAAATAAAAGAACAGGTTCTAGTGCAACTATACAAAATGTTGAATACAGTCCCAATCAATCTTCCTCATCAGGCATTAGTTCAACTCGTGTGTGATTCTTGGGGAAATAAAATGTCATTTTGAGCAACAGCATCACCAGATTAGCAAATCAGAAGGTGGAGGGAGGCTAAATCCTTATGATAGTACCATGAGAACAAATGACACAATGGGAAAGACAAGGGACTCCTTCCCTTGTCTTTAAAGATGCCTAAAAAAACATTTTAAAAAATGTGTATTGCAAATGAGGTCTTTTTGTATCTTGTTCCCTGTTTTTTATTAAAACAGAGTTTTTGGGTGGCTGAGATTGTTTCTATTTTACCAGGCTGAGAAGATCCCTTGATTTTGTGGTCAGCCTTTGCTGACATCTGTGGGATGTTCAAAATGCACTTGTTGGGTGCTTACAGGGACTGTGTAACTCACTTTTCAGAGGACCTCTGTGCCTTCTGGGCCCTTAAGGAATCAGAAGCCTTCCAGATCCTTTATCATGACCCTTGCTGGGGCCCCAGTGGTTGTGTTTGTCCTTTCTTTGGCCAGTTAACCATTGATTACTCTGAGCCTACTCATGATGCAGTAGCCTTGTGCATATTGCTCTTGCCAGAGGCAATGAAACTCGTCCCATTTGGAAATATAGAATGTGACTACTCTTTAATCAGGAGAATATTTCATGGCTTGCAGTCTGAAACTGCCTCTCTTTGCTGTTCAATAACTTTATAAAAGAGTGTGATGCAGAGCAATGAGGAGGAGTTGTAAAGAGAGGGGATGCGTGGAGAGCCCAGTTTAGCTGGTGCCAAGGAGAGGGGCTGGCAGCCCCCAGCACTGGGAAGCTGGAGCTGCCTGGAACTGCTGCCAGCCAGAGCCTCCCTGGGGGTGGCTGGCTTGATGCAGGGGACTCTTGTTTTGTGACTAGTGACTGACTTATTGTTCCTGAGAAGAGTGGCAACAAGCCAAGTAAAAGCCCTTTTTGTCCTTTACTCCCAACAGGGGACTTGGTAATGGTTTGTCATGTGCCTGGGCATAATCCAGGCAAAGTCCCCATATGCAGTTAAAATAGATTTTGCTACTGTATGTGTTGCTTAGGAAGTGGCACTCCAAGTTACGGGTACTGCTCATTCTTTTATTTAATGTTTTTGTCTGATTTCAATGCTTAATTTTCTTGGGGATTGTTTTTTGTCTTTTAATCAATACTCATTTTTCAGTATCAGCACTCCTTTAAATAATTCCAGTTTGTACATTACATAGAAGAGATATCATTTATAAACAGTAATATCTATGAGTAACCATCTCTCTTTAATGTAAATTCCAATATATGTCATGATCAAAAATATCCAAAGTATAGGTTTACCATTTAATAAAAATATTACTAGCACTTAAATCTCACAAATATATTCTATCCCTTTTGAACTGTATTCACAGTAGTCTGTCATCATTGGTTTTTATGTCCTCATAGCCTTACTTAGACTTTTATTTGTAATTTTAAAGATTATTATTATTATTAACTTTTAACATACTTGAATGTAATAGACCTAATGGTACTAGAAAATCAATCTTTGTTGTTTCTCGTAGCTGTTGTGCAGTTTTATGCCATTTTCCACAGTTTGAATACTGTGGACTATAGCTATCTTAGATGATCATGATAGATACGTGGCAGGCAGAGTCTCACAATTATTCACATTGAGTAGTAGTTCTCCAGGAGATTATTTCTATGAAATTCAGTGAACATTACGGGAAACAAGGGGCTGGGCAATGCACTTTAGCTACCTTTTCTCATGACAAATCTATGTTTTGTAAGGCAATAGTAAGAATCATTTGAGAAAAAAAATGTCTTTTTACAGAAAATATAATCTCATTAAAACCAGAGAGGTTCATACAACACTCTTAAGTTACAAAAATATAACTTTTTGAGGAAAAAACAGATAATTGCATCCAGATTATGGTGATTCGTCTAGTGTTTTTTTTTCTGCACTCGAATATGAAATGTTGAGATTGTGCCCTCCTATGTTAAAGCACATTTGGAATTGCAGCTCCAGTAAATATTTCTACAGTACCATAGAAACATTTCTGCAATAATTCTATGTTATCTCTGCGTAACTGTGAAATTCTACATTAAAATCTTAATAGGAGTAGTTGAGAAAATTGATACAGAAGGTGTCTTGGAGGGGGTTAGAAAATTCACTGAGAATCTGCAAGGCAGGAGGATGCTGCCAAGTCTCTATGACTGACTAGGCCATATTAGATACTTGTTTTTTCATCAAAACCTTAAACCATTCCCTTTTCTCTTGTGCAGCTGTAAGGGCAGAACTGATTGGATGTGAGACACAGTGGGTAAGAGGAAAGTGGCACTCAATTCTGCCTTTTTAAAGAGTATCCCAATTGTAAGTATTCTCAGTAGTTATTTATTTCTTGCATTTTTAATAGATCAAGTAGCCTTGCTGTGTAATGCCGTTGCTGTGCACCTGATGCAAGGTAGTGCAGGAGTTATCTCTTATTCTGTGGTGGGAACACTCTGGATCTTATCCAGATTGCTTAACAAAACACTTTCATTAATGAAACAGTGCTGGCCATGACAAAGTCAGCTGTATTCATGTGTTAATTATAGTAGCTCTCAAATTCTTCATGTTTATTCAGGACTGGCTCTTTCCTAATATTAGAAGTACCATAGCTCCCAAAAGCATTTCTTAGCATTTCTCTTATGAATAACTCTGAAACACTCCAACACTTTCTGTTTATTTAGTTTTGTATCTTGGAGGTCCTGATTCCCCAGCTGAAATATTTAACAGGGAAACATCTGGGAGTGGTTTGTTGATGAAATGTGTATAGTCTAGAAGGTAGTGCCAGATTCAGTGGGAATCCTAGTCTGACCTGGGGCTCTCTAAAAGTGCTCCATGAAGTGCTCTGAGAGCAAGGCCCAGCACAAAGTGGGATAATTTAGGCCCACTTGCCTATGTAAAATTCCTGCATAAATGATTATATTTCTCTTGATGCAAAGAGAAATGCAACATACTCTCAGTTGTTATCTGATAGTGAACCCTCTGCTAGAACACACACCAGTTTGATTGTGGGACATTTAGTCCAGGTGGAATTTCTCCAACTAGCTGGAGTTAAAATGTTGCCAGGGTTGTGTCCTGTATGTAAAAAGAGGTCCTGCTGGAGACTTTATTCTCAAAAATTTATTTTTATTTTTAAACAACTGGCATTTCTGAGAAATTGTGTAAAATGTTTCAAGATAAAAGAATGTTAAATATAGCTAGAAATAAGAGAGCCATATGTTTTGAAACAATGCACTTAACCCTGGAACTCAACAAGATTTCACATTTTAAATAAAAAATTTAACTTCCTAGAAAGATAAAGTTCATTCATCTTGAGGGTAGCCTAGAAAAAAATAGGGAAACGTGATCCATGAAGAAGCCCTTCACTAAGATAAGTATCTTTGACATTTGGGAAAAGAAATAATATAATGTGTAAAAATAAGATGGGTCATATCCATTCCTAAAAAAACTCTGTTGTTATAGTTGTACATCAAAGTAGGAGTAGGGTTATTTTCTGAGTGGTTTTTTTGGCTAACAAGTACAGTATCTTACAAAACCATTGCCAGAACATAAAATCTTTTTCAATTGGAAAGAAATGCACCAATTTAGCACTCCTATTTGAAACATTATGCAGAACACAGGCTGTTCTAAGTTCAATGCAAATGTTACGTAAATATACTATTAAAAGTTTGGTCTACTAGAAGAAATTTATCTGGTTGGTTCTAAATCATATTGATAAATGTCAACATTTGTGTTTAACACAATATACACATTTGTGCAACCATTATCTCTGTTCAATGGAATTGATTTTATTGCTTGCACAAACCAGGATGAGCTTTCATCCTGGAAAATGTTTTCCAGTAACACAAGGGCAGATCAGGAAATGTGTAAAGTGGATCAGTGCCCAAAATACTAAGTAATACATCTATTCTTGGAAAAACATGAGGGCATGTAGTCTTAAAAAGAAAGGCATAAATTACAGAACATTAATTTCATTTGAACCACCATCATATTGAGCTACACCATCAATACAGATCCTCAGTGTGTCACACTGCACCATGAAGGGTCTATTTTGAAGGTAGCTGCCTGGACATACACATGATGGGGGCAGTGAGTGCCAATGAATAGGTTTGTCAGCTTCCCCAGGGATTTTGCTGATTTCCACAGGGGGCTCCATGAATAGTCTCTGTGTCAGCACCAGAGGGTGTTTAATCTTCACTGGAGTTTGCTTTCTTCCAAGAGGCATTCAAGTTCTTGCCATTTTGCAATGCGTTTGAAAATGTTCTCTAGGCTGAAATCTTACAGGTGTCATTGTAAGGCCCTTGAGGCCCTGGTCCATGGCCCCACCACAGCTCTGCCTGCTCAAAGGCCTTGCTCACCTTCTTTAGGGCACTCCAGATGTGTGTGCAGCCTGCTCAGACCCTGAGAGATGCATTTGGTGTCCAGCCCTTCAGCTGTACCCAATAAGCAGCTGTACTGCTGAGTTTACGTTCCTTTTCCAAGGATGCGCACAGCTGAGCTGTTGACACGCTGACAGTGCCTGCACACAAACTACTCTGAGGTCCTTTTAGAAATCAGGTTTAGTTTTCCCCATCTGTACTGGCCCTCCATAAACCCCAGTAAAGGGGGAAACAGTGGAGAAACAGCACGTGGTGCCACTGGTGACAGCCTCTGAGAAACAGGGAAAATTTAGGGAATTTAGGGTACAAGAATCTTCAGTAAAACCTGCCCTCGTATTTAGTATCATAAATGCCTTTTGGAACAGTGTCATGTTCATTTTACACCTTAAGAGAATCAAAGACACCTTTGCTTGTCTCATTAAGAGAAAAAGTAATATTTTTTAATAATATCCAAGGCATTTGTTTCAAACTGCTGGAGAATCACTGATTAAATAAATGCAATGTGTTTATATGATGAATGCTTTCTCTAGATGTTGCCCTACCTTCTGATGATTGAGTCTAACCCTCTTTAACTACTTTGACAAGATTATTGCCTGAAGTAACTTTTTTAATTAGCATTCTTGTTTGTTTATGTCTAGAGATTGAGGGGGAAAATAGCTAAAAGCTTTGGAACAACTATTGAGTCTGCACTTGCTCTAAGCTGGAAGAAAATAATTTTTAGTATATGTTTAAAATTATATAACACGTTTCAGATGTTGGTTCAAATTACTGTTAAAATGACATTCAAATCTGGGAGTGTTTCTCACTGGCTTTATCCTTTTAAAAATTTCCACTGTGCTTTTTTTCATCTTTAATTAAATTTCAATTCATTTTATAATAGTAATTAAAGTATTTACAGCAAGAAATTCTATCCATTTGCAAAACGGCAATAAATTGTAACATTTTCACAAACAAACAAACTTCTTAGAAGGCTTGCAAAGTCTTTATCCTGCATTTGTAAGGCATTGAGGGGTAGATTATCAGCTGGTATAAGTCACTGTCATTCACTGGAGTCAGAATAGTAATTTTGATTTACAACAGTTTAGAATTTGGCCAATAATGTAATTAATATAATCAAAACCATGTACAGACACCAGAATAAACAATACCAAACTGTAAGGCAAGTAACCTATCTTACAATGAAAATAAAATAAATGTCCCAGGCTTCTTAAATCACTGTTTCATTACATAGCTTTGCTTTCTATCATCTTTGATCTCCTTCATTTCATTAGAGCAAACTTCTTGTTGGAGGCATGACTGTCTTCCTATGAAACTGATCTCACATTCAGCACTGATATCTAATGACTTGTTCCAGTTTCATCTTTAAGTCTTTTTATACAGCACTTAAAAAAAAAATAAACACAAATTATTACATCATCAGCAGAGGAACATATGGCCCATCCAAAAGTGAGTACACAATAAATATGTTTCTAATAAATACCTTGGTGCTGAGTAAATTTCAGAAGAGAGCAGACAATAAACCACCATTCTGCTATTAATGCCTCCTCTTAGCATGGTAGCAGTTATTACATTAGTTTAATCATAGCCAAGCAGTTGAGGTGCAGTAGCACTGCTTATTACACCAGCCATTATCATCTCCCTGTTTCCTTGGGCTTTCCTCATCTGTTTTGTATTCACCGTATCACTCACATGCATGGCTTGCAAGCTCTCTATGTTGTATAAAAAATGGGTGTATTTACATGTCACAACAGGGACTTGATATATGATTATGGCCTTCAAGTTTTTTCAGGAATAAATACTGATTACAATAGTTTCAGGGCAATGGGGGGAAAAATCATTTAGCCTCAGGATAGAACATTCTGTAAAAATTCTACCTTGTTTAGCTTGCATTGATTTACAGCTGTGTAAAGAAACACAACAGAGAAAGCTTAGAAGAGCGTGGCTACTACATACCAATTTTAGCAATTGCTGTCTCCAAAGCAAATTCTACAATGTTATTTTCATAAAGTGATGCCAGTTTATTTGTGGTGTTTGTGAATTCTGAGTATTGGGACAAATTAGGATGTTTTCAGGTGGGTTCCCTTATCTATAATAAAAGTAGTGGAAGAGCTGCATTTTGACAAACTCTGTATTTAGGGACAGATTCTTATACATGGAGTCTGGACAAATGAGGCTTCTGCAAGTACACTGTCCCATTACAGCTTTCTAATTAAAGATCAGCTGCAGGAAACAGTAAATTCAAAGCAGTGATGACAATATTAAAGCTTCCCAGGGAAAAAGGAGAGCACTGGAGATAAGGATGCAAATATTCTAATAGAAGAAATAGCACTAAATGCTTATGGTGACTCCAAGGCATTGTGCAACTATTCACAGTGGGCTGTAGATGGGAATATGAAAAAGATGAGTGTTCTAACATCAAGGGGTATGAATGACAAACAGATGCTAAACAGACAAATGAGCTATGGCTGAAGGAGGCCAGTGCTGTTGTATGCTGAGGGAAGAGAGAGGAGAGGAAGAGGTGGATAAAAAAAAATATAGCCCCAGAGAAAGCTGAAAACCATGCTGAGAAGTAGTCTGGAGAAGATCACAGGAAACAGCTTATGGAATTAAAAACATTTGGGAAATTACAGCACTTAGGAGGAATTAAATATAAGAAAGTAATGGTCATCTATGGAAATAGAAACTTCAAAAAGGAAGGACTGCAGCACTGAACCTGTAGGAGAAGAGCTAGAAAATCAGTAGATATGATCTCAGCATGAATAAAGAGGGTCATGCTAAGGACCTCATGCAGCAGATCAGTCTCTGGTAAGACCTTTCATGAACAGTTAACAAGAGACTTTGGCAAGAGAGAGCGAGGAAATGTCTGAGAGACAGGAATATCTGACTGAAGTGATGGTCTTACATCAGTCCCATCATGACTGGGAAGAATGTGTATCAGATATAAATAGCAGCTTAATTTATTTCAAGTGGATGCAACTTGTTTTTCACTGATACTTCTTATTGTTAATTTGTTAAAGATGCTGAGATTATATAGATAATTATAAGCATAATTTACAAAGTAATGTAAATTTACAATTACAGTTAAGTAAGAGAAGTACTAAAGGAAGAGACATACTAAACTTGTGCAAATGTATTTTTTATTTTCCTGATGAATTAACCATATTGAAAGTATTATTTTCAGACTCAAACACCCATGTAAGCCAGTGGAAATATTTGTCCTGTGTTTAGATTTAAGAAATGGACCCAAGCATAGATAAGAAAATGAGTTCATAATGAGAACAGATGCTACAGAGACAAAAGATATCTTTAAAAATCGTATATGGCTTAATCCCATAGCCATTTTCTGTGCATTTGGAGTCTAGCTTTTAAAAGAATTTGACAGCTGTTCTGCTCAGCAGTGCAACGTGGCTGATGCAGAAGCTGCAGAACCAATGCTCACCTCCCTGCCTGTGGCAATCAGCTGTCTTTGCCTGGATGTTTGCCAAACCGTTCCTGTACCAAACCTGACATGAGGTTTCATGGGAAGCCAATTTTCATCATTTCCTTTGTGCCAAAATCTCTAAGGTGCAGACCACAGGAATTAAGTTCCAGAATCTCATTGAATGGGACCGGGATTAGGGCCCTTGATACCCTATTTTAAGGGTTTATTGTTTATTATGAACAAAACTTGCTTGTTACTTTGTTAAAAGTTTTGTGAGACAATCCTGAAGTTCCTTAGACTAATGTAGAGTAACCTCAGTAGAAGGCAATTTTTCCTTTCAAAATTATCCAGAAGCAAAAATACATTAAAATTACTCTAGGAATCGTTCCTAGAGTAATGGTTCCAGCGCCCTCAAATACTGAGCAAAAGAGGTGAAGTCACTGGAGAAAAGGAGGAGTGACCAGCTGTGCTTGGAGAATGCAAGTTCATTCAAACCATGGGGTGTAAGAGAAAGAAAGCTGAAATTGTGGGTTCTGTGAATGATGGTCCAAGTGTGCCCAAGAGCAAAACCTCAAATTCTGAGTAAAAACCTTTTTTGGGGTATGTGTGTGTTTGAGCTTCTCCATGCCTCTGAGTCTGAGTACCAAGAGAGAGCTTCTGACCTTTTGGCGTTGTACATTCTTGTGTGAGAGTTTGAGTTGTCTCACCACAACAGCTTGTTTTAAAGTTATTACAAAATCACCAAATGCTTCTGTGATCACTGTAATGGATGCATTTTTCAGTTATATTGTAGAAGGGCTGTGCAAACTGACCATCAGTGTGATATGCATGAATGAATTCAAGAAATGTAACAAACATCAGAGTAATGAGAAATTTTAGGGGAAAATAGAAAATCTCTTGAGCTACCTGAGTCCTATGAGTCTCCATTTTGGAGAGCAAAAGTGTAGCAAGTTTGTCAGGAAGGCTCTTACAGTCATTGATTAGAAGTTGACCTAGATATACTGCTGCAACTGTAAGCACAGTTTGGAAATGTGCATTAAATGCTGTTGATTGTGGAAATTGTAGCTCAGAATAGGAAAGAGAGAAGAAACCAGAGTCAAAGGTTGCTCCAAATTCCATATGGCAGCAACAAGTGTGAGCAAGCTAAGATTACCTCACCAACAGAAGTCTCAAGTGTTGAATGCCAAGTTAGAATCCCAAAATAAGTTTTTCCTCATTCACTTTTGCAGAAATTTAGTAACTGCAACTCCAACTGCAGCTGGAGAGCAAGAGGAAATGAAACAATTCTCAGAGAACGTAAAGGTAAGATATGCGCGTGTTAATCAGGCAGTGTTTATATCCTCCTCCTTTGTTCTTCCCTGTCCACTTTCCCAAATTAGAAGGGTACCCTCAGTGTTCTGGCAGCACAAGTATTCAAAAGAGAAGTTGAACTGCTTTTTTTAGAAGTTCAGCCAAGTTAAGTGCAGCCAGTGCTCTCAGAAAGCAGCACCTACCTACCCTAAGGAAGCTGAAGGTTGTTTTACTCCCAGAAGAGCACATTATTCCACCTCATGTTTCTTCAGGATTTTTCTAAAACCATTGCTACTTACAGCTTTGCTTCTGGGTAATAAAATCTCATTACAGTCCTTTTGCCTTCCTAGTTCAGAACTCTGAAATGAAAATATCTTGGTCTCTAGGACTTCTGCTGGGTGTGCTGAACTTATGGCTCTTTTCTCATCTTAAAAATCTCCTCAAGCCAGCAATACTTAACTAAAATTCTCTACATGTTCCAGTTTTGGGAGACTTAGAAGTCAACTTGACCTGAAGCTCTAGAACTGTGAACAATCTTATCACAAGTCAAACTGCAAAACCATCAGATATTTCCAGGCAGAGAATACAAGTCTCCATGGGCCAGCAAAGTGGCAAATGGTATAATATCCTAATTGCATCAGCATAATACAATCCCATTGTTTTCCTTTTGAATTCTGAGTGCCTCAAGGTGCACACTAATTTTTTTTGCAACCTGTAGCTCAATTCTCTATTGATAATATTGAATGTATAATTTTTACAAGTTTTACAGAAAGGTTCTAGAAAGGTTCTTATGTTCTATACACTGAAGTAGAAAATAGGTAAAGAATGAGGCTTTCTAAGCCTTTTGAATGCATCTTATTGTGGTAACTGCATCTAATTGTGATAATTTTCTGTATGTATTTAATCTTATTTAAATTCTCTGTGATGATGGGTTCTATGCATGTGATACAGAAGTGTTTCTAAAAGTAGTTGTCATTGTGATCCATTAGAGTCTATCTAATGCAATATCTATCCCATAAAGTCAGGGATTCATGAGACTACAAAATAATTAAGATAATAGTGTAAAAAAGGGACAAAACCAAATTATGTAACATTAGCTTTGATAAACTTTTGTTACATAAAATTAAATCTTGAAGTAGAAATTTACTAGGTTGAGCATATAAGTATCTGCTCTGAAAAAGTATATTTTCTCATATTAAAAATATTTTTCTTACAGCACTGGCTACAAGTGTATTTTTCTTATCTCTTATGGTTTCCAGTACTATGTAAATTCATAGCTCAGAGGAATGGTGTAATTCCATGTAATGAGTTACATGATATACTGAGCCAGTTTTAATGTATCTTAGTTTGAGAGAGGATTTTATTACTTTTCCCAAATATTATTTTGTTGTTTCAATATTACCATAAAACCTCATTCAGATAACTCTAAATATCTTCTTTAAAGCTTACACAGGCACCAGAACTGAGGGGGTACAGACACAATGCAATCCTTAACTCACCCCTATTGAGCAGGAACAGAACAGGAGCCTCAAAGCTGCTGGGGGTCTTACATATCTCATATGTGCTGGAACAATGAAACAAATTATGAACAGGGCTTAAGGCTCAACTCTGAATTCTTGCCTTTGTGAGTTTGTGTCTCATGCATGGAGAGCAGTGATTTTGCAAGGTACTCTGAGATGTGGCCTGTCTGTCTGTGAATAGAACCAGATGGATTATTTTCTGAAGTTTGACATTCAGACAGGGATCTCTCCTTCTTTGGGCCAACACTTTTATTAAGTCTGCACATGGAGGTTTTATATATTAATTCATTCATTTCAATAATAATGTATTTATACTGATAAAAGCATAATTGCTAGTCTCACACACTACAATGCTGTTCTGCTCTGCTTTAAAATGTGCTAGGGTAAAAAATGCAATTACTCTAATGCACAGAATCTAAACCCACCCAATTTTAGGCTGTGCTGAAGAAATGATTATAAGGTCAAAGATGCACATTCAGAGTTATTTCACAGAGAACATCTGAAGTGGTAGCTAGCTTTACAGAATGTTTCAAATGTGTTGAATTGGCCAGCCAAAGAACTCCTTGGCTGATATCATGACAAAAGATGTGTGAGTGTTCAGGGCCCCAGAGCCCAGCAGTGAGGCAGAGCCAGGTTACACAGATGCCATTCAGCTGAATCTGCTTTTGGATAATCTCCACGCGTTTACTCCAAGAGAAAATACGATTGTGTGACAAGCAAAGCCTTTTGCTGCTCAGAAAACAAATGCTGTATTAAGTTTAATTACTTAGCCACCTACTGATGATCTGAAATATCTTTTAACAAACTGAGAGTTCTCAGCTTGGCTGTTGCCTTGCCCGCATGATCTTTCACTGTACAGCTGTGGGGAAGTGCAGCAATCAGAGTTTAGATTATTCTTTTGGCAGGTCATGAAAGAGAAGTAGTTTTTCTTTACCCTTCTACCTTATATTTTGATTTGGTGACATTATGAGATTTATCAAGATGAATCTGCATCTGCCAATATCAACAAGTGAACAGAGGGGGAAGATGTCATTACAAAAAAAAAGATCAATAATTATGGGCCAAATGCTGCTTTGACTGAAGTGACAGAAATGGCATGTCTTTCAACAGAATTAATACTTGAAAATCACTGACAGTAAAACCTTATAAAACTTTATTTCTATTCATTAGATTGTTCACAGTTCATATATGTATGATGCAAAACAAACTTGGAAAATCCTTACCATATTTTATAGGAATAGCACTTTTTCATTCTTTTTCAGACTACTGTGAGGACAACATGGTATATGTAAAAGATCAGCTGCTGGCATTCAATTAGGCTAGGTCATACAAGAATGCCCCATCTTGGCATAAGCATCAGTAACTGGATGCTGTTCTTCCAAAACTCAGTGTTATGTCCTCTATTCACAGTCCTGTGACTCTGAAATGCAAAAGTTTCTCAGAAGGTAAAAAATCAGAGTGGGTAACTTGACCCCTCCTCTTTCTGAAGTAGAAAGATTGAACATAAAGTGGTTTTTGATCTTTGAAATTTACTAAGTGTGAATCTTAGAGGCACCATAGCAGCTTTCCTAAGAAGTAGGTGCAGGACACCTGTGTATGGCTTAGGGAGCTCTCCTTCACTGTCTTCTTTCAGTGCTGCTTTATTCACAGGGGTGGAACCCACTCAGCAACTTTCAGACAGCAAAGTTTGTACAGTGGGATGCTGTTAACTGGACAATTGGATTATTTTCCGTTTTTAGAATAGCTACTGCATTTCAGAAAAGCAGAGGGAAGCTCTTGTAGTTTTGTTTTGGTTACAGCTACATGACAACATTTTCTCAACTTCTCAATAGAGCTCGTTTTCTTACAAGAGGAAAAATCACTGGCCTGTTCACAAAAAAAAATGTCTTTGGTCTCAAGGCTTATGTATTCACTGGGGAGGTTGGACTGTGCTCCAGCAAACAGAATTAATCAGCAAGTCATTGCCTTCCAGAAGTAATGTGTAACACCTTGTTTTGTTCCTTGGTTCAAAAGGCACTGTCACTGTTGTACACCAGTGTGGTTTTTTTAAAGGCTATAATTCATATGCAAACTAAGCAGGGATTCATGATTTCATAATAAAATGTTGAAACGCTTTGATCATGAGCTGGAAGGAGGTGTGAAACAGTGCTTCAGAAACAGACAGATATTTGTGTAATCAGCCTTTATGTATTGCCAGTTCAGAATAATAACATATAAAAAGCCCCAACTTACCTCATCTGCCTGGTACAGCCAAGGCATAAATAAAAGAGAACAATGGAATTACTATTACTCACTCACTGAGCCCAGCTACATCACTGTATTCTTTATAATTGCTGGCAAGAAGATTAATGTTTTGTTAAATATCAGAGTAAGGTCACAAGGGGGCTTGCAGGACTGTCTAAACATCTAGGTTTTTAATTCCTTCCTTCCTTCTTTCCTTCCTTCCTTTTTTCTTTTTTTCTATTTTTTTTTAATTTTAATTTCACAGAGATGAACTTTCACCATTTCCTTTAATTGTGACTTTTATTCTTTTGCATTTGAAAACTTTTGACAACACAAAAATAAACAAGGACAACAATTGCTGTATGGCTGATAAAGCTTAATCACCATGTTGATGGTAAGGAGTTTAGTGTGCTAGAAATTGTCCTATTTCATTTTGCCTCTCCTGTCTCTGTTTTTTCATGTCTGTTAGTTCTGTATCTAAATTGGGATTTTTTTTTCCTCATTATATTAATGCTAGTTATCCTAAATTGCAATCTATCTGCTCTTTCTAAATGTCTGCTAACTTACAGCTTGTGGTTACAATGACAAGACAGTTGAGGTGAAAAGCTCATAGCTTTGCAGATTGAGGAGATTTACACCTTCTGCACCTTCAGGTATATGTACCTGAGGTTACTAGCTCCAATTTCAGATCTTTTGCAGCAAACAGGTGTTGACATTTTCTCTTTGTACAGATAAAACCTTATGGTTACCAGTTTCCTCTGTCATTCTATAGAAATAGTCATAGAAATATTGCATCATAAATTTTTTTAAGAAAGTAAAATAACTGATCCATATGGTAAAACAGCTTTAGTTAGAAATAAATGTTCACATAAGAGATTTCTAGTAAATATAAACACAGTTGTTTCTGGTGAAGGAGCAAAGAAATTATATAGTCATCTTAATCTCTTGTTTAGACTACTGCCAGTCATTTGCAAAATGCAAATATCTTCCTCATTTGGCTCAGATTATCCTCCAAATTACACAGGAGCAGTCTGGGCAGCAGCAACCAGTCTCATACCACAATGGTGAATGTGTTTTCAGGCCAGCCCCAGCCCCAGCCATGGCAGAAGGTCTCTCTGAAGTTTTTGGCCCTGGAGGTGCTCCTGGGGCCAGCTCCAGGACCTGGGTGCCACAGGACCATGGTGTGCCCCTCTCTCCCTCCTACCTCTCTGTCACTCTGAGAACACAGGGGGGCATTAATGGCACCAGTAAAGCAGAGAAAGGTTTGTATTAAAGAATTCTAATTTCTTGGTGTCATTTGCACACTAACATTGAGAAGGGTCCTTAAAAAAATTGTTGTTAGAGTCCATTTGTGTTTTTTAGTGGGGCAGGTTTTTCCTCAAAGACAGGTAATTTTACGTGGTATTACTGATTTTATGAATTATATCTTCAGTTATCTAATATTAAATGAAAAGAAGGACTTCAAATATGGGCAGCAGTGGTGAAAGTCATAGATTTAAATCCTACCACTCTGCGCAGAATTAGCAGTGCTGCCAAAAAGCAGAATAAGCAGTTTGCAATACCTCAACAGCTCTGACTGACTTCAGAAAAAATGGTTTAGCAATATGAGCTAAAGGAAATAACAGATCCAAGAACTCCTGCTCTTGGTCCAGTTTAATCTATGACTCTTGGAAAAGTATTTTATTCTGCCTTACTCACTTTGCCTGTTAGAAATGAGATATAATGAAAAATCTGTTCCTGTTTTCTTAGAGGTCAGTCATGAAAATATTGTGTGATTAATTATATACCAATAGGTGTTAAAGTGTTGTTATAAGAATCCTATTCTCTACATTCTTCAATGTGGAACTGTGAAAATTTGCTGTAGAAAATAAAATTTGAGTCCTAGATTGACTAATACTGAAAATACCCTTCAGTTTCATCATTTCTTGTTATCACAATTAGATATACCAAGATTTATTACCACATCATTGAAAAATTACTGCAGTTTTTCCCTTTTGTTACAATCCACTGAAATTTTAAGGACAAGGAAAGGCACACAGGAATGTTGGGGAATAGGATTTGTTAAAATTATTTTAAAAATTAAAATAAGAAGTAGTAAGACAACATATGATTCATTTAATTTGTAAGAATTCTTTATGAGCCATCACAATATTGTGAACTAATTACTCCATAATTTCAATTTGTAGCTCTGCCCTGGAGACATGAATGCTCTTCCCACTTGTATCAGCCAAAGCTCTGGTGCAGTTTTCTTTTCTTAGCAGCTAGTGTAGGGAAAAGCATGGCCTGAGGACTTGGCAGTCTAATTTTGGTAAAGAAAAATTGCTAAATATCAATCAATAATTGTTAAATCTTTCCCCTCTGACATTGCAGCCTCAGAGAGGCTTGCAGAAAGCCAGTGTCCAACGAGATGTTCCAAGCTTTAGCACCAAGTGTGGTTGATACCAGGGTCTCTGCAGAGAACAGCCGCAGGTTTGCACTCTGCTCTTGCAATGACATGTTCACTCACCTGTTTTTGATATGGTTTATCTAAAGAGGGGAGCTGAAGCCCAAGCCTTTGGAAGGAAAATAAATGAAGTAGGAAAACAGGGAGCAGGTCCAGTTCTTTAGTTTTTCTTAGTGCCAGAAACTGAGACTTGGGCAAGTTTTTTAGTCTACTTTCAAAATGTTCAGCTCAGTACCACAAATCTCAAATAAGGGGTTTCTTAGAGCTTTCTTTGTCAGAGATACCAGTGAGATTTACTCATCAACTCTTGTCAGACCAGGTCACATAAGTCTAAAACTAACCTTTATTACTTGCACGTGCTTGATCAAGGAGCTCATCTGTCAAAAGTCCTTTATCTTTCCTCACATCACATTTCCTTCCTTGTGCATGCTGCTTTGGTGATGTTTCTGTAACAGTCAGGTCACTAAAATTGTTGATGAGGTCTGAAGAGGCAGAACCTAGGTTTTGCCAAAATTCAGGGTGGTTTTGACTAAGCCAAACCTGTGGACAATCAGCTGAGACCTACAACCCTGAGTTATTGCAGCTCTTTTAATCTTGGCTCTTATCCAGCTAACTCCTTAACCCCAGCACTAGGAAATATGCTTCTTAACTATCCTCAGTGGCTCTTTAACAAAGTGTGGATAAATTTCTCCTCCAGTTCCTCTGGAGAGGCAGGAGGCAAAGCACTCTGCCATTGCCACAGCCCTGGGCTAAGGGTCCCTGAAGGGCAGCTTCAGTCCCTCACACAGCAGATTGGAATCAAATAATGAGGAGCCCTGAGAAAAACTGAGTTTTAGCTTTTTGTCTTTTATACTGTCAAGATCAAAAAAAAAGAAGTTGATAACCAAGTGAGGGATGGAATTTATTTTTCCAGACTCAATTTCTCATGATGCATATTAACAAAATGTTTTCATTGCACATGTAAAAACTGAAATTATTGTTGTTCAGTTGTGAGATTATTTCCACTGGTTGCCTTCAAAGTAATTTGCATGGTCAGAGAATGAAATATTAATCAGTGAAATTAAATAAAACAGAGTAGAACATCTTTAATATAGACAATCCTTTTATAATTTATAGAGAGAGAAGGCACAGCATTTGTATGTGTAGAAGTATGTATGGTATGCAGAGGAGAAAAATCAAGTGGAAGAAATAACACTAGAAGTTATGTATTAAAGACATATAAGACATTAAAACTTAAAAAGCTAAATGACTGTTCAGGTTAAGGACCTATAAAAGGTATATTAGTATGTACAAAAACAAGAATGTGAAATTAATTAGTCTTGTTTTGAAGGAGAATTTGCCAAAGGCTGGAGTTCTTGTGACTTATGTTGGGAGCAATGGGAGATAGTTCTGCTTATTTGTTGATCCATTCAGCTGAACTTAGTGTAGTTGTTTGTAACCTTGTTAATTCAGACAGATGTGATGTCATCTCTCACTGCTCCCATCCAGCCTCTCTTTGCTGCAGTTAAGTTAAACCACAGGAAAAGAGCAGTCAGGAGCACAGAAGAGTTCCATAATTGAAAATAGGTGCATTTTGCAGTTGAACATTCCTGCAGTTTGGAACTGAAACCAAAAGTGAATGTACAGCTTTGCTCCTGGGAGAACAAGAATGGGAATTTTCCTCTAACTGCCTTTTCTATGCAGTTCAAGTCAGTGATCATATTTTAATAGAGACCATCTCTCCATTATTTCTTCTAAGTACAACAATGTTACTATGTCAACTTCTTTTCTCAGGTGACAAGTGAGTAAATAAGTTATTACATGTCTAGAAGAGGGGGAGACACTATAAATATCAAAGGTAAGAATGAGAAAACTCAGAACTACAGTGTGCCACTGATAGACTCCAATCTACCAACAGAAAACATCTTTTTAATCAAAAGACATCTCTGGCTTCTGGGATTCTGTTTTGCCAATCATTTTGAGGTAGCTGCTGTAGTCTATCAGTAAATAGCAAAGGAAACAAGGAGGACACTGAAAGCCTGGAGAGGGTTCAGCAAAGGGCCACCACGAGTGGCTCAGGTGTTGGGTCTTGTCCAACTTGGAAAGGAGAAGGTTTGGTGGGACCTCTCAGCAGGCCCCAGTGCCTGCCAGGGGATTTGTGAACAGGGACCAGGTCGCAATTCTAGAGTTAAAAGTAAGCTGAGTTTTCCTTTTGAAAATATGTTAAAATATGATCATTCCATTTTCAAATATTCTAAACCAGTCAGGGAATCCAAGTCCCACTTTCAAAATGTCATGTTAGGGCATGAATTAGCGAGCAGGGTATTTTGATTAGAGTTAATATCCAAGAAAATTGTGTAATTGAGAAATAGGAGCTTGAAGCTTATGTGCCTAAACATTGACAGTGATGGTTCTTACTTTATTGATTAATCTAAATGTAAAAGACAGGTTGCAAAAACCTACTAGTAAGCTCCCTGGGAGTGTTTTCCTCTGATATTTTTTGTGTGGTTATATTGATTTTTGTATGTCTGATTTGCCTCCAGAGACACCTGTGAATCCCTCAGATTCACCTGCAGGGCTGGATTTGGCTGCAAAGTGTGGTCAGCATCATTGTTCTTGCTGGAGTACATGGTTCAGATTGCAAAGCAGCTGTGCTGCTTGAGGCTCTGTGCATCAAAACTAATCAGTAAAAAATCAGTTTTTGAGATTTCAGTCAGCATGATGAAAGACATTAGGTGGCAGCTTTGCAGAAGCTGGGCACACAGATACCTTTGAAATTCTGGAGTGCTCACTGGGAAGTAGGACTTGTTTCAGCACATTGGGAGGTGTTCCTGGCAAAGCCCATAGTGATGTAAATCAGACATTTAGATGGCAAGTATATCCTCTTAATTATATGCAAATTTACTATAAAATCTTTTCTTTCTTGTTAAACCTTAGATTGAAAGAGAAATTCTGAAATGGAAAAGATGGATGTGACCTGGGTTTTGCCAAGTCACTAGCTGCCCTTAGAATCTGGCTCTGTGAACAGACTAGTTGGAATAAACCTTAATTTTAGTTGCAAGACAGGTTAGACAGCTTTTATATTTGTGAGCAGCATTCAGAGAGACACTGTGACAGGCCCTAAAATACCAGAGACCTCCAACAGTTTAGTTTTGAACAGTCATCACATTACTTCTTTCATAAGGGCAAACTTTACAACCCAGTTACTACCTCTAGAGTTATTATATCTGTTTCATCTTTCCTGTACATGAATATGAGAACTACTCTTGCAGAATTACAGTTTGGTAAAATTGACCATGTGAAATTTAATTTGTTAAAATGCCACAAAATATACTATTGCATGTAGGCAAAAATCAGTGAGAACTGCAATTTTTTTTTATTGTAAAAATAAATAAAAACCAATCTAGCTGCTGAGAAGACAATTATTATGACGAGTAAACAAGAAAAAAAGAGTACTGAGGGATAGTCTCAGTGTTCTGAACATTTAATTTTTTGCCTGCCATTCCATGTACAGAAAATTCAAAATAAAAACAAGTAACAAAATTATATTGTAATAAGAAGCTCAGGAATAAAGGTTAATGGATTACATGGGACATTGGCTTTTGAGTCTTACTGTACTCCATATTCACTTTTATTTTCCTGTACTTGAGCAGGGGGAAGAGTTTTTGTCCTTTTTTCCTCACAATTAATAGATCAGGGGAGCTGCCTGCCCGCATGTGATCAAAGACTGCAGGCTCTGGGACTCCCCATGATCAAAAAGTATCACAAAGTCAAAAGGAAAAGAATCAAACAGGTTATATTCAAGGTATTCTGAGACCTTCACTGCTACAGAACAATTGAAAATGTGTGAGAAACAGCAGGAGGGAGTTAGGGTGAGGACAGGAAACCCAGGAGGGTCAGAAAGGGTGGATGTGCAGTCAAGGCTCAAAATGTCACCGGATTTCTGGTGGGAATTTTCCTCTCGGGATTAGCAGCTCTCCCTATAGGTCCGTGGTTCCCTGAATCCTGGCAGGGAGCAGTGCTGGGGTCAGTGACAGCCTCAGCTCCCCCGGGGCTCCCCAGGCTCTGTGCCCGGGGCTGGGCTGGATCTTACTGGTCTGGGGATGCTGATACTGGTGTGGGGATGCTGATACTGGTGTGGGGATGCTGATACTGGTGTGGGGATGCTGTTACTGGTGTGTGGGGATGCTGATACTGGTGTGGGGATGCTGATACTGGTGTGTGGGGATGCTGATACTGGTGTGGGGATGCTGATACTGGTGTGTGGGGATGCTGATACTGGTGTGGGGATGCTGATACTGGTGTGTGGGGATGCTGATACTGGTGTGTGGGGATGCTCATACTGGTGTGTGGGGATGCTGATACTGGTGTGGGGATGCTGATACTGGTGTGTGGGGATGCTGATACTGGTGTGTGGGGATGCTCATACTGGTGTGTGGGGATGCTGATACTGGTGTGGGGATGCTGTTACTGGTGTGGGGATGCTGATACTGGTGTGTGGGGATGCTGATACTGGTGTGTGGGGATGCTGATACTGGTGTGTGGGGATGCTGATACTGGTGTGTGGGGATGCTGATACTGGTGTGTGGGGATGCTGATACTGGTGTGTGGGGATGCTGTTACTGGTGTGTGGGGATGCTGTTACTGGTGTGGGGATGCTGATACTGGTGTGTGGGGATGCTGATACTGGTGTGTGGGGATGCTGTTACTGGTGTGTGGGGATGCTGATACTGGTGTGTGGGGATGCTGATGCTGGTGTGTGGATGCTGATACTGGTGTGTGGGGATGCTGATACTGGTGTGTGGGGATGCTGATACTGGTGTGTGGGGATGCTGATACTGGTGTGGGGATGCTGATACTGGTGTGTGGGGATGCTGATACTGGTGTGTGGATGTTACTGGGTGTGCACACTGGAGGGTGCTCGAATTTAGAGAAGAGGGAGCTCCTTGTGCTGGGGTCCTCCTGCGGGCAGGCAGTGAATGCAGGGCTGAGCTTTTGGCGTGTGGCTGCTGTCAGGGAGCAGCCAGTGACTCTGGGACACTGCTCTGATTTCGCTTATCACCCAGCCTGCATGAGCTTTAAGCAATTTTTTGTGCTTATTGAAAAATTTGGGCTCAGCTCATGATTTGCATTGCTTATATTACACATGCTTAATGTACCTCTGTGCAAGCCTGTACTTAAATGATTTTCCTATTAGTGTATTTCTCCTTGTTTATATGTCTATTTATTCTTGTTTTCCTCAGGCTGTTTTGAACGTCATTGGGAGTTAAAGATGATGTATGGCACATTCCAAAGAATTGTAAAAAAAAGACAATAAAGCATATTTCTTTCATGCCTGAATATATTAATTCTTGTTTAAATAAGAAAATGCACCCAAAAAAATTGTAAACAAGGAATCAGTTGAAATCAGATTATGCATGAATAATGATTTGCAACCTCATCTCAGATAGAAACAACAAAAAAATCAGGTTTAACTGCTAATGGGTTTAGGAAACATTTCTCTTTTTCAAAGGAAATTACTCAATGGAATAAAACCACCCTTTTTAAAATAAATTGATTAATTTACCTTTTGTTCCAAGATAAATAATCATAAATACTGTACTTAGCATTAAAAGAGGTATAATTCTCTGACACATGTACTTGTGTTGGTGATGGAATTTGACCTTGACTTTATGACACTCATGTCTGCTTTCTTTAAAAACTCTTTCTGGGTTTTATGGCTGCTCCTATACAGGCAGTCCTGCAGTTTGTTGGTCACTGCCTCTGATTCAAAGCATATCAATGGGAAAATTCTTTCCAGCTTCACTGGGTTCTTGTATCAGGCTCTGATTTGATCTGGTCCTTTTGCCCATAAAGTCCTGTGCAATGCTTCTAGAGACTTCAGCGTCTCTTCTGGCCAGCATTTCTGTGCATCATTATGTACCTATAGCCATAGTTCACTTTTTTCATTGACTTTTCTAAGTCTGTTGCAACAGAAATTTTTTTCCACATGATTTTTTTTTTAAATGCAGTTTCAAAAAGGTTGTGGAGTTATTATCTTTTTTTTAAACACCAGTAACATATAATTCCTTTCCTGCCTGCATAGTTTTAGCCTTAATGCCAGAGGATAAGAAAATAAATAGCACTTTATTTACATTTCAGATTCAGTTTAAGTGTGTGAGTATAGAAAGAGAAATTTTTCCTTTTGGTTACATGAATAAAGCTTCATAAGTGTTTGCAGGATTGAGGTTTTAATTTGTAACCCTGATCTGGCTGCACGAACAATTCTAATAAAGTTTAATGAACATTATTAAAAGTTTATATGCAGGCAAATAGGGTTGCACATTTGGAGTAGTCATTACTCCCCTCCAAAAGAGAAGTGGCTTGAGGTAGCTCCAATTTTCCATTCACAGAAATAGGGGCATCAGGACAGCAAGGAGCAGAGCAGGATCCCCTCATCTTCCAGACAAAGCACAACAGATTAGTGGGGTTTTCATGGGAGCCAGAAGTGCTTCTTTTGCAAAGAAAGAACAGCACATTTCCATAGAATGTTCTTGGAGTTTGCACCTGAGGTGTAATGCACGAGCTGTAAGTTCCCATTCAGCAGCCCCAGAGTGCAGATGAGGAGCTCTGTCCCTCTCAGCTGTCCCTGAGAGCCAGCCCTGTCACACTGGGGTGCAGTGAGGAGGAGCACAATGTCCCATTTCCCTGGGGTGCACCAAGCCACCTTGTGGAGCTGCTCCTCGCTCACTGACTCATTTTTCTGTCTCTATTTTCTTTCTCTTTCTATCTCTCAGAAGATATTACAAATACTGGTAAAAGACTTTCACTGAAGCCAACTCACCAGCACAAAACCTGCTTAGCTTCCCTCCTTCTTTGCTTTGGCTTATCTTTATCACAGAACAAAATCTTTACCTGGAACTGAATCCTACTGTAAGGTTTGCTCAGCAGAAGTTAGTGCCCAACTCAAGTAGTTATTCCTGTGAACTGGGTCCTCTACCTGTGGCTGCAGACTGAATGTCTGAGAAGAGAGGGTCTGACCTAGAAGAGATAATCATGTCAATAAATTGATTTTTTGAAAAATCTCATTGGTTCCAAGGGAGGTTAGTCCTGCAAATGAAGTTACTCGTGTACTTAACTCTTTGCTGGATCAGGTACTGTAAACTCTCTGGGGGAGGACCCATGTTTTCTTTTATTTGTCTGTAAAGTGCCATGTATACCTATGGCACTGTATAAATAAATAATAATAATAGAAACAATAAAAACCATCTAGGGATTAAGCAGGCCTTTTAAAGAGGCCCACTGTTCTTCACATAAATCTTGGATCTAATTTGAGCTCTAATAAGGTCCATTTCCTGCTTTCCCAATATTTTTAAGCTGCATTGCAATAGCTATCTTTTTTTTTTTTTAACAGGTGTTTTAAGAGGGCCCTAAGGCAAGTATCTAATCAACCTAATGGAATTTTCCATGCAGTTAAGTGTTTTATTCAGCTCAAAACATTGTCTTTGATTAGACTTACCACCTTCCCTTTTTGCCCTTTTACATTATTTTGGCAGGCTCTGCAGGTGGATAAGCTCCATCTCCACTGCAGCTCCATCCTGTGTGGAACAGCCTCTGTGTGTGCCTGCTTGGGTGCCTTTAAGCCAAAGGAGAAAACTTTGGAGGCAGCTCCACAGCCCCAGCCCTGAGTGTGTGCTAGCTGCAGGATGGCCTCTAGTGCAAGGTACTCAGTTTTTAATGAGCCAGCTCATATCCTGTGAGTGACCCCATCCCACTGCCTGCAGTCCAGGCTAACTATCCAGGATTTGCCTGGAGTCTGGGCTGGGCTGTGGAGTCTTGCTGAACCCTGGCTGCTGAGCCTGTGCTGAGTCTGAACTGGATTAATTAAAGCTGACTCATGTATGCCTGTGAGAACCACAGTCCTCTTAGGTGGTAGTGGAGGTTTTTCTGAAGAATGTGGCCAGCTCAGGTGCTTTAAACAAACTCTTTTAGCCTCCCAACCTTCTTTTTAGCTTGGTTTTCTAGAATGAAAGTTGGTTTTAATCATATGAGGATATAACTTATTACATTATGCTTAATATTTTCCCACCTCCTGAGGTGTTGTGAGGATTTTTAAAGTAATATTTATACAGCATTTTGAAGATAAAAAGCATTGCATAAGTGGTAATTATTATCTACATTTATTTTCATGCCTCAGTTGAAACATCTTTTTCTCTTTGTCTAAGATACTTAATTTTTCTTTTGCCTTTCTTTTTTTTTAATTACTGTGTTATTTTACTTTGAGATTTCGGGGTATAATTTCGGAGAAGAAAACTGCTGTACAGATTATATTGTACTGTGTCAGATAGTTCTTCTCTTTTTAGTTTTTCATCCCATGATGAACTGATGCTTTCACCAGTCCAATCTGCAACCAGAGGTTTATTCATGCCAGAACAGAAGAATAGTTTGATTGTTCAGGAAATCAGCCAAGACTCAGAAGGCCTAGATTCTCTCCATTCTGATGCAGGTTTCTTGTTTGACATTGGAAAAATCACTTAATTTCTTCATGTCTCAGCTGGCCATCTGCAAAGCAGAAATGGTGCTTCCCTACTGTGTACTTGGGTTTTAATATTACTTTTCTATATGAGGCAGTGTTCATAAGGGTGATAGGAGAACCAATATACTTCAAAAGGCATCTTTGATCATCAGTGATCAGAGCCACTGATGAGTGAGTCTGCAGCTCACTCATAGATCCAGTGACTTACAAAATGGATATGGGGCCTATATTTCAAAATGCATACAAATTTAATTCTCAGTTAACTATTTGGTAAATTTTATTCATAATACTGTATTTATGTTTTTATTGAATTTATTATAGCTATATTTAGTCATTAAATAAGACAGTTTCTATCTTCTTTGGAAAGAATCAATAAACAATCTTTTCAAGATAATTAATAGGCATATCTCTATGGTTCCTGCCAGTGTCTGTACTCCCAAAAGAAAATATATACAGTACCTAGGGTTTGGCCCCCAGAAAAATGATGATGAAGTTGTCTCTGTAAATTTTGCTTTGGAGTGTATTTCTGTGATTTTCTGCTGGATATAAGCAGCCATTTCATTCTGTTACCCAGAGACCATTTGTTCTTGCCATGATATGCAAAGGCATATTTTCATTTCTCCTCATATCTTCATCCACTTGGGATGTGATTGCTGCTGGTGGACTGTGTATTGGTAATTAGATATGGAAACATACATGTTCATCCTCCTTTCTAGGAGTAAGCTGTTATACTCAACTTATTCTCTAATTTACGTAGTAGGGGGAAAGTATGGAGGTATTGTAAAACATATGATGAGAAAAAAGCAGCTAAACATAAACACTCATGGTTTCATTACTTTCTTGATCAGCCTACAATGGTGAAAAGGTGGGTAAGATGGAGATAAAAAGTTTATTATATTTCAGCTGAATTTAGTTATGCTTTTCAAATGGTTCTTCTATCCCAGTGGGAATGAACCATGGCAAGATAATGTTACTTAATAGTTTTATTTCTAAAATGCATCTTCTTTTCTCTATGCATGCAAGTGCTTTACAGCTTCAATAAAAACCATTGTGAAACAGACACTAAAACATTATCCTAAATATCATTTCACTTTCTGCCTTAAATGTAGGCATTAAAGTAGTAAAAGGAGGTCTACTACAAAAGTAAAAATGAAAACCAGAACAGTTTGCATGTGGGGATAGTGATCATTCTAATCATGCTGAAGTTTCTATCAGCTGCAGTTACAGTATCTTGAAATTGGACAGGCTCAGATCCAAATTTCCCCCCGAAATGAGGTTGGTTACTTGCGATATCAGACATGTTCTGAATGCATTCCTATGGAAGAATGACGTTACAACCCACGGAAGGCTTTGAACTCTTTATACTTTGGCAGTTGTTAATGTTGAAATAACTGAATTGACTCTTGCTGGAAGCTGATCCCACAGTGCCATGGCATTCCTGTCCAGTGCTGCTGGTCTTCCCTTGCATGTGCAATGCTAAAAGGGCAATCTGTGCTTCCAGGCCATGGCTGCCATGATCCTCTGCATTTGGTCAAACTAACCAGGGAACCTGCTTGTAGCCAAGAACCACTCAGGAGAAATACACCTCAGGAATTAACCATTCATTCATGACTGTCTGAAATACACTTTGGCACTACATCCAGAAAATTTGTATGTCAACTTTCTCTTACCAAAAAAAAGGTATTGAAAAACAAATTCTGCCCCACTAGGGAAGAAGGTTTGTAAGTTGTGTCCTGCGATCATTATTGTTTTAGATAAATTCTGTTAAAATGGCCAGCACTAAGGCAGTAGGTCTGCACATCAAATGGTTTTCTCTTAGCCTTGTTCCTATCTGTGATACAAACACCAGAGTATTTTATTGTATTTTGATATCTACTGGCTTCTGACAGCTGTACTTTTTAACCTGCACATTGCTATTGTTAAACTGCCTAAAGACTTGCTTTTCAGCTGAAACTTCTACAGAGCTGAAAGGTGAAAATGCCTCAGAAATTAATTATTTGCCTCTCACAGAGTGTGGTGATGCAGGCAATATAAGACAGTACTGTGATTTCTTGAGTGAGGAAAAGTAGCTGTCTCCTATCTAAAATTCTTTTGCCTAAAACTTGAAGCTAAAAATAGTAATAGACTCTCACTAAGAAGTGACTACTCAAACCTGAGGTGTTAAACAGAGTTCTCATTGACTTAATTATTTGTTTGGAAGTTATTAAACTTTCAGAAAAGTCACCTAGAAATGAAAGAGCAGGGCAGTAAAATCTCAGTATTACAGAACTAAACTTGTACTTACTAAACAGGGAAGTAAATGTTATGATGCCAGGTAGATCTTAGAGTGAAAGAATTGTATGTAATTCTGGACAGTTAGCAGGAAACAAGATGATGTCAAGAAATTATTTCCTATAGGTCAATGGTTGTATGGTTGTTGTTCCATTGCACATTGATAAGCATTTTGATGAATTTGCCAGCCAAAAGTCCAGAACAAGCATGTGGGATCCCTGATAAATCCCATTTTAGGCTGAGAACAAGCTAAAGTAATGAATCCACTGAAGAATTGCTTCAGGAACAGGAGCCCCAGGAGTTTTCTGTGGTCACTGCCTGGAGTGGTGTCTCACTTGAATGCTCTCCTTTCCTTGTGTACAAAATCTTTACACACAACCCTAAATTTGTTCTCTCCCCTTCACTGAGGGAAGTCTTCCATTAGCTGCTGGTCTGTCACCTTGGCATCTCTTGTGCTCATGATCTTTTTCTGCACATACCATCAATTCATTACAGTAATGCACTCTGCTCAAAGAATTCAAGTCAAGTGCTCCCAACCATTAAAGCCATTTGAAAGCCAACAACCAAACTCTGCATCTAAATTTTGCAGTCCTTAAAGAGAATAAAAACAAAATGCATGGGTGTGATGTTGGCTCAGTAACATAATTAGCAAACTTCTAGTTGACTTCAGGAGAGCAGGTTTGATCCCAAACATCAATAGCTCCAGCCACCAGCAGGGCTTGAAATAGGATGTGAATCCTGCTTTATTAATTTCTGCTGAAAACTGAATTTAACTTTGCAAAGTGTTTTCTGCTCACATTTTATTTTGTTACTGTCCCAACTAAATTTAACTTTGCTAAACAATCTGAGAATTTAAATGAGTTTCCTGTCCATGCACATTTGTGATTTTTTTGTACCACTCATTTCTTTTTTGATAGCACATTGTTTTATTCTTTCAGTCTTAAAAAAAAAGAGAGAGAGAAAAGAAAAACCTGACACAAAAGTGAATTTTTTTTTTATTGCATTTCATTTTAAGTCGTCTTTTTAAAGATCTGTCATTTATACAATGACAAGAAAACTTTCTAAATTGGAACTAATTTATGAATTCCTTCTTTTTGGCATAATGTCACTTTGCAAGTTAAAATGATAATGACTGGAAAGATCAAATATGTTTATCTAAAAAAAGAAGAGGGGTTTTAAGAGTTTGTGCTCATTAGAAATCTTTGCAAACTCTGTACACAGTGGGCATTATAGATTTTTTGAGAGCAAAAATCCTTTCTGTTAAGAAAAAGATGTAGTTGAGAATGGGAAAGGTTGAAGAAAGTTCAGAATCCCTTTGTGTAGCAACTATAAATGGGTGAAATATCTGTTTATCACATATGTGATTTTTAGAATGAGATTTGATTTTGTCACTAAACCAATCCTTCATACTCTATGTATGTGATTGGATTCTTCCCATTCAACCTTCCATTCATGAGCAATCCTTCATTTGCACAAATATTCACAAGCCATTATGTTACCTGTTGTTTTTTAATAACTTCTCCTTTGTAACAGTGATTTAGGAATGTGCATCCAAATGGCTTACAGTGGACCTTCAGTACACTGGAAATCTTTCTGACCTCTCTCCTTTCATTATGAGGATTTTGATGCAGAGGAAACAACTAAGCTGTAGCAAATGAAGTAGAATTAATACCATTATGCTCACAATGTGCCCACTGCCTGGGGGAACGCTGCCGACTGATCTAATAATACCAGAATCGCATCCTCACACCATTGTAAAATGCATCCATATGTTTCTTATCAAGGCCACTGGTGGCACAAGTCCTTGATCCAGGCAAGTAATAGTCTTTAAAGCTGCACAGAAGAAAAGTTTCATTTGGTGCTGTTCCTGTGCCCTGCATCGTTGCTTCCTCTTACACTTCTGAATTTCTTGTTCCTACCAATAATGTTGGCATGTCACCATCTGTTCCCTTTTCAACATGTCAGTTTGTGTCTTTATCCTATGTTTTAATCTCTCATGATGTGCTCTTCACCAATGAAGTGTTTAAAAGTGGTGTGAGGAAAGTCTATGATATAAAAAGGAAGAAATCTGTTTCTCCCACTCATTTTCTTTCACTGAAGATGTGTGGATTTTTAAAGCAAGGGCTTAAAAATAATTATGAAAGAATTATGAAAATGTTACAAAAATGCTACATATGAGATTTTCTAATGTTTTGTGTAGGCATAACTGGATTCGGTGCACATTTCAGATTGCAAGTGAATAAGGAAACAATTTCTGCCTTATATTACCAAAAATAGATGGGCTTGTAGTTTCACCTTAATGTCATTTTAGGTGTAGCTTTTACACACACAAAAAAAAATCCTTCTAATATCTGATGCAAAAGTATGCAAAGATTAGAAAAAAAGAGAGAAACATGAATAAGATCAAAAGTATTCAGACTACATTGTTTCATTTTAAAATCACTCTGAGGATTGTTTTCTCCCTCGAGATCATGAAGAAAGTTCCTATCCAGGGTTTTACTTTGGCACCACTTGTCACTGAAGAACATCTCACAGCTGCATGGTGATCTCTGGACATCTATCTTATTCTCAGAAGCTTCCACTGTCAGGTTCTGATGATGCTACATTTTTTGACTAAACACAGCTTCTCATGATCAGTTGTTTTGGACATGCTGGAAAAAAAAAATAGTGAATTAGTATGTCTGATATTACCCAGTGGCAAATAAGTATGATTTGTCTTTTTCTTTATAGAATAATTTGTTGGGGTTTTTCCATCTTTTGTATGCAAAATCTGTAAGGCAGTTCCAGAGTGATATGGGACAAAAGCCCTCCTATATGTGCAGTACTCACACTGATACTCCTGAGCAGAGGATTCAGTAACAGTCTCCATTTTATATTCAGTGTCGTGAAGACGAAAGCTTAAATAAGAAGACTACAATTAGTTAACATGCCCTGTTATACAAAGCTTCAAATCTCGAGTGAAATATGAAAAGTGAACACAAGAGCAGGTGCTGCAGCTGGCTGGCATTAAAGAAAAGGTTTCATTGCTGTCACATATTTGAAGCACAAGAAGATGGGAGTGTCTGTGATCAACATCATATTAAAAGCCTTTTCAAAGAAAATAAGTGATCCCAAACTATTTGGATGCTATCCAGATTTCTTTGGAAGCACTCTAATATGAGAATAATTGAAAGCAAATCTCTTGATAAAGATTTAATGTTTATCTTTATTCTGAGATCAGAAATTTATCCTACCACTTTACAGAGCTCAAAAGGTGTGTGGATGTGGCACTTGGGGATATAGTTTAGTGTTGAACGTGGTGCTGGGTTTACAATTGGACTCGATGATCTTACAGGTCTTTTACAGCCTTAAGGATTCTATGTTTAGCTGTCACATTTATAGGATCATGTTCTTGACTTATGTTCTTTATTTCAAAGATAATTTGAGAAACAGTGAAATGCACTGAGGTGCATCCTGCTAAGGATCCATAGCATTTGTGAATCAACAACCTTTTAATGAAGCTATAAGACAGTAAAAGATGATTATACAATATATTCCAGAACTAGACTGTGTCAGTCTGTTACATGTAAAAATAGGTAAAGATGTCCTTAAAATTATGTATTTTAAATGTTTTAAGTTATTTGCAGAGCGTGATGGGGCAGAATTTAGATTTTTAATGAAGTCCACCAAAACCACAATTTACACCAGCTATTTTATAAAATAAAAGATAACTTTTTAATAATCTTTTCTCATTTTTAATGTTTTAAGCTAGTTAACAATATGACAGAGAGGGCAGTGAAAATTCAGTTCCATCTCCAGATCATGAACTGAAACCTGTTCCCCTTCCTTTTTTCCTGTCTCCACATAGATAGAGTTTTATTTACAAGCATTAAGAGACTGTTACAATCTTTACATTTGTGAAGAATGACAAGGTATAAGAAGAATTAGTTCATGGTTGTTTTCCATCCATACTTGTGCTGTTGTTTTAAGCCCAGCTAGAGATGAACCAGAGAGGTTTTCAAGAAGGAGCAGGAAGACAGAGAGATCTGCTCCTGAACAGTTACTTGCTACAAAAATTATCTTTGTATATTATATTTCCTTGCTAGAAAGTCCTGGATGTGCCTACAAGTAGTGACAGCGAACATTTTTCCTGAAGACATGCTTGGATATTGCTTGGTGCAAATGCTGAGTCACCACAGTGGTGTCAGGATGGAATTGCACTGATGTGTCGGAGAAAATGGGCCTGGGCAGCTGTTTTCTTTAGATACAGGTAAATAATTGTCAGTGAAAGTTTCAGAATTCTTCAATGTTTGCACCAGTTATTTTATTCTGGAGGAAGTGTCTCCAGCAGGTGAGTGTTAAACCATTAATTTGGGAATGTTCTGCCCCAGCTTGCTGTATTGCCATCATATTGTGATATTGCCATATTATAGAATTACAATCCTGACCGTTCAACTGGTTTTACCTCTTTCTCTCTAGAGCTGTCTATTTATCTTGACAAACCTTCAATTATTCAGACTTAGCATGAGAATAATTTCTTTCTGCAGTGCCCGTGCCCACAGTAATCCAGTGCTGGTTTGAATGGATATCCAAAGGAAACTCTGCCAACCAAGGTCACTGTTGTTGGATGCAGTTGTAATAATTCCAATAAAATCACCCAGCTGCTTAAAACCAGTCAAACTGCCAAACCCTGAGACTTAACAGAAATTTTTAAGATTGTTTGTCTGCTGTTCCTTTTCACCTTTAAAGAGACGTGGCTTAGCAAATTCTGTCATAGGCTGGAAGGTTTGTGCAGAAAGAAGGTAGTTAGCAAATAGAATTATGGGCAGAAAGGCTTTAATCCCTGAGGCCCCTATATAAGAACATCTGCTTGAATTAAAGGCCATACATAAATTGTGTATGCTTGTTTTTGTCACAGATCCTTCCCTTCCACCCTCTGCTGCTGCTCTCCACCCACATCTTATATGATACACTGCAAAAAAACCCACCCAAAACAAGAGCTAATTAGTACTTCCAGCCCCCCCATTAGTGAAACTTGATATGTTTACTAAAAAAATAATTGCGACATTCCGTTCATAAATCTTTAGCAATGTCAGCATTATACTGATGGAATTATGATGTCCCAGTACAAATTGTCTGACCTGCTTTATGTTCCCCAGCACATAATTAAGGTGGTGGTGTGTTAAAGGAAGTAATTTTGTTCAAAGCTTTGGCACCAGCAGTGCAATGTCTTTTGCTCGTATTACTAACAGTTCCCAGTCAAGGTAGGAGCTGCACCGTGTTTGACTCTGAGATTAGACATACTCCTGTAGCTCTGAGCACAAGGCTTTGAGCAGCACATGCAAAATTTAAAATAATGTTTGGTGTAGTGATTTGTCAGGATTTGAGTTTTACTCTCTTGAGGGTTTGAATGAGCAAATGAGTCAATGAATGATGACAAGAAAACCTTAAAAACAACAAGCTTTAAATTTCGTTCACAGGTAGTTTGAAATGTAACTTGTTTCCTTTCTTTGTAATCTTTGAACTTTATCGTTCTCTTCTTTGAAGATAGAAACTTTAGGAGAGTATCTAACAGGCCCTTGAAACTTGTTAGCAAATTGAATTTTATTTTCAAAGTGCATATTCTGAATAATGATTTTAGAGGACCCATAGCAGTGTGAATTTCTGGAGAAAATGCCTGTGGCAATGTCAGATCCTGATCCCACAGACAGCTAAGATTGTGTGCCTCACTAAGGTCTGGACTAATCACACTGACCTTGTGTTAATCCAGAACTTGTGTAAAGAAACATCACAATGTTTCTGTACAATTCAGTCGTAAAAATGTCTTCCTCCCCATTTGCAGTCCCTGGTGAGGTCTCCAAGCCTGTGGACTGTAACTTGGAGCTGAGCCTTTGTAGAATCAGATTTTATGAGCCTTTCTCATGTATTCTTTGGTGACTTCCAGGCACAACTCATATTTGCAATATTCCCTTACTGCATAGATCATAGGATTTGAGCATAAAAAAGTCAATGCATAGTAACTAACAAAGTAAATGTGATCAAATGTATTTTCCTTACCCCTGTGAAGCATTTAGGCTTAGACAGATGATAGGGAATTGCTACTGTTACTTAAGTTTAGGATTTGAAATACCCAGTTCTTTGAACAATGTGAAATTGCCTTTTGATTTCACTTGGCTTTAGCACACACTTGTAATGATGACCTCTTCTTTGTTATTATTTACTTTATTCCCCAGAAAAGCAGGTTTTGGTTTAAAATTTTCATAGTTTTACATAGGTTATGTCTTTAAAGAGCTATCAATGCCATTTCTGTTTACAAGTCAAAAATACATACACTTTCATTTCTGCTACAGCTAGTACATGGGTATAATGTTTACATTTGGCAAAAGGCAGAAATAGTCAGCTCTGTGTTTAGAAGCAGGTGTACATATTTGAGATTAGCCACCAAAACTTTTCCATTAAAGTCAGAACGTTTAAGTCTGGATAAGTTTTATTTTGTCTTTCCAGCTTGTTGCATGGCCTAAATAGATATACTACTATGTCATCATTTATATTGAGTCTGCCTTTTTTTTTTTACATAACATTCTAAGATTTCAATAAAGCTTGGAAGATATATTTTTGGTATCATTACATCTTCAACACATCTTCAACACATTCAAAACAGGATAATGACCCAAAATATACATTTTAGAGCAATTTGCCTGCTGTGATATAGTACAACACTGGCCTTCTTGCTCTGTCTCTAAATGAAAACACTGACTAAAAGATCACAGAGATTCCTTGAAACTTGTGTTGTCTATTTCAGTGGGGGTGAATGATCCAGGCGTTTCATTTCAACATGCTTTTCTACTGTCCATTCAAAACTGCAACTAAGGCTCATATAAATTACACATCTCAACATATAGAAATAACTTACTGAAAATTCTGGATTTTGGTCATCTTATATCTTATAAAAAGACAATTTAAACCTGTCTTTTTATGTCTGTTATTTCTGAGGTCTTGGAAATATGTTGCTGGACAAATTGTCACGTGAGGCCAAAATTAGCTGCTGTTCTTTCCTTTAAAATATTAACTGCTTAATAATTTCCATGCGAATACACTAACAATTAATAACTGCATTACAATGACTTGGCTGTTTATAGCCTGTAAATTGAAGCATCAGGTGTATGTAAATATCTTGACTTCAGTGGGAAATGGAAAGACGCTGCTTAGTAATAAAAGCTGTCCTATTCAATTAGCAGAATGTTACATATCCTGCTTCCTTCTAAACACCATAGGCTTTCCTAAGCATTCACAGGGTTGGTGTTGACTAAGCAGGCTGTTGCATTGCAGATTACAGGAAGCCTTGTTCTTAAAATTACCATTTGAAATAAAACAGAACAAAAATTTAACCAAGAATCAGTAGGGCTGTGGCTTAGCCATTTGAAAGGCAAAGCTAAGGAGTGGGGGGGGGGGGGAATCAGGCTAACATTTATTGCTCAGGAAAGGTTCAGAGTGGTTGAAACTATTTGACAAATAGTCTGAGTAGAAACAAAGCTCACAAATGTTTTCAACGCAATGTTGAAATGCTTCTTTTTGAAAATGTCAAATGAACTGGTTTGATATTTCAAAATGTTTTGGGCTTGTGCATTGTAATGGAAGCGGAGGAAATAAAAGGCTAAGTTCATCCAGCTACTTGAGGACTCCTACCAAATAAATGCCAGGAGATGCCTTGGCTCAAGCACGTCTCAGCCTTCCAAGGGCGCCCTCGCCCTTCCATCAGATGATGTGAGCTTTGATTCTTATCCTGACAAATGTTTCACTTTGCATGGTCAGCTTGTATGTCATTGAGTAGAGAAGGGATCCTCACATCACAGCAGTTCAACCATAAGCCAGAAGAGCCCAAATTTCTGCCCATGCACTGAATTCAGCAGAGGCTGAACTGAGGGCTCTGAAGTCTCAAGGAACTGTGTTACCCCTCAGCATCAGCTACTTTGTGATGAAACATCCTTAGGCTTCTCTTTTGTATGGAGTATTTAAATGTTATTTGTCAAAGAGAACAAAAGCAGTCATAAACTACTTTTGGAATATCATTGAGTAAAAATCCTTAGGTGCCTAATTATTTCATTCTCTTTCTTAATTTCTCCTAAACAAACTTCCTTTATATATGGAGATTTTTTTTTTAAACTTATTTTACTTCTGTGTTTTGAACAAGTAATCTGACAAGAAAAAGTAATCAGTATTTTCACATTCCTCCCCCAGATGGTTAAATTTTCAGAAATCACGATATGACAGTGAGTTGGATTGCTGGAAGTTGCTGGAATGGAAGGATCAGAATTTCCCTTTACATCTCTTGGGTTGCTGTGTCAGTAGGTGTAAGTCAGCATAGCTCCATTCACATCAGTAAGGTGTGCTGTTTTATACTGAGCAGGGGGTTGACTCACTGTATTTTGACTTCTATTAGGTAAACTAAGATTACATGTGCTACTGGGTTTGGGGTTCCCCCCACTGATTTTAGTAAGTCCTTACTTACTCCTATGCATCTGCTTTTTTAAAAAAGACGTAACTAATTGACTAAGTTCATATTCATGAACATAAGGTAATTAAGGTTGTAAGTTTCTAGAAGACTAAGATCTAGGATTGTAAGTCTCGTACATTTTGAAAAATAATATTTGTTCTATATATATTTGGTGTTAATTGTGTGTGGTTTTGTGCAAGTATTAGTATTAAAAAGCATGTTTTCATTCTACCTCTCAATTGAATAAGATAAAAAAAACCCAAGCAAACTTAAAGATATTGTATTAGTCTCCATTCAAGCAATGGTATAATCATGTCACTAGTTCCTGTGAACATAAGACCCTTATAAGAATCTTATTTAACTTCTTTTTACAGATGTCATCGTCTACATCTGCATGGCTGAAGTCAAAACTTTTGTCATCAATATTTTATGGGCTTCATAAAAACTGAGGAATTTATGTATGTATTATTTCAGATTATTTCACAATAGTGTTAATCTACCATGTCCTCCCATCCCCTTTTAAAAAAATTCCCCCATTGCAAAGCCATTATCACTTTTATGAAAACAAAAAGAGTGCATGTTTATTTTCCAAAATGTTCTTCGGGACTTTCATAAGGTTATTTCACAAAATGTTAGTCTGTGTCCTTTGTATTTTCTTCTCATCAATTCCATCTGCTGAGGAACTATGTGAAATAGCACTAAATCAGAGTAACCATGGTGCATCAGGCTGTGAAGAGCAGGCCACACCACTAGGACTCAAAAATCCTCCTATTTTCAACCCCATTGATGGCAGCATTGTACTCTTGCCTGATTAAAGTTTAAATATGTACCATGGTTCAAATTAAGATTAAAATGGGCTTTTCTAAATCAGGACCTCTTAACTGCTCTTCCAAAGTCCAATAAATTCAGAATACTTTGGATTACTTTCAATGTAGTTAAAGGTCAAACCTCTGAATGCCTGTTTAGGGAAAACTGGTTTTTATTAGCCAAGTATATAATTTTAGTTTTTTGTACCAAGACAGTCCTGTTAAATTATGTCCCATTACCCGATTGCACAATTAAGAATTTAAGAAATGAAGTTAAGATTTTATTTTTAGCACAAATTTTTGTTTAACTCAATTTTGCATTGTAAATACTATGTATAAATATATGTCAACTGTGACATTTTATGAGAAGATAGCGTATTATTCATAAGCAAAGTATTAATTTAAATTTCTCACGTTTTTTCATTAATGCCTTTATTGTTCCTTTTTAATGAGTTTTTGTAACAATATTTTTTATAAACTTCAACAATATCATGTGACTGAAATGAGTGGTACTGTTGAAATTAAGATATATCTAGAGGATCATGGCATTACTTTCATAGTATTTTTTCTACTTCCACTTGAAGTCACAAGTCACTGCATAAGAATTCATTTTGACAAGACATGGTGGGGGCGATGGAAGTCAGTATTCATTGTTTGGTTTGCAATGGTTCATGTATGGACATTATTTGAGAAGCTATGTGCAATTTGGGGGATTTTTAACTCTCTTTCCATGGATTTTGGTGCACAGCCTGCTACTGGCTGTTGCAGTGGTTGCTCAAAACCTGTCCGTGGTGGCTCTTGCCCATCCTTGAGCCAGTCCTCATCTGCAGTTGTGAGCACCGGCCTCGTGTGAGTTGGCAGAACTTGGGCTGCAGGGCTGGGACTCAGATCTGCTTGGGTCAGCCAGTGTGTCCATGGCAGGAGGCTGGTGACTGTGAGCTTCCCCCCACGGGACTGCACTGTCCTGCCTCTCAGCAGAGTTATGGAGACAAAAATCACTTACTTCAGGAGAGTAAGATGCTTAATTTCTACTCTGTTAAGGACCTCAAAAATCATTTCACATAAGAAACTCAGCCTCTTCTTACCTATCATGGGCACTGATAAGTTGGTGCTCAAACTTTTCCCCTTTTCTCTGTGTTCAAACTTGGGAAAATTCAGTAACAGTTTTGCATGCTGCCTGCTAACCTTAGGCCATTGAAGCAAAGCATCAACAGGAAGTGAAAAACAAAAATATGTCTCAAATCCATGTGGTTTTAAGCCAATATCATAGACAAACAGGCAAGATATTAACTTTGTGCAGGCCATCAATATTTCATTTTAAGCCACTCCAGATTAATGCCTTCTGTTGGTTTTTTTTCTGTGTATAGGAAGAATCATATTTTTGTTTAACATCTTAAAATATAAAGCATCTTTTGAATCAGTTTGGAAAAAAAAAATAGCAAGCTGACTCAGTGTTTCTGGTCATTTCCCTCTGATTCCTTATTCCAGAAAAACCCAACAGATACAAACCATGTATTTATGGGAAAATATTAGATGCAGTTCTTTGGTCTCCGATTTTGGGGAATGCAAACCAGCTAATTATCATGGGTCACACTCTGACAGAAAAAATCTCTAAAGCTCATTATAGCTTAGTGTGTACCTTTGAAAAGACAAGTGCTGCATAAGTATCTTTCAGATGCACTTTCCTTACAGGAGAGTTTGGAAATGTGTAAGCTATGGAAATCTTGCACTGCTCCTGCCTGCCTTTACTCTCTGGATTTGCCAATGGGGCATTGTCCACAACCACTGACTCTCGACAGTTTTGAGACAAACTTCAGCCCGTTCCCCCCAGCCCCTAACCAGGTGCAGAATTTATATCCAACCTCCTGGCCCTGAGGCAGGAATGCTCCCCGGTGAGCTCTCCTGACACTATAGCACATCCTGCCATGACTTTTAACATCACTAGAGACATTTTTCCCCCCAAAGGAAATAATGACTTGCAGTAACACAGCTTGTTGTGAGATCTTGTTGGAAATCCAAACATGTGGCAATTTACGAGTGTCAGCAGAATTTTTTAGACTTGTGTGGCAGTACGTGCTGTGCGTTAGATGTTGGAATCTGACCCTTCGGCTCTGCCACAGTGGTGTCCCAGGAAAACCATGGAGAGTTGCTTCTACTCTCTTTTCTATTTACTTTATTTTCCTTATATTCTGCAATGTAATTTACCTATATAGCAATTTGTACTTGTTCTGCCTGTAGATTGTTTTTCACAATCTGAAATCCTGCCCAAGACCTTTTAATTTGATCTGATCAATCAATTTTGATATCTTTGTTTTTCCTTGTACAATTCATGCTTTCTTTATGGAATTCTTGACTCACTGAAATAAGGTTTTAAAGTAAGAGGTAGAAAATGGTGAAGGCAATAAATGTATTTTTTCTTTCTCACCTCAATATTATAACAATTAGTATTTTTTAATAAGAAAAGATTTTTTTTTTCCTACAAATGATGAAACTCAATTTCTAAAATCCAGTTTTAATACCTGTGTTCTGCCTAACTGGATCTGAAAACAATGTAGATCTCAAACTGTTTCATGACAAAATAGTCTTTGCCTTCAGCCTTGAGCAAGTGAAACAGGGTTTCTGGTTATTCCTATTAAGAACAGTATAAATAAACCTGAGCACACTGCCGTGTAATGTTCAAGTAGAAAATAGTCTTATTACAGACTGGCTTGACTGAAATTTGGATTTGGCATGTTAAACATGTTTTACATCATCAGTTTTTGTTACAGCTGTTGGCACTAGACTGCAACATGATTGAGAGGTTTTGATGACCTCAGCTTCTGCAGTTTATTAAGTCATCCAAACAAATAAAGAGGTTCTGTCAAGTAGCTTGCTCACAACATCTGCCTTACCTGTATATTTTTATGGTCTAGTATAATTGTAATTTGAATTTTAAGTGTCTGTCAGTAAGGGAAAGAGGGAAAAGAGAAAGCTCCTATTCTGTGGCTGAAAGAAAAGGGAAAAAGACACCTTGGCTACCATCTCTCTATTGAATACATAATGAAGGGCTAAGAAAACAACCTTTTAATGGCCTCAAGACTTGGTCCAATTAATAAAATAAACATGCTTTCATTCTAGGACTGGTAGCAGTCAATTATGATGAATACAAGTATTGCTGAAATTTCATAGAGAGGCAGAAACATTATTGCATCAACTGCAAGAAACAGTGAGAGCAATGTATTCATGTGAAGGAAGCAGATTGGTTTTTTGAAAGTACTTTTCCCTGGGCCAGTGGCATATCCAGTGTCTCCTAGTTCTCTGCTAGAATCCAGATGGTTCTGCATTGCAGAGAGAACAATGCCATTTTAACAACAGTTGATTATTTCTTTAGAATTGGAGATTTTCAGAGAGCTTTTTCCTCGGTTCTCGGCTGACACGGGACTGATAGTTAGGACATGTGATAAATGAAAAAAACTCAAAGGCTTTATTGTTTCTAAATCAGATGAAACTTTTTGACTTTCACAAATCCTTGTGGTGTGGTGGTAAAACTGATGGTTTGAGCCAGGTTGAAATTAGAGTGAAAACAACTTTCCTGTTGGCATTTCAACACATCTGTCAGGCAAGTCGGCTTTGACACAGTGGAAAAAGAGAAGACCAAAGCAACATTGAGCAACTCTGGTGATCCCCAAAACCCTCTTAAAGCAGAAGTCAGTAAGATTTAGCTCAGTGGAAAGTATGTATTGGTTCAATTCCCCCACCCGTGCTGCTGGAGGTGCCTGTGTGTGGCTGCAGGCCCCAGGGCGATCCCCAGGTCTGGCTCTGCCCTCCCAGGTCAGCAGTGCTGAGGATCACATCCAGAGGGCAGGAAAATGTTTGGAGATGGGGTGTTCCCATTTTCTTTTTCCTTTGGAAAGTGTAAGGTAGCATGGAATGCCTGTAGGTGTTAGTACCAGCTGCTTCTTACATTTTCAGAGGAAGATTACCTGAGGTCAGCCTCATGAAGTTCTTGCTGTTGTGGAGGCCTGGTGAGTGGTCTCTGGCTGTGTATGATCACTCCTTGCAGTGCCCTGCCTGAAGTACAATGCGTCATCTCTTCTTGGAAAGGTCAGCTCGCCTGGGTTATCTGATACTGGCCCTAGGAGGCTACTGTAACCTAGGAGGTTATGGTAAATGTGTCTTCCTGGCAAGCACGGGCATGACTACATACAATTATGAGATTGCAGCTAAAGCTAACTGCATTTTCAGATAACATCTTGTCATCCCTGTGCCATGCCTCCCAGCTCATGCAGGCACTTTGCATTTGTGTGTGTGTAAATCCAATCAGACCATCCTGAAAGGGCAGTCAGTGGCTTTGGGTGTCGGTACCAGCACTCAACACATTGCAGACTTGAGTGAGACTTGATTAGATCACATTCTAGAGATCACATATAGAAATGCAGCTTGCTCTTTTCTTATAGAGCAAAAGGGAGGGTCAGAGTACTGTGAGTCATGACACAGAAAGGTCTCTTTTCTATTAAATTAGGAATTTGCTGTGTAGTAGTTTGGACTACCCTATCACCATCAACAAAATGCTGGCACAGGTCACTAAAATGACAGTCTGCTTGGCTGCATCTCGGTCTGGGGGAGTTTGCAGTGATGCCAGCAACTCAGAAGTGCATCAGAAGTTGTTTTAAAGTACTGAAAAGCAATGCGTAAACAGTGAGCAAACACATGAGTAAATGGAGAGTGAAGTTGTCATCAGCTGTCCTTCTGTGGAAGCAGGAAAGTGCATGTTTTAAAATGTAGCTAGTAGCAGAACTCTTTTATTTGCCGCCTCAGTGAGCCCCCAGCTTTCAGAAATCCAAAGCTGATCATTTTCAAGACCACCTTCACAATATATCTGTTTAAACTGCCTCAGAAATAACCCTTATGGAAAATAATGAAAAAAGGCACATTGTCCTTCAAGTCAATATTTTCCTTGTGGTTTTAATTCAGGTCCTGGTCAGAAGCTAATGGGAATTATTTTTCCTTTGACTTCCACAATCTTTGAATCCAGTCTTTAGCATGCACAAATTCATGAAAAGCTGGGGAGCATGTTTATTCCCAAAGTGAAGCAGTCTTAGAGGCATTTCTCTTTTTCTTCTAAGGCTGCCCTTTTCTCTTTGGAATAAAGATGTGGGCAATAGGCCATGTTTCAATGTCTGAGACCATCTGCCAATGCAAACTGAAAAAAATTAATTGTGAATGGTGTCTTCCCATGCTAAATCATTTATTGTAAAGGAGTTTTTCAGCTTGTTTGTAATGGCTGTAGCCTAAGGGTGCACACTGTATAAATTGCCTGATTACAGGATACAGAACACTTCTAAATAGGCCTCAGATGATTAGGAGAGGGGAAAGAAATTAAAAAGGCCATTTCCCTTTAGGTATGCAAATGGATTGCAGAACAATAGTCAAAGATATGAAAGACCATGATAAAACATACCCTCTTTTCTTTTGCCTTAAATGATGTACTAGGCAAGTAGCAAGCTTCATTACATGTGTCAGCTGAGATGAGAATTGTTTCATAATTGAAACAATGCTGTGCCTGATAGTGCATGTTAGATTTCAAGATAGAGTACCAGGTTTTGTGTCCTCAAGCAGTTTGGGGTTTGCTGCCTAAATCTGTTTTAGGAATGGTTACATTCTGACCTTGGTTTATTTAACTCTGCCTACTTTAGCCTCTTTTGAGTTACCTCTTCAAGCAGAAAGGACTAAATTTGCTTTTGTCCCACTAGATCCTCCTCTCAAGTCACAGTATGGTGTCTGCCTCTTCTGAGCAGGCAGTGCTGGTATTTTGCTGCCTCTTTGAAGGTATCTGGGTGTGTTTAGACAGCTCAGTGAACGGCAGGAGCCATCTCCAGTCTGTCACACCCTTACACAGATCTGCACTCCCTCTTTCCCATGCCCTCACACACATACACATCTGTGTGGGACAAGCATCTGCTGTTTGCTGGGAGCCTGAATATTTGGGGAGAGAAAAATTTAAGTTTCCTGGTACTAAAGTAATTCAAATGTCTTAACAGTCAACAGCAGCTCCAAGGGAACTGAAAGGTGAGAGGTGATAGATAATATTGCCTTTAAGTATTGCCTTCCCACGACACTCGGGGCTCCTTGGAGTTTAAGTGACTACGGAAATTGGTCAGAAGTGGGTGCTTAACAGCTACAGCCCTTTGAAAAATTACACCCCCATACCTCCACATTGCTGTGTCTCACGTGTGAAGCAGACAGGATACTGACAATCACCAGATGGGGTTTAAAAGTCGTAGTTTTTAAAATCATAGATTTTTAGAAAACTTTTGAAATCTTATTAGTCTGCTATATCAAGCATTTGGGGTTAAGATTCTCGTTACAAGTATGATGTATCAAAAGTAGCAGGATTAGGATCCCAAAGCTAGTGTGAACTGAATTTTTTGCATAGTCAAAGCTAGAATTCTCCCATAATTATAAAAGGCCAGTACCTGAACATAAAATTTGAAGCTTGTTCTAAACCTATCAGATTTGAAAACCTCCCACTATTTAATCTCCATGTATTTTGCTCATTTTCTTACAACATCAAGTTTGCAAGTTTGGCCAGAGGAAGCTTATGAGAGCTGAACTGTGTGTTACAGTCATGAGGAGCTCAGCACATGAGAACCACAGATATTTTGGTGTGTCTCCCCAAGAAAAGAATCAAAATCAAGATTTAGAAATTAATCAAGTCTACATTTTTAGATGAATATTTTGGTTTTCGTAAGACAAGTGAACAAACAAGGAATTTAAAATATTCTCCATATATGTGCACTGTGTCTGTATAGTGCAGTCTGCTCTACTTTCTCTGTCCAGTCTTTCTTCAGAGAAAAAAATCTATCTGCAGGTGCACCATACATGTAGAGCCAATCCTCTGATCCAAGTGTTGAGTCTTACTCCCATTTGGAATCTGTTGATCATTATTCTATCTTCCTCTGCTTAGGTCAGGCCACCAGGCCAGCCTTCAGCTCCTTGCGGTGGGCAGTTCTTCTCTCAGTCAGATGCAAGGCAGAAAAGAGTGGAGAGGGGGAGGGTAAGGAGAATTTTATGATACAGTCATCTGGGGCTTGCAAGAGCTGTAAATTGGGATTTAGAGTGATATCGCTATTCTTTCATTTATTTCACCAAGTAACAAGGGAAACAGCACTTTGAATGTAGTACTAATGAATAAATAATGCACTCATTTGAAAGCTGGAGTCAAAACTGAGATATATATCCAGTATTTTTTAGTGGGCCTGAAGTTCCATTAATGTGCCAGCTCAGAGGGAGGACCCATGCAGGGAGATGCACTTGGTGCCAGCGTGGCCCTGCCACCTGCCCCAGCCACAGATGGGCAAGCCCAGCTGCTCCTCCCACATTTTTGCTGGTCATTCCTGTGCTCTCCAGCCATTGCTGAGCTTTTTCAACCTAAGGGGTGTGACGAAAAGAGAATATTATGTTAAAATTTGTTTGAATCTATGTTTCCTTTTTGTAGGTACCCAGTTTGTGGTGATTGGGATGGGGCTGGGCTGAGCCTCATCCCCAATGAGCTGCAGCTGTGAGCAGCAGGTGAGCAGCAGTGACAGCAATGAGCCATGGAGTGCCCAGGGGCACTGACCAACACCAAAGGGAGCAGAGGGCACACAGGGGCAGGGCATTAACAATGAGGGGCACCCAGGGGCAGGGCATTAACAATGAGGGGCACACAGGGGCAGGGCATTAACAGTGAGGGGCACAAAGGGGCAGTGCATGAACCATGAGGGACACACAGGGGCAGTGCATGAACCATGAGGGGCACACAGGGGCAGTGCATTAACAGGAGGGGTATAAAAGGCTGGACTAAAGAACAAGAAGGGCAGATGCTTGAAGCCTTCTGATGTGGTAAGGTGTTACTCTGTTTGGGAGAGTGCTTAAAGCCTTCTGAAATTGTATGGTGATACTTTGTGTATTGTGGCCATCTCAGCTGTGACATAAGCTGTGTCACTTGCTGCAACACCTTTTGTTCAGTGTCCTCAGGCTCAGGTTTGGTTGTATCCTGTGAGGGCCTTGGCCTGCTGGATCAAAGCACGGTGAGGGATCACCAGTCCCTCTAGGGAAGCTCTGAACACTTTCAGTGCCCTGTGGCCATGTCTTTGGGCTGTTTGATGAACTTTGAATACATAGCTGTGGTCCATTTTTATTGTCAACCAACAGTCACTGCAGTACTGTGTAAAGTTTCTGGATTGGCTGAAACACTAATGGTCCTCTAAGCATCAAAGGTGAACAAGGAGCAAAGTGCTTAAATGTTTTCTGTCCTTACTTCATTCAGTCCATTTTCCTTTGCAGTTCTTTCCAAGGAATACTGGGATTGTGTAGACCTGCTTACAACCATCCCTTGGTTGCCCAGTGTTTCTTTCTTGGTTCAATTACAGCGTGAACAAGCTATAACTTATTGCCTTGTGCACCTCCAAATACATAATTGCTGACTATTTTTCCTAATAATTTGAAAATTATTAGGAAAATAAATATGCATCTTTTCTGTCTTCAATATACCTAGCTAACAGAATCTGGAAAGGTCTAGAAACTGTGATGAATATTTCTCTTGTTTTGGAGGAGTGCCTTCCACAAATAGGAGTTTGTGGAATTTCCCCTCCCTGCTTCTGTGGATTATAAATTCTTGATGAGTGTCTGAGATCAGGTCACAATGGGATGAAATCTGTGAAAGATTATTGATTTCTTTAAGAAATGAGGAAATTTGTAAGCCATGGCATGCATTTTAATATTGGTCCTGTCTGGCAGATCAGCTGCTTGGATCAGCTCTACGGATGCAGTCATTTCAGGATCCCTATCATCATTCAGACATGAAAAATTATTTTTAAATGGATGTGTAATAGACTTAATTTTTATAAAATGAATATTTGCAGTTAGCATCAACAAATACATTTCATTTCATTTGATGTTTGTGTTTTTCCTTGTTCCTAACTATTAGATAGATGAAAAGCTTTGAATCCAGCTTGAAATATGGTATTATATATCCTACATTAGGTATCTTTGAAATAGCGTGTGTGGGTGTTTATGACAGTTTTGAAGATTGATGATTGACAGTCACTCCCATAAAAAGTAGTAATATGAAGAATCACTTGTTTCAAGAATGCTGAGAACATTCCTTACTTTGATATTTTTCCTTCTTTTCTGAAACCTGAAAAAGAGTTTTATTTTTTAAGAATAGGAAACTATGAACAAAATGACACTTCATCAGGCTAATCTGCTATATTTATTTTTTTTACTGCCTGCTCTAAAAAATCAGCTTAAGTTCTGCCTCCTAATGTCATATAGAGTCCATTTCCAGGTCTTGTTCATTGTAAACTCAATACTACATGATCCTGTCTACTTCACAAAACCTTGGGAAGGCAAAGCAACCAGAAAATCAATGTAAGGAAAAGGTGATTTTGTAAAGCAATCCTTTCCATATTGAGTGTGAAACCCAGCAGAAAATAATGTCCTCAGAAGGGAAAAGCAGCTTCTAGCCACACTTCACCATTCTTGGGATAAATGTCACAGAGTTTTGGACTCTGAGGAAGCCCCATCACCTGAGCAGCTCCTGGACAGGCACCTCCTCTGGGAGTACAGCAGCTCCAGGGGCAAAGCTCAGCCCTGCAGGATCCTCCTCTCTCCTTTTGGGGTGACACAAGCTCCTGACCGCTACTCTGTCATTATATGTGATGATGTACATTGTGGTCATATTGCTGAAGATTATATTAAATCTTAAAATGCTTTTTCATTTATTAAGTTTTTAGGTTTGTGGCAGCAATTCCCCTTCCCTCCCCACCACTGATTTTGTTGTTTTTTACGTTTCAGATTGTGGGAACAAGCGGAGATCAAGGATCTAAGCAAAGCCTGAGGATGATGGGTGCATAAAAATACCTTTGTTATCCATTGCAGGACTCTTATGGTAATATGAGTTTATGTCATAATGTTTAAATTTCAGTCTCTCTAATGTTTAGACTAAGTGTTTTTTTTTTGTTTACTCCTCAAGTTTCCAGTGGATTCAACTGGTTTTGATACAAAACAGTCAAAAATTATATCTTGTCTATTCCAGGCTGATCTTCATTATAGACTTTTCTTTAGCTAGTCATATAACCCAAAATTATACAACTAAAAAAAAGAAAACCATGTAGCTTATAAAGAAGGCTAAATGATGTGCTTTAATTTATAAAAATAAATTCCTTTCTCATGAGATTTTCTGTGAAAATGTAGATCTTGTCCATTGGTGTTCTGTTTAAATTGCATCATATTACACTGATGGTACTCACATGGCCTTTGAGGAGTATTGTCTAGTGATGCTACAGGGGGCCTGGAGGGTACAATTAATTTTCATTTTGTAAATATAGAGGGGGAGACACCGATCTGCAGACTGCTCCTTTTCAGAATGCTGACAAATGAGATATTTAGCTGGTACAAATAAATATAGCTCCTTCATGCTTCCTTACAAGAGCTTAGTCTGTAACATATCAGATTTAAAAAAAAGGAAACAAGTCAGATTCCAGGGCTTGAAAACTATTCATGAGTGATTCATATGTGTTTAGCAAGTAGAAAATATCTACTTAATTTTTTAAAGATATATAAATATGTTTCCATAAAGAGATAGAACACTGCACCTACTTTATAAGAGGGTGTCATAGAAATGGAGGTAAACTTCAAGCTCTGCCTTTGCCCTGCTTAAACTGCAATTCCTATTCAAGCTCTAAGAGCCTGACTCAAACCTTCACCTTCCTCAGAAAATGCTTTATTTAATACCTGATGAAAAAAAGAGGATCTCTAGAATCACAAAACTTAATTGTTGACATAAAAACAGCAAAGATATTTTCTTGTTGTCATACAGGACAGATGGCTTCTCATGTTGTGCATCCACAGACAGAGAAGTAAAAGGTAAGATCCCCATTGTGTACCTGTGTGTCTTAGCATAACCTTTTCCTGTTTTAAACAGGGGGAATGATAGCACTTCAAATAATGTTTTTAAGGCTTTCTAAGTCCTATTTCTTAATTGACTTGGACATACATAGTTGCTAATTAGAGGGAAATTCTGTGTAGGGCTCCTCATGTTACACAGCTCACAAACAATGACTAGGCTCTGCAGAAATGAAATGTTTCTACTCATTTTGTGCTGAAGCAATTGTGCATCTTCCAGTCTGAAAGCCTTTATGCTTGCTATATGCAGTAAAAAGCACTTTATGTTTCTAGGCCACAGGTACTTTAGAACACATTTTGTGAACAGGAGCAAAATGCCACCATTTTTGCTAGCTCCTGGATGACAGTTCTGTGTGTTTCAATAGGAAAAATGTGGTAATGTGTTGAAAGATTGATAAATAACTTGTGAAACAACTTAGTTACTGAATGGCCTGTTGTCCTCCCATCATAGTAAGACTTCATCATAGTATGAATCACTCAGCAGTCCTGAGACATCTCTCAGGTAACATATACCTTTACATTTCAGAGGAGTGACAAACATGGTATTTTACAGTACTGTGCATGACTGATGATGCAGGAGTAAGTAGGAGTAGAAAGTACACTGGAGTTATAAAGATGTTTTAAATGAAACCTCAAAAGCCATCAGTTAGTGAATTTTATTTTCTGATTGTTTTGTGCTTGAGAGAGTGGGAGAAAAACCAGGCATCATTTCAATGCCTTATGATTGTACTTTCCTGGCATGCATTTACACAAGGACACCATTTATTTTTGTTTCTATCTTTGAAAATTAGGGACTTAGGTTTACCTGGGACATCTTTACAAACCAACGCCAGTGTAAGGCTTCCTTCTGGAAAGACTGTTCACTGGTAAGGTTCAAGCTCTGCAACTCTTTTCCTGTCAGCTTCTGCGACGTGTTTGAGAATTTAGTGACATAAGATCCACAAAAGCTGGTGGGGGAAAGAAAACCTTAGATAAAGTTTCTCTATCTCTCATGTAGCACAACTGATTTAGGAGACTCTTGCCAACATCACATCTGCCACCAGCATTTCATAAAAGCTTTTGAACCCAGATCAGTTTACAACAAACTTTATAGTATGACTTGGTAAACAGTTCCAGTGGTACAACTCAGAATGAAATAAATTGCAGTGGGAGATGGGAGCAGTGTCCCAGTGCAGGAGACCTCCTTTTGGGAGATTGGGCTGAGGTGGGCTCCCATTCATCCTGTTGGTTCCTTGCACTGCCAGCAGAAACAGAGGAAGGATGCTGGAGCTGTGTCTGCAGTGTTGGACCATGGGCTGGTACATAAGGGCACCTACCTGCAGAGAGCCTGGGTTCTCTTGCACATTGGTCTTTGGCTGATCTGCTAGACAACCATGAGTGTCCATGCATACCAATCCTACCTGTGTTAGGAGCAGTGTTTGATAATAAACCTAAAATTGTATCTCTATACTCAAATAGGTGATCACATACTGGCAAGGAGGGAGTGAAACAATCATTGACACAAGGAAATTCTACCAGGCACATTGTTTTAATACTGATCATTTCACATGCTCATGTGGAATGTCTCAGTCCGGTTCTAAGAGAGGCATATTCAAATGTTCCCAGCTGAATTTTTCAGGCTATATTACTGGACAAGATAGACTTAGCACTCTTTGAAAAAGGATTTCCTAAAGTAAGCTTTAGGACTGTACATGTACTCTAACTAAAATCAGTTTAGAATCTGATCAGAAATGACGCCAGTTGCTGCTGCAGTTCTAGTATCTATTTTCTCTAGAGGTGGAGGCAACTGTGAAGGTTCCCTGACTTTACTGTGCTTCTACAGATTTTTTTGAGGTCACTTCTGTAGATTTCAGCACAGAAGAGGATTAACTGCAGCACAGGAACAGAAATGAACAGTCAGTGTTTAAAGGAAATACATGAATTTCTATGCCTTACTGTCAGAGAAAAATGTCAGGTAATTACAACTTGAGCAACACCAAGATTACATTTCAGTGATTATTAAGACAACAGGTATCTTTGAATTTGCTTCTCAACTGGCTCTTGCCTGTAAAAGAGCAAGTTTATTGTCAGATTCACTAATGACTTTAAACAGCCTTTATGCTGTTTTATAGATCAGCTATAACTGCAGAAAAACTGGGACCTTAACCAATGCAGGTGTTGGGGCCTGGGCTTCAGTGAAATCATTCATTGACACAGTGTGCCTGTAGCACAGAAACTGCTCTTTAAGTGGTTAAAGCCTTTTGTTTTGGGGTGAAGGGTGGGGTTTAGGGGTGTGTTTTTTGATAAAAAGCATCCAGTTCAAGTGTGTACCTCATACATTAACAGTGTCTGAGCTAGAACATCTTTTGACTGTGTAGAGATGTTTCCCCTCCCCCAGAAAAAGAAAGACGCAAGTTCTAGAGTCTCCCAGAAGTCAGAAAGCACAATTGGAATCTACTAGTGCCATTTATGATCACTCTTTTGAAACAAATTGATGAAACAAAACCTTTTTCCTTCCTTCTAGCTGGAAAGTTCTGGCATTAGCATAGATAAGTAACACTCACAAGTTATAGCAAAGGATTTCTTAGGAACTGTCCTTTTCTCATTCATATATATGTACATATGCACTGTTGTACCTTGGCTTTCAAGCATCTTTGTTTGCTTAAAAGAAAAGGACACACACCTTGAAAATCAGTTGTCAAACAAAGTGCTTGAATTCCAGCTGAGCAGGATTCCCAAAAGAGCAATCCTTGCCAGTTTGTATTATGGAAAAACCTAATTCTGACACACTGTTCTGTGTAGCCTCGTCCACACACTGAAGCAGCCTGAATTAATTCTCATGTTAGAGTCAATCAGCTTGGGAGTTTTCCTGAAGGCAGGTGTTTCAAAGTGCATGCAGTTTTAATGAAAAGTGAAGATAGCTGTTTTCAAGCATGTAACCTAGAATTTCCCAGAGGCTGCTGTACATATACTAAACCATTAACAGTTAAAAAAGTAACAGTCTCTCCACTATCAAGCATGTCTGCTAAACCAGCTTTACAAAGGCAAGAAGCTTGTCTCTGATCAGCTCTCTTTTCCCCTTTGTCTGATACTGTCATGCAGGCTCAACACTAAAATATTGTACTTTGTGGGGTTGCTGTGACACAGTTTGTCATAGTGGTGTTATCCAGTTACTCCTTGACTCTGTGCTCGCTGAATGTTGTTCCTCATTGTGATGGTTTTGGTCTTCTTCATTAAGAAATTAGGAAAGGACTTTGGTGGGATTAGACTGCTAACCATAAAACAAGGAATTTTCAAATCTTAGGAACTTGGTGTGCATGGTTCACTAACACTGAGTATTAGTATCTGCATTGTGCTTGTTTAGCTGAGGGAATGTTTGAGAGAGGTAAGATTCTATGGGGACAGACTGTCCTTAGACTTTGTTTATATTTATTTAGTTAATAAACTCAAATAATAAAACAGTTTCTGTCTACATAAACTGTTTTCAGAAATTACTTTAAGAATATCCATGTAAGGTGAGTTTGGGTGTAGATGGGGACAAATCAGTACCTCAAGCATGCCATGTATACTCTAAGATTAATAGGAAAATCTTTCAGTGTGGTCCGATTGCATCATCGATGCACCCTGCCTATTGAGGCAACTTGCTTTTGCAGCTGTTTGATATAAATTCCTCGCATATGTCTTAGTCCCCTTGGTTTATTTTTATAAACAATAAATAGCCCAACATTCCTGCAGTGTTTCCCCTGCCTTGGACAATCCCATGGAGCCATTTGCCATGGGGACAGGTGGCTGAGATTAGTGGCGTTTGCACAGATGGCGGCCATCGTTTGGGAAATCTCATAAACAGTGGAACACGTGGACTTTTTCCTCCCCCTTCAACATGATCACAATAGATTATGAGGGCCTACAAATCACTACCAGATGATATTAAGTTGCTTTGATAACACTCTGGGTCCCTTCCGGTGTGATATTTTTCTTCATTAGAAAGGATAGCTCAAGCACACCAAATCCTCTTACTCTTTTCTCAAAATTTATAGATCTCAGTCTCTAAACTAATTGTTAGTTGCACAGCATGCCTTAAGCTGTGCCCAGACAGAGCAATTACATCCCCCAGCCCTGATTAAAGGCACAGAGGAAACAGAAGTGCAAAGAAAATGAAACACTCTTGGCTGTTTGGGCAGGATGTCATTGCTGTTGTTTGCCTTTTTTGACATTTGTTGATAAAAGTGAGAAAGGAGGTCAGTTATCCATCACTGACCCTTGTTCAGTGCCAAAGATGTGACAGGCTTGTCTCAGGCTACTGACTCCGTTTATGAAATTATAAACAAAAAGGGTTTCTAGGCCAATGTGCTTCTTTTCTATTAGCAGTTCAAGAATTTCTTCATTTTCCCCTTCCTAAATTATGTGACTTTCTGTGTCTTTTAAACTCATTTGTTTCTGTGTGTCTGCCTAAAACTACAAATATATTTGTTCATGAATGAGCAGGGCTGTACAATCATTAAAGCTCTACAAATTATCTTGAACAAGGTAAAACTCATATTCAAATATATCTGCATATTCAGGCATTTCTTATTAAATGTTTCACACCTGTAAAGTGCAGCTTTTAAAAGTTGTGCTTTCCTTTTGAGATTTACAGTAGCTTTATGGCTGATGGTGTGCTTTAACAATCAAAATCGAGATTTTCAAAGGAAAATGGGAAAACACTATTTGCTTTCTCCCAATATCTGAGGTAATATGACCAAGTTTGTAAATATGAAGTGGAAGTACATGTTTTTAAAGTGCTGAAGGCTTAAAAATCATATACAGGCATCTAAAAATCAGATGGAAGACAACAGCAAATTTCTTGCATTAAATCTAAGCTTGTCTTTTCAGTGACATCTCTGCTAGTGTTTTCAGTCTGCTGGGAGTTATCTATTTCATAGAGAAGTTTGTGGAAAAGGCACTGTATTGTAGTTTAAATATTTTAGCCAGGACTGCCAGACACTTCACATTTTGAAGTCGTTGTTTAGCCAGTTTGTCTAATTGCTTTACATGATACACTAACACTGCTTCATACTAAACAGATGGGTTGTACAGAGAATCAAACCACAATCTCCTGGTGTCTATAAGGAGTCAGAAACAAACAGCTTAAATATTTTGAAAGTATTTTTTTTTTCACTTCATATTCAGTTTTCTGCCTTTTTAAGACACAGGGGGATTTTCCATTAAATGACCACACCCATTCCCAATGTTTAAATAGCTGATACAGTCAGATGTACATGATTGTCCATAAGTAATGGTGGCAGTTGTTGCTGTCCTTTGTGTCCATGCACCACGGCTGAACAGAAGAGAAGCTTTCAGCAGTCACTGTCTCTTAAAATTACCAAACATCAAAGAAGTTCAGTGAACTTGAAATTATATCAGGAAGTAGATCAGACAAAACCTTATTTGTGTGCATCTGTAGTTTCCCCAGTTCTGTGCTTTTAAGTGGATTTAGTTTCAGATATTCTGTCTGTGGAAATTGTACACTTGCAAAGATACAGGTCACTCCCCCGTGAGCCTTGGTCCCATGGACAGTTTTATGATTGCTGTGGAAGGCTGACTGATCAGGTATTAGTAGAATAATACAGTAAATAAACAGCATGTAATAAATTAGAGCTTCTCACTTTGAAGTCTTTGTTTAACCAGTTTTTTAATTGCTTTATGTGATGCACTGGCACAGATGGCTTCATGGTACAAAGATTGGTTGCACCATGGATCAAATCTATAATCTCATGCTGGCTGTAAAAAGTAAATATCTAAATAAAATTAAGATAGACTAACGAACTATTTAAACAGAGTGCTTATGGCCTAGGATCCCCACAAAACTGCTGTAACTAATGATTTAACATTGCCAGCACGTGAGTTAGTGTTTTAAGACCCTACAGAGGAAAGCAAGCATGAAACCTTGTATTACATTCCCACAAGAAGCAGTGATGAGCAGAAGCCTATTTTCAGGCACAGTGAGTTTCTATCCTTCTCAGATAATCAGAATTATAAAGACTGATTTAAGATGATATTTGCTAAATGCAGGTTGCCTCATGCTTGAAGGGATCCTTAAGCCAGATCCCTTGCAGAGAAGTTATGTTCCCATCTTTTTACCAGTCATCACTAACCAGTGTTGCTGGAGAAGCCCTAAAAAAAAAAACAGTAGCCTTTTTTCCTACCTTAGTTGACAGATAGAGCTGTTGAGAGATTTGAGGGGGTAATTCCTCTTTTCTTGGCCACAGCCCTCAAAGATTTTCCCTGAATTCCTTTCCATAGCATGCCTATGTGTGTGTTGATCTGTGCAGCTCAGAAATCACAGAGGGAGTTTTTGGTAGACAGAGGGAGTGAAAAACTCTGTTTTTTTCTGTTCCCTTGTTGTTTAAGAACCTTACAAGAAAAAGGAAATCCACTTTGACATTCTATTTTCAAGCTATCTATAAATTATTTTCTGGAACATTTCCTGAAATAAACAGAATGCACAAGTTCTGACAGCTCCCCACATGTGCTTTTGGTGCAATGGGTGAATGTAGCTACTGTTCCTGTAAGACAAGGCAGAAGTGAGACATTACATGCCATGTGGGAGAGGCTGTTAACAAATTGGTGGAAATGGTTACGGTTTTCAACTTGTCAAGCATCATTTTCTTAGCTTGATGACACCTTGTAAGACCAATAAATAATTTATGGGGTATCTAAATGTTTCAAATAGGAGTTTAAGGACTGGAGGAAAGAGGTCTAGGGTCTCATAGTTAATCCTATTCGAGCAGCTTCTTATTAAAACAGCCCTCCACAAATTGATTACAGCTGCAATCCCTTTTAAGAAGGATTATTTAAAAATCCCAATTATAAAGACTATTTGTAAAGAGTAAAATACTTAGTGTCAGTTTTGCGTGGAGACTGTGGCTTGACTCAGTTGGCAAAGTGGGTTATCCTTTTCCTGCCTTTCTTTTCAGGAGAATCTGCTCAGGGTGGGCATTTCAAACAGTGGCTTTAACACAGTTGCTGGGAAGGAGTTTCGCTTCTTTTCTTGCTACTTGTGTTCCCTGGCTGCATCTGCTGGTCCACCTCCGCTAGGCTATAGCTTGGCCTTTGCCTCCTTTTGGTTCTTCTGCTCAATTTCATCTGACATAAAGAACTGATATTTAAAGTCCAACCTAATTCAGGACTTGATCCTAGATCTTTTAATAGTGTTTCGCCCAAAGGTCACATTTTCATTCTTAAAACTCCTATATACAACTGGCAGTAAATGTGAATCTGATGGAAAAAAAGGAGCTAATATAGCAGTGGTTTGTCTCAGTTTAGGTCCCTAAGGCTACTTCTAAAAAGCATCTTTGAACCATTCTGATGATGTAAGCAGTAATAAACCACTGATAAACACAGTTTCACAACTGTTTTGCAGCTCTGGAACCATGCAAAGGAACAAGGACAGGTCAGTGGATTTGATTCTGTGGTCTATATCCAGAAACATTTATAAAAATCTGACTATGCCATTTTATTTTAAAATATTCTAGTGGGTTCAGAGGGGTTCATATAATACACTGTGACTATGAGACTGATTTTCTTACAGCTAGCCTCTATAATACCTCATGTTTGCCTTTTCAAGTAGGATGACATCAGTTGTACTCTCTCAAACCAGTAATGCCCCTTCAGAAACTTCACTCACCAGAGACTGTTGCTTGAACTGCTGTGACAAAGCTTATTTTCTTATGGCAGAAATGTTTGAAAGTGTGTATATTAAATAAATATTTAAGAACAGTCTTAGAAGCAAAGTTGTAAATTTGTAAACATTAAGTTTACAAAGAGTACTTAATCAAGAAACTGAACGCTTAGGGATTTAGTCAGGGACAGAAACATACCCTTATAGCCATTTATCTAATCAAAATTAACCAAGTACTTACAGAGTGAATGCTTGTAATGAGCTGCTTGAGAATAAGCTGGCAACCACAAATAATTCTCTGAATACAAATACTCTTTCAAGGAAAAGCTGAACTGCTTCTGAGCAGCTAGTGAATAAAATAAAAAAAACTAAAACCAGGTGACATTTACCAAATAAACTCTGCATTTCACAGTTTTGCTGACCATGTCAAGATTGATAAAGACAAACAATACTTCCTTTATAGATAAAGAAAAAGGAAAGATGAAAGATGCTAGACTGGGTAACTTGTATTCAGGTCTCCATTTAATTACACACTCACCATTCTGTTCTAGTCTCTCTGCTTTACCCTCATGTTTTATTCTGAGATCTTAGGGTTGCATTTTTCAAGGCTGAAATCAACTCCAGTTAGTTTTAGCCGGAGTTAGGTGCAGGCCCTAGCATTCCTGTCTGTGCTCATACTTACACATTGGTTTGTGTAGGTAGTAGCAGTTCCCTACTTCAGCCAGGCACTGGGAGGGTCCATGGTGGAGACGCATGGTAGTAAAATATTTCAGATCTGGCACATGGTGGGGAAACATCTCTCCTACTAGCCAGGTATGATTAGCACTGTGTCAGGTTGTTCATGCTTGTGCTTATGCCCTCACTTTTTAATGACTGTGTGGATACAGCAAAATCTTTTTTATCAAACTATAGAAAGGTTTGTCTATTTGAAGTCTTCTGAAGTGCGTATTTTATTTTGCTATAATTTTCCAAGTAGCATTAGGGGAAGAAACATTAAAAAGGTTATTTGTATTTTTTTTTCTTTCTGAGGTTTAGCCTGTTAGTTCATGGGAAGATGAGAAGACAGTCTGCTAATGAACCTTTTAGTCTAGCATCTCATTACTCTGTGGGCTTCTTTCTACATAGACATACACATTTGCACACATATATGTATCTATTTCACAGGAATATCTAGCCATCATTCCTTTTACAGTAGTTCCAACTTTCTGTACATGTGCTGAGCTGTAAAGTATTAAGCCTTGTAATCCCTCAACCTCTTAGATGTGGTTTGCTGGGGGGGAGGGCTGTAAATCCATGGTGGCAAACAAGAAAAGCCTGAAGCTGTGAGCAAACAGGAAACAAATTATCTCAATCTCAGAATGTAAACTGTCATTGACAGAGATGCATGAAAGAATCATAACAGGGAAACCTGCTGCAATTTTTCATCCAGTTACCAGCTGAATCACTGCCATTACACTGAAGAAGAAAGCTGCCAGCCCACCACTGACATGGCAGAGTTCTTTACATGTTGTGTGCACAAAGCAACCATATAGCCTGACTGGCATTTACTCCTTTTCATGCTTGCAGACTGATAATTATTGTGCACTGCCTCAAGCTTGCAATTAGAGGCCACCAAGAAACAAAAAATAGCTGAATTTCAAGATTATGCCTTTTGCATGATGGGTCATATTTTCCCAGCAGGGAATATGTTGTTGCCAGCAAAAACAGAATTCACCTATGCTGTACCAAAGGCCATATTAGCTACAGGAACAAATGGAAAATTTGCATATAATAAAAAGTAATAATAACTGTCATTGTTACTGGTGGCACAATTAGAGTTGCTGCTGGCTCCTGTGTCACAATGCAGCTTTTAAGGGGGATGAGACAAAACACTGAGCAGCCAAGAACTTTTAATTATATATTCTATAGTCATTTTGCAGTATAGATATTCACTCTGTGTTTCAAGCATATTCTCATTTCAGTTTCCCAGACTTTTCTCTTATCTCCCAAAACCTGCAGTTTAAGTTCACAGGGTTGCTTCCTTTATTGCATAAAAAAATGTGCCCTGCTAAGCATGTGCCCTGTTTGGCTCACTCACAGTGGTAGGCAGAGGACAGCAAGTTACTAAAGCATTAGAAAAACACTTAGGACAAAGTAAAATACATAAAAAAGACATTGTCCATGAGGAAGGTTAAAGAGATGGTTTTGAGTTTCTTTTTTACTTTCTCATTTTATGACTTTTTCTGTGTTGTATGGTGATGACTAAGATAAGTTGCTTTGGAAAAATCAGAGCTGCTCTGCAATAATAATCAAATCAGTCTATATATGGATGTGTTTAGTGGTATGTTTATTGTAAAATACATTGTTTTCACTTAATGGAGGATTTGAAAGGGGGAAGTAGAAGGAGAAGGAATGGCCCAAGTTGAAACTTCTTGGCACACCATTAAGAATCATTTCAGAAAGTTCTATCAGCTCTGAAGTTTCCTCTACAGCTATTTGAACCAGGACAAGTCCTACAAACACAGGAGGAGAAAAATAAAAAGTAGATGGTAGATTTCAAAGGATGATTTGTTTAGAGATGGAATTTTATGGTTCAGGAGAATTTGATAGAGGTAGAGCTGCTGTCTGGGAAGGCTCAGGAGCATCAGCCCAGCTTACACTGCTAGAAATGGCACATGTGCCAATACCACTTTAAATAATATTTGTTTTTCAGAGGGCTGTGTGATGATTGTTCATGCTGGATGCAATCTGGAAAGATGAATCATGACTACCTGCGCTCACTGGACTCTGAACAAGAGATCTAGATTTTGGGACTTAGATGATAAGTACTCTTCTGGTCTAAGGGTATTGTTTCTGCCTCGTGGATAATTTATAGTAATTAACAGCTTGCAGAAAATTAAAACATCTCATTGCAAGGTTTGAATAAGTGTCTAACTGGATGTTGAGCTGAAGTTGGTTAGGTGGGATGGAGCAAACCCTCTTTTCTGAAGCTGATAACAATTGCATTAGTTCAGCCGCCCTGTGAAACTTCACTGAGTGAAGGGAAAACTTTTTCTGCTCCTAGTCTTCAATTCAGTATATTACTTATTTTTAACACATCAAAGCTGTCTTTGCAGTCATGGTTTTGAGTCATCAATTCATTCTAATGCCCTGATGTCATTTGCCATAAAATCTGGGTGTGCACTTAGTAAATCTAAATGTACTCTATAAGAAAAAACCCACATGAAATATTGATGATGGACACACAGGGTAGGATTGACTTCTCACATAGCTACCTATGCACATGTGCCATAATATGTACCTATACAGACTGACATTCACAAATAATCCTAAACTGGAAGCATAATATAGTAGCCCAAAGTAAGAGGTTTTTTTGCATAAATCTTAACTCTGACTCTCAAAATATTCAGCAACCACTTCCCAGGGCTTCTTCCTATCTCTTGCAGGTCACTTTTTTCACATCTCCTGTTCTCACAAAGACAGTCTATAGCAGAGTCAGCTATTATAAGACTCATCAGCTTCCTGTCTCGACATCAGGCTTTTCCTTCTCTCTTTAGTCTTAAAAATGCACATTTCTCAGTCATCCTGAAACTGCTTAGAGTATGGGCACAGTTATAGCATCATAGCACTCAGCAGCAGATAGGAAACTGCCTCCCAGAATGAGGGAAAATCAGCATATATGCGAGAGAGATCAGAACAAAATTTGTTGTTTCCCACTTGAGAGGGCTGTTCAGGAGATCCTGCTATTCTGAGTCTTTCAGAATCAGTTGATGGCCTCTCTTCAAGGTTCCTGCAGTGTAGCTAGGAAAAAACCCAACAAACCCACCACTTTTTTCTTGATGGACTCAAGAGGGTCTGTTGTAAGGGGAAACAGGACATGGCTCCTAGCTGTGGCCTGTATTTTATAAGGAATTTGGCAAGCCAGTGTGTAAAAACAGTAACACTGGTGTGCAAGTGGCTCAGCAGACTTGGAAGCACCAAATGGTAGAACTGCCAATTCTGAGTTGGTTGATGAAGTGTAACCCATTAGGGTAGACCCTTCTCAGGTCACAGTGATCATCAGCTCTTCCAGGCTGGGAAGAATTCTTGCTGAAGCTGCCTCATTGTCCAGCGTTGACGCCCGTGCTTTGTGACCACAATTCACTTTATTGACTGTTGTGTGCAACCAGAGCTGAGCCATGTGACAGGTTTGCACAAAACCCACACCTTTCAGGCTCTGGAGAAATGGGAATGATGCTTTACTTTGGGGTGCTTGAATGGAAGTAGTTCAGATTACCATAATATCATACAGAGTATAATACTCTTACTGCATTTATTTAATTAATCATAGTGGTTTATAGGATAGCAAATGGATTCAGTTCCTCCTTCCCCCCACTCCACAAGTAGTGACTGATGCATTGTTTGTCATTAAATTTAGCCAATATATAATATTTTAAGGTTGGGTCCCTAAAGGAATAATTTTGAAATTCTACATCTGTGTAAATAAAAATATACATGTGTATATATTTACGCACATGAAGACCTAATTTTCATTTCAATACCAAGACAGGTCCTACAGGAGCTGTAAAGTCAAGTCAGTTTGGGCCTGAGTGAGCCTTTTTTTTTTTTACTGGAGGAAAAAAAAACATTTTTTGTAAGAGCCTAGCCTATTCTGTGGGATTTTGCTTGCATATGATTAAAATTTCACCCATGCCAGGAGAAAAAATGACTGATATGAAAAAGAATCAGGTATATATAGTTACAATGCATTTACTTGTGTCATTACTTACCTTTGGCATTATAATATTTCAGCTCTACTGAATTGCTGTATCTCTAAACTGAATTTTTTAAACTGTTTGGAGTAAATTGCAAGGTTCTTCTTCATGGCACTGACTTTATTGTTCTGCCAGGATGTCTTCTTTTGTCATAAAAACAATAACTTAGTGTAAGTAGTACTTTTTAGGTTTACTAATCAGACAGACTAATTGTATCTTTTAATCTGGGTCGATCTGCTCTTGCTTATTATAATTTGGCTCCAAATCCCCCCCAAAAAGAGGAACATTTGCAAATAATTTAGTGTCAGAGGCACTCTTATATAAACACTGCAAGAATTGCTGAAATGCCCAACAGAAAGTCACTATAATTTTGAAGCCAAGGCTCTAATATATTTTGTAAAAGGAATATATTGCTTTTCTTAAACCTTGGAGTGAACTTGAATGTGTGTGTGTGTGTCTGTGTCTTCAGGTGAACACATAAAAGGACTGGATAAACAGGGAATGGGGTCTTTCCTCTATTTACAAAGCTGAGGCTGTCTAGACAGGGCACTTTTCCTGATTCAATCTACCAACTAAACTTAGAAAGACCATACTAATATTCGATTTTAGCTTCATCACCATGTCTGTACAATCCCTGCTTAGATTGCTAACCAGGGTGATTATTGCTTACTGAAACTGTTAATGTTTTGGTTGGATGTTTGTCTTCTCAAAAATGGGCTGAAAGATTTTTCCCTGTAGGCTACTGAATTTTCATTGCATGTTAACTGTTTAGGTTATTTTCCAACTCCACCACCATCCAGAAGTGAGAAAAAGCAGCTGCCACAGCAAAAAGAATATTCAAATTTCTCATGGAGGCTTTGAAATTACTTGATACCTGGAGTAATTTTTTATGTCACAGGAGAACCTTTGTTTACAAACAAAGTCTGAAAGTGGCTATACCTTATGGCAGTACCAGGCAGCTGCTCTCAGGAAGCAGTGACTTTGTGATATCAACATAGGAAAGCTTCAAAATAAGTTCGCAAAAATATCTGTTCTTCTGAGCAATTTGGAAGTGTAGTCCTAGCTGCATGAGGAAATATTTTTCTTCAGGTTGAAGGATGGTTTTATCATCCACCTGCATAAAGAAGTGATTTAGTAACACAAACTGTTTGTTATCAAGCAGGCAAAAGATAGTACAAAATTATACCCACAGTTTCACATATGTCCTCCTGATAAGGAAAGGTCTTGAGAAAATGTTCTTTGCCATAAATTATTCCTTCTGAAGGGAAAACAATATTGAAAGGGTTTTTGTTTTTTTTTTGACAAGTACAATATAAGAGATTAGTTCATTTGAGTAGAGTGCTTAAAAATGCAGCTGCGTGCAGATTTCTTAAGAAACTACAACTGACAATTGAAGAGGAAACCTAAAACAAGATTACAAAAATTAATCAGTTGGCACAGAACGGCTGACATTAATGTGTGTACTTCTTTGTTTTGAAACTAGACTGTGGAGGAGTTTTCTTATATGGAAAATTTCATCTACTTGTACTTGTCTCCTCACATAGTCAAATATTTTGTGAGACAGATCAAAAACCCTCTTTGACAAGCTCATTCCCACGCTTCTCCTTTTTAACCTGATTTTTTATTTTTATTGGGTTTCTTCTCTTTTCCTAGAGACTTGTTGAGATAAAACTTTGCTTGAAATATATTTCAGTAGCTCTACGTCTCTAGGGCAATCAGTATTTAAATGAAATACGGAAATGGAATTTTGAAAAAATATTAAGGGATGAAATCAAGTTCTACTAGCCTGTTAGAGACGTTTGGGAGCATGGAAAGAGTGCTGAGGCTGGCATTGGGCAAGGCAGTCAGAAGAAGGACGTTCTTTGATGAACTATTGCTGTGTAAACTCTGAGCTCTACTCTGAAATGCTGTCACAGATTTCTCTCATACTCCAGCTTGTATTTTTTTTTTTTTTGTTATGTTACATAGAATGCAGTATTTCTTGGCAAAACCTTTGATCACAGTACAAAAAATGTAAAGTGACTGGGTGTGTGTAATTTGCCTTCCACGAGACAATAAAGAAAAATGGTATAATTGAGCACAAAGATTGAATGGGCAGACTTTCTCAGTTAAGACTAGGCTACATGGAGAGCTGTAGTGCAAGAGGCTAACGTGGTATCTGCTTTATGAAGTGCTGTGATTGACAATAGTTACGTAGAAAGACTGCAGGGAGATGCAAGACTGCATTAATTAATATGCACTGTGTGCAGCACCCATCACTCAGGGTTGAATATTTATGAAATTTTCTTTGCATGGGATTTTTTTTCTATCCACCTTTGCATTTACAGAATTTCTTTTATCTAGTGATCTCAAGGAACTTCTTTTGAAGCCTTAACTCCTGCTTATTAGTTTCTTACAAGTGGTACACTTGCAGCTGGCAGGTGAGGCATCACCTGGTTCCCACTGAGCAGCCCACAGAAAGCAATGCAAGTACCGCCAGTGTGACTTTGCTGATCCAGAAACAGTTATTGTTTCAAACTCCAAACAATTGATTGTCTCATTCTTCAGAAGGAATGTCTTCCAAAAAATGTAGGAGTTTGTAGAACAACTCTAGTTTCTTCTCTCCTGTTTCATTTTCCAGTCCTAGACCTCAAATTCACTGAAAGGGTTGCAAACATTGGAACAGTTTTCCCAGTTAAGTGGTGGAATACCATCTGGATCCCTGGAGGTGTTTAAAAGACGTGTGGATGTGGCATTTAGGGACATGGTTCAGTAGTGGCCTTGGCAGTGCTGATTGGACTTGATAATCTGAGAGATCTTGTCCAAACTAAACAGTTCTGTGACTCTAAATCAGCTATTGTCACTTCTCTTACACTGACACAAAAGTTATGCACCTCTATTTGTGAACATATTGACAAACAGTGTTATTTTACAGTAGAGCTTCAATTATCCTGCTTGGTTGCTAATGGTATTTAAATGAATTAGAAAAAACTGAGTTCATGAGCTTGGTTTGATATATTCCATAAAGCTGAGTTTGATGTATCTTTAATTTATACATCTGCACTGTGTAAATGCCCATTTTGTAAAGAAGTAAATATGTATGGGACATGTATAAACTCTTCTTTTGGATGAGTCTTATCAGTAAATTCATGGCCCCATTTTGAAAAAAAACACCTGGATTATCATAAGTACTTATAAACTGTAGTGATTTGAGACAGAAAACTATTTCTGTCATAACCAGAGTCTCCTGTGGTTTTTAAACAAAGCTCCCATTGATTTCTGTGGTGTTCCAAATTTTAAAATGTCATTTTTTCTGTCTATCATGTTTATTTATTGTCTTTAGGGACTCAAGAGGATGTAATCAAGTGATTCAAAGTTAAATCAGATAAATATTTATGGAAAATGTGTCTAAATCTTAAATAATTTCTTTTAAAATTTACCTTGTATATTTGAGTTTCAAAATACTAAATATTATAAAAAAGCTAATTAAAATATTTTTATAGGTATGTTTTGAATTGATTCTATAATTCCTTTGAGGCTAGGCATGAGTAAATATAAAGTTCAGACAGAAGACACACTCTTTGCTGATCCAGTTTCAAACTTTCTGCCTAACTGGCCTTTCATTCACAGGCCCAGAAAATGAAAAGGGAGCATAATGTAGATGGGAATGGCTGAAGTGAGCCATGTATCATAGTGATGAGGTATGACTTTTCCTCCAGAGCCTTTTTCCTCTATGGGGCAAAAAAATCTGGATTACAAAATAATGTCATCTTTGACATAGGATTGTTTTAAGCTTTTGTGATCATGTTCACTTTTCTACCTCTCAATGCAGCGGTGTGGACCTGTGTTTTTCACCCCAGAGTATTATTCTCATTTGCTTTTAACATAAGGAAATCTGGGTTTCTTTAAAGAGAAGTGTGTGCAGATAGAATCTCAGGATGGCATAAATCTGTCAGTTGTATCAGCTCCTCTTTCTATAGTACAGTGCATATAAAGCAAATGCAGAAGCAGTACAGTTTTCCTTAAAGCATGAAAAAAAAATCTCTAGGATCTTTGATTTCTGTAGTTCTCCCACTTAAAATCTCCTTCAAAGTTTTGATTATCACACTGTGATAGGCTGCTCAGAAAAACCCAAGACAGATAAAATAGATCTAATTTCTAACCCTGACATCTCTGCCACCCATTCATTACTCTTTTACATTTCTTGCTATGCCCTGTGAAAGCAAATGTGTCACTTACATCTCCAATTTCTATCAGAGGGGGAAATAGTTGTATATTAACATCAGAGCTTTTAAAAAGTGGAGTAAATTGTGTAGAGTTCAGAATCTCCTCACTTCAGGTGAATAATCAGCCTGGCACGAGTGGATGGTTCTTCCCATTTGTCAGTGAGTGCAGGGGAAGTGGTGTCTGTTCCTTGTGCTGTTGTTTGTTTTAAACACATTATTTTATAACCATTGTGTAAAAATGAGTCCTTTGCCTCTTCAGCCAGCTATGGGAATGTTTGAAATCAAACAGCTTTTGTTTTATATTGTAAAAACTGTGTGTCCCTGCACTTTTGCACCACTCATATTCTCCACAGTGACTCTCAGTGGGTAACTTAAAAATGTACAGGAACGTTCAGAACACATTTTGAAGAAAGAAGAGAAGGGGGGGGAGAGAGAGAAAAGAGAAGAGAAAGAGCGACTCATCTTAAGTTACACCATCATCTTTAACAGCTGTGCACATATTAAAGGAAGTAATGGGGGAGTGAAGGTACTGCATATTTCAAAGCTGAACTGTTGCAGTAACAATAAGAAAGGGGGGATGTTGTACAGAGTTAGCCAAGTGTTTGAAGTGCATTACCGTAAGCCAAACCAATGAAGTGGACAAGATTTCTAGCATGCTGCAGTGGTGCCTCTGCGTACTTAATAACAGATGTTTGGTCTCTCTAGGCAGATAATTGTCCTGCTGTAAGGTTGGCTTGACCTGTGTGAGCAATACTGTGTACAGCACTGAAACAGTAACAAATGATCATAGCTTTTCTCGTTTTACTGGTAGAATGCTTAGCCACGCTTCCTTTTAAGCACATAATTACTCCAAAGCAACTGGAGCCCATACATCCTCCTTGCCTAATGGCTCTGAAGCCATTTTGCTATAATTTATGGGGACAGGGTTCAAAGTTTTAATAATATTTGGATAATATCATTGCCAAAATGTCTTTGAGCTGTGATGAATAGAATGAGAGTGGGCACATTTTGATTCTGTGCATGACAGTGCGAGTGTTAACAGCACCATACTTTGTTCAACCTTTATGGAAACATTCACGAGCCAATTTGCTCATGAATTGTAGATATGAGCATGAAGAATTATAAACAGCAGTGGAAAACATACAGGGTTGCTTGTTCATAAGGCACTGTCCTGTTAGTGGCTCTTCTTTATGCAGATAAATGAATTGCAGAGAATACAAAAATGGTTTAAATAAACCCTTAGCAGATAATGTATTGGCACATCAACATAAAATACGCAGGCACTGTGGCATGCTTTTGGATATTTATGTTTATACTCTCTGCTCAAGTGGCTCACTGATTTTTTGGCTTCCTATCATTCACCTAATAATTTCAGCATCCTAACTGCACCTCTGGGTATGTTTATCTGACAATCCAAGCTGTTCTTTGCTTTATGTGGCTTGCTGAAATTGGCCAATTTGCTCTGCAAGTCGCTCCAGTGCATGATAGGTTAATGATGTTAATCAAAGCTAAATAAGAGTAGACATGATCCTTTCACTGGAGTCAGAGCCCAGCCCAGCAAGTCAAACAAGTCTATTGGGTAGGTGGCACAAGACCACAAAAATAACACCAAAAGAATGTGTCTCTAAAGCTAATGTACACCTAGAGCTTCATTCAGAGCCTACCAAAGCCTGGAGGAGTCTCTACTGATTTCACTGAGATTTAGACCAGACGCACAGAACTCTTCATCCTTTGGCTAAGAATGCTTTTTTCTAGTTTGCTTGATGGAATATGAAACTGTGAACAAACTGTGGTTAAATTCTGTAGATAATTTATCAGTGAGAGGTTAAGGATTTGTTAGGCAGAGAGCACAACAATTTTTCTGTACACAAATTACATAAAAATGCTGACTTGTCCAGTCATGACAGCTGCTCTCAATGATAAATGAAAAAAAACCCAAAACAAATATGAACAAGACTTACTTTAAATGTTCCCAACAGTGATGGTAGCTAAAAACAATTTTAAAAATAATCTCTGTTTAATTCCATTCAATGATTTTCAAGCAATGCTTCATTTAATCAAAGGGGTGTTTGATTACAGAAATAATCAGCTGACACAGTCCCAATTCACTCTGGCCAGGCATGTAGATGGCTCTATGTGACATATGTGAGGGTTGGCAATTATTTCTGAAAAACTGCTAAGATAGCCTTAATTCCAATGGTCTGATTTTGTATTTGATAGCCTTACTTGAAGATCTTAATGCTTGTTATGAAATTTTAATGTAAATTTCTTGGTGATTCTTTTAAGTATAAGCCTTAACTGGCTTGTGTAAGTAGGGATTTTTTTTTCCTCAATGGATTGAACAGAGTTCACCAGCTAAAATTCTTTCTTCTGATTATGCTGAGGCGTAAGGCATGATGAACTTAGATGTCTGCTAAAAGAAAAAAAAAAACCCCAGAACTAATATTTGTGGGGTTTAATTAATTTTTCATTTTTCAGAGAATAACAATAACTAATATAAAAATGGGATTGGTAACTCCTGTGGTTATCTTAATACCTGGACTATTTTATATCTGTATTAAGCTGTTGACTAAATCTTTAAAAACAAGTATATTTCAATATTGGCTTATCATTAGAGGATGAAATATATACTTTATTCTTCCTCCTCCTTATTCTTTTTTTCCTTTAACTACAAAGCAAGTCTGGAAACCTTCAGCCTCAGAAGTTAAAAATACACTGTATTTTTCTTAATTGTTTTCTGGAAAAGATCTCTAAGGATGAATTGAGAGACAGGAATTATAAAGGCAGAAATAGTTTTACATTTTGAACAATTCCAACAAGGGGCTGAATATTCAATAACTGATAGGCCAAATAACAAGTTGTTACCTTCACAATGCACAGTCACAGAGTACATATGTGTCACTTTGAGCAAAGATTGAAAAGACATTAGAATTAGAGATTTAACAGCCAGTTTTGATTAAATCAAAACAATCAGAGTAGTTACATTTGCAACAGAATTAGGTTTAAAAAATCCAGACTCAGAATACCTTGCTAGACCTCACATTTCAATCTTATTCAAGGATAAATTTTTCAGGTGATACCTCTGAAAAATATATGTTGCAGAATACTTGAGGACTCTTCTGGCAAACAACAATGTATGTTTGATTATTTTGCCTCCTGTCTATGACTTAGAATAGTCTCAGAACAGAGAAATGCTGCTGCTTGCTTTCTTGTGGAGAGAATTCTATCATATTTAAGTGAGGTAATAGGAAATCCTGATTTTTTTAGGTTATGTTTGATGGTTATGCTCATTGGATTAAACACAGATAAAGCTATATTGTCCATTTCTATAAGTTTAAAATATTTAAGTTGAAATCTATAGAAACCAGCTGCAGATCTGTCTCTTCCTTCTTGTCATTAATTCACATACAGTTTGTCAGTACTTGCCTTGAATCAAAAATGTCCACTCCTCATGCACCACAAAACGCAGGGATCTGTCTCAGGACAGGGTATGGCAAATAGAGGACATGGCAGTGCAGGAGCCTGAAAGCCTCCAATATTGCATTATGCCACAGGAAGAGGATGGGTTTATGCACAAATAACTTTGTCATTCTAGCTATAGTTGGAGAATAGTATTTCCAATTTATTTGCATCCCTGGACTGCATGCATTATTGCTCTTTGGAGAACTGCTGATATCTGTTTCCAAATCACATCTTGTGAAGGTCCCAGAGATTCACTTTAATATCATCACATCAAGAGAAATTAACTCCTACGTGGATATGACACTGACCCTTTATCCTCAATCTGTGTTGTTCTAGTCAGGAAAGGTGTACTCCGTATGCCATAGAGGGATTTCCTGGTACATATACCTAATAAAAAGCCTGAGAGGTGTCCCCATAGTGCAGGTGTGTCCATAAGACTCCTTGAAAGGTGTAACCACTAATTTAGCTCAAGAGCTCACATAATTGAGTAGATTTGGGTTGGACTTAATGACCTTAAAAGTCTCTTCCAACCTAGGGGTTCTGTGATTGTGGACCAAATAATCCCAGCCCACGCTCTTAAAAGCGTAAGCTGCTATCCCCAGATCCCACAGAGTTTAGGCAAAGCTAGTGAGGAATGCTTAGCAAACTCTCAGGAGCTCTGAGGATGTGACAGTTTTAGATTCACATTCAAAGTCTATTCAAAACCTCCGTGCCCAAGAGCATTTGGTTTGAAATCTTATGAGAATGGTTATTCTTATGAAATGTCTGAAAGCTGCCATTTTTTATTTGACAGAAAGTCTATCTAAATACAGCCATGATTGTCAGTGACTTCCCTCATTGGGGGATCCCACGTGTCAGGCTGAAAGTTCTACACAGTCAAACTTCTCTCCATGCTTATTCATGAAATGGCAATCTAATTTGGCTGGCATGAGCACACTGAAGATTATCCCAAAACGGTGCACAAAAATCAAGGTAATTTTTTTTTTTTATTTCTACCAATTTGTCTTTTTTATCTTCCCATTAGGCTTCACTTCTACCCTTAAAAATTGATAGCAAAAGGAAGACTTCAGAGATTTACGTTGTTTAGTGCTAAAGGATGTTGAACATTTCGGAAAACTACAAAGCATTTTCATTTAACCTTAGTTAAAATTAGGCCGATGTGCCTACTTTTAAATAGTACACCTCTCTCCAGGTATGCTTCTAATTCCTGCTTATCACCTCGTTGTGCAGCAGAATTTGCGGTGACCTGCTTCCTCTAATTGAATGGGAGCTCTATTCGATCGCCCCGTGCTTTAATTTAGCTCTCCCACCTAGAACAATGGGTGATTAACACAAGTCAAAACAAGAGCATAAAGGGAAAAGGCAGCACAACCCGCCTTGGTGCAGCTGCTCGACTCCAGTGTTTGCCTGCTGGGTAGCAGCATGTTACGGTCACTGCCAAGCCTTGATCTTCTCTCTCCGTGTCAGTACTCCAAGGATCCATCCTTTAAGCAGCACGGAGCACACAATCAGACATTGTTGGAGAACTTCAGTGTCACTTCTAAGCAATACAGATTCTGCACCACGAAACAAAAGTGAATTAAACAGAAATACACAAACGATGTTTGAAGGATTGTTTTGTTTTTAGGTTTTTATTCAGATTGCTGCTTCTGTTGCCATCAATGCTCTTTTCCTTTAAGTTATTGAAATGCTTCCCCGTCTATTTGTGAGCTATTTCAGTTTTAACGTTTTGAGTTTTTTCTTTTCATCTTGGTCCTTATGCCAGCATAATATCTCATCAAACTGTACCTTACTCAGATCAGAATATGTTTGAAGTCTCATTTTAAGAGGTTTGCACCTTGATTCTGGAAATTATCCTTTAACTGAATATAATTCCTAGAAAGTTGTTTTGATGCAGCTCATTCTGGTGCTGACCTAAAGGAATATAATAGCAATGAAATGAAACTCAATGATTTAAATGATTTTGAATCAGGCTTAGGAAAGTGCATATAAAGTATTAGCATTGATAGTGACTTTTTCAAAAAGAAATGGAAAAAATATTTCAGAGGGGTAAAGCCAATAAGCTGAGCAGAATTTACTTGCAAAAGCTTATAAAATATAATTAAGAGCAAGCACATCTAACTTGATACAAACTACAAAATGTTGGAAGCAGCTGTCCAGGTGCCTGTGGAGATCTCTGCATAGACAATAAGGTGCAACCTGTCCCACAAACTTTACAATCCCAATCATGCAAAGATTTGAGCACTAATTCTCTTGCAGTTCTAAATAACAACGATATTAAAGCTATCAGCAAGGACAATCTGCTGCTTTTAAAGCACGCTGGATAAATGTCATGGTTTCCTTTCCAGTCTCTGAGAGGGCACATAGTGCTGTTACTCGGGCCCAGACCAAAGACCACGAAGGGCAGTAAATGTATTTTCCTTGCATTAGTAATCTTTGCACCAAACCCTTGGTTTTTCCTTCAAAATCTGACTGGCAATTTCATAGATACACAATATGACTCCTTAAGAAAAAAACCAAAACTCTTTCATCTCTATAGACAAATCACCAGGTTCTGAAAGGACAGGGTTACTTGGTAGTCCCTACTTAAAATGAGACTCTGCATACCTGCTACGATTCAGTGTTTAGAAAACAAACAGATAGGGTTAGATCCAAACAAAGGATTCATTTTAATAGTAAACATATTTAAGAGGGTGCCTGCCTAAATGTGAATTGTTTAGGGGATGGATTACCATTTTGCATACATTTTAGAGCTCTGAGAGAAGCCATTAACACCTCCAATTTATGAAAATGCAAGGATGATAAAGAAACAATAGGGGTGACAACATTGTGTAAACGACATTGATTCATTTCAGAACAGGGCTGTTAACTGCTGGAAATGAAGAAATAAATGGAACAATGGATAGATGCTTTTACCAGCTTGTCATTAATTAGCAGTGAGCACAATTCTTTTATTGTCCTTTTTGAAAAATACAAAATTGGTAGGAAAATACAAGCACTGAGCAAATAGATTACTCTGTGTCACTAGGCTGACATCTGCATTTTCTTTCTTCTCTAATATATTTTGGTTTTCAAATGATATCGAACTTTTAGCCTGGCATCAAGCCCACATTTTGCTTCCTTTGAAATTCCTAAAAAGATGTGTTTTCATCCTTGAAACCTTCCTGCTTTATAAAAGCACAACAAAAGGCCACGATTTGAGAAAGGGTTAATAAATGTTAGTGAAGCCCCTCTAACACAGCTTGGAAGCACAAACAACAGTTCAATGCACTATTCTGCTGACCTATTGCATCCGATCAACTGGGGTTTTATTTCTAGCAGTGCCAGCAGGTGGGAACTGACAACATGTTTCTTTGGAATCGTAAAGAAAGATCGTCTCAGATGGAGAATTAGCTGGAAGTAAGCGAGGTTGTTTGGCACAGATCTAAGCAGGGACAATGCTTGATTATGGCTATCACTCTCCAGCTGCTGTCAGAATGTTAAGTTTGCTTTCTTGAGGCCTGACATCTAACACATTTCTTTTTCTAATTAGTATCTGGTACTGTAAGATGCTGATATTTTACTGCATGTCAGATGTGCAGGGCTGAAATACATCACTGAACCCAGGCAGGTGTGGGTGCTAGGAATTAGTTTTTTACCTCTCATAGTGAATTCAAGGCATCTCTCCCCTTCAAAAAAAGCAACGTGGATGGAGAAGTTACCATGGATAAACCTCCAGTGCTGTTGCCCGAGAAAGGATGCAAAGTGAAGCAGGCAAATCAAACATCAGAGAGACAAAGTACCCTGAGCGCTGCTTCATTTTCACCAGCACATCCAGGCAATATTCTATTCACAAATTCCTCCTCACTCTAAGAGCAGGGCAGGGTTCTTCCCAGCTGCAGATGGAAGGGCACAGGGCGTTTGTACCATGCTCAAGGAGCAGCAGCCCTGCTCACACAGGGAGGTGAATTGGTTAAGCTCGGCACAGTTAAAGATTTGCCATTTTGCAGCCCGAATAAAGGCACTGCAGGTAAGGAGGAGTCAGGGAGGGCTCTCACCTGTGTGAGTCTCACCCACAGCCTGGCAGGAGCTGCTGGGTGCATGCAGGTATGAGTGGAAGAAAATGAGATCATAGGTACTAATCTCAGCAGAACCCTGCTCCACTTCTTCCCTGCAGAACTCTGGGATGATTTGCTCTGTGGCTGAGAGTGTGTGTCCGTCTGTGTGGTTTTTTTCGGGGGAAGATGCTAAATAGTATTTTTCAGGCTGACACTACAAACACTAGCTCATAAAACACTTCAGCATCCTGAGGTGAAGCTGAGAGTGGTTCCTCACCTTAAATGCACATAGGTTTCATCAGAAATTGATTTCTTGTTGGAGAGGGCTCTTCAGCCAGTAACAAGTAGGTCTGAATCTCTGGGTTTTGTTGCACAAAAATAAAAAAAAAGGTAAAAAAGGTTTGTTTTTCAGAAGAGGAAGGCTAATTTTTCTTGCTAAAGTGAAGCCATTTGTTAGGTATTGGCTGGGCAAGTCATAAAAAATATTTAGGAAAAAAACCTGCCAATTTAATTTCTATCTTCTTGAGGCTTTGTGCTTTTAAGACTGAGTCTATCCAAATTTCAGTGATTTTTCTCCTAGAGAAAACAGAGATGATTATTTTGTAAAACTATCAACCTTAGTGATATAGGTCCTGGTATTCCAAAGGTGTTTTCAGTAATTTGGGGTACTTGCAGTATTCTAAGTCAAACTGTTAATCACCCACCCCATGCAAACAGTCAAGCTGCACCTAGCTCCAAGCTTTCCACAGTGCTTGATCTCTGAGGAGCTGCTCTTGGTTTGTAGAGCAAGTAAAAGTGTTCAGTGATACTTTCATGAATGAAATTCTGTACCCCAAATACTTTCTTTGAAGGCAGTCTTGCACCAGTACAAGTCTTTTGTTCTTTGGGAAAAAACAGCACAAACTGTTTTCAGCATCAAAGCTAAAGGAACTCTTTATTTGTTGCACTTATAATTTACATATCTACAATTATTTTATTATATATGTCCAACTTCCTTCCTTTGTTTGCCAGGTAAGGCCTTCCTTTTACAAATGCATCCAGCTCCCTCTGCTCCTGGCTAATCTGTGTCTCCAACAAGGCTTCATTTCTGGTACCAGGTTAACAAAGAAATTGAAGGTAAGGCTGTAAAGCTGTAAAAAGAGGTGTTTAGCAAGGTTTCCTCCCACCTATAGCAGAGATTCTTCATCATCTGTGAAAGTCATTGAGTCTCTGTGAGGGTTCCTAGAATTATCTGTACAGAAGACAACAATTGTAAAGGTCTTATTGTGGTGGAGCACTGAAGCACATGATTTACTCTCAGGCTGCAAGCAGTCCCATTGATTTCAGAAACTAGTGACATGCAGAAGGTTAAACATGTGCTTTGCTGGGTTGGGGCCAAACCTGGTATCATTCTTCTGAATAGTTTACAATAAATTCTGTTATTAAAAAAAAAAAAAAAAAAACAACAAAAAACCAAAAACCCAAACAAACACAAAAAAACCCCTACCACAACAGCAACAAACTGTTATAAAGATTTGTTATATTTTGAGTCAGGACATAAAAGAACCAACTCTGGCTCAAAAATAAGCCAGTTATTTTTGCAAACACAGTAGGATTTTTTGGCTCTGGTGCTGCTGTAAGCACAGCAGGGTCCCTGTACACCATTCCTGCACGGCCAGGCAAGTACTGTGGTGATATTAACTTTCCTTCATAGGCTGCCTCTTCAGTGGGATTTACCCTTCAGAGGACAGTTGTAGAAAAATCTCCAAGCTCTTGGAGATTCTGCACTGTCCCATTCAGGATGGATATTTTAAAGGCATCACAATTGATTTTGGATTCTGAGCAGGTGCAATTGAACATCTTCCATAAGATTCAAGTTGAACTCAGGTTTGAGGAATATGTTATTTCTGAGTTGTTTATTGTCTGCTACATTCTCAGAGGAAAACTGTTTCATGTCAGTGGAATGATGTGCCATGTATCTAATGTGTGGAACTTTAAAGTTTTCTAGAGAATTAAGATTCTAGTTCTGAGTGAGCTATAGAACTTATGCTTTTACTGGAAAGAAACCACCAAACTTCTGTAAGTATATGCATAAAAGGGAAAATAAAGTAAGGTAATGAGCTGTCTTTGTTTATCCCTTTAATTTCTGTTTCAGTGTAGTCTTTTACCTTGAATGTAACTCATGAGCACTAATAGTCTTTATAGTTAATTCACCATCTTTAATTTCTTTTGTATTGATCTTGGTGAAATTTCAGTCTCCCAAACTGACTCACTCCTAATTTCTATGAGGATCTGAAAGGAAAAGTGTAATATATAAAGATCAAGTGACATTCTCATTCTGTACTTCATTGCTGGGCATTCATCAGTTCTATGTCAGCAATGCTCAGGCAGGATGAGACTCTTCTGAGAAACCAAGCAGTGCAACTTCACTAATTCCCCCCTGGGTTCTCTTCCCTTTACTGAGAAATGAATGTCCTGTAACTACCTGCATACAGTAACCATGGCAGCTTTGGTCAGGATTTTGGGCTATTTGCTGCTTCTCTCCTGTAATAAGAACAAACCTCTTGTTTAGTGTGATGCTGGGGAGGTACTTCAGGCTGTGAAAAATGTTTGAGGGGGCAATCCCAAAATAAAGAGATCTGGTTGATGGGGTGATGCAGTCACTCCCTCAGCTGTTTTTCTTACTGTACATTGTAAATATTTTAAAAACATTTGTAAATGAAGTTATTAAGGAATAACTCTTCTGAAACCACTGCTTTCAGGAGTAATGCCCATGCTGGCACACAGGGGCTGAGAAGACTTGCTCATTTCTGGTAAGAATCACACGTGTCTGAGCTTGTCAAGGGTTTGTTTCCATAACATGAAAGTTCTGGGTGAATGCCAGAGCACTGCCAATTTTGGAAGAGCCTCTCTTCTACTCACTTTGATTTTCTTATTGGATAACAGAACTTCCAATGTCATATCCAGCTAATACAGGGATGGAGAAAAACATAAGGGGAAAGAAAACATTCAAAGGCCCTGTTGAATCTTTCATGATGGAAAAGTGAAAAAAATTCATGCCTGACATTTTTCAATCTATGAAATAGAGGAAAAGAGTTCTGAAAGTTTTGGATATATTTACATTCACACACTTAGAGTTTTATTCATGTCCTCGTAAATAAGTTATCTTTAACTGCAACCAAAAAAGGATCTTGTACAGTTTAGTACCCCTTTATGGTTGACATTGATTTAAAACACTCCATAAGGGGCACAGTACTGCAGGATCAATTAAAAGTAAATGCAGTCATGAAAGTTACATGAAGTACTGTCAGCCAGAGCCCTGCAGACACTGTTCTTCATAGAGCAACTTGCCACCTTAGCTAGACAGAAAAAACAGATGTAGTTACAGGTGGAGTTTATTTCATATTAATCGGTGGCCTTGTGACAGGAAAGCAAAAGTCCCTGACCAAACCAAGGATTCACTGATAAAATTCTCATGCAATTTTAAGAGGATTTTAAGGTTGTGTGTTGAAGCATTTAGTCATCTCTTCCAGAAGAACCCCCAAACAAGTAGTCTGGCTGTCAGGTCTCACCAAAGCAGGTTCCTAAAATGTTATTGCTAATCACTACATTTGTGATGTAGTGATGAGAAAATCAACAGAAACAAAACAAAATCCAAACTCACATCAGTGTGTTTGGCTCTACCAGTTCCAACTTCCTTCGCTTATGATCTTAAATATAAATAAGTGTAAATTAGACCAGTGTTAGATGGGAAGCATTGCTTGATCTCCTGTGAGGAAAAGCACTGATAATGAGTCTTCTCTCGCCCCTGAATGAAAAGCCAGCTTTGTTGAGCTCAGGAGCTGCACTAATTTGTCTTTCCAGCATAATGCCCAAAAGGTAGCAGGTAGGAAAGAGGGACTATTTCCCTCCTAGCCCAGCTAGCCACAAGGGAGCTTCCATGGTACAGACCAGGTGCATATTCTTTTTTCTAGAACCCTCCCCAAAAATGTAGCAGTACAAAACCCATTACAAGTTCTTTGAGCAAGAGTATCTTGTCGTCTTCCTGTTGCCCAAAGGGCTTCCTGTGTGAAAAAAGGGCATTGCTTGCTGTCATAATTAACCACAGGGCCTCCTGTGGCCCCTGTAATCCTAATTTTTGTGTATATATTAACATTTGAATGGAACAGGAAATCTATATCAGATAATGCACAAGGTTGCCATCAGTTTTTGAAAGAGGAGCTTTTAGAATTCATGTACTCCTTATCTGATATAACATTTCTTTTTCTAGTCTAAGGGATTATCTATGCATAGAGACCATTTACATAATTTCTATGCAGATGCTGCTTTGTCCAAACTTTTAAATCAGTATATATGTTTTAGAGACATGACTTTTTTTTTTTTACTTAGCCTCACAGATAAAATTTTATTGATTAATGAAATCTTTATTTTAGTCCCTCCGATGGTAGATAAAAGGGAAAACTGGATTTCTGAAGAATTAATGTTGGTTTATATGGACCTCATTCCTTGCCTACTCACCAAGCTCTGATCTGCCAATATTTCTGTTGACATTTCATCATGACTCTTTCATCCATTTCTTAAGAACATAAGAGAATCTGTGAAATGCCAGTTTGTTGGCAAGCTGTTTATTTATACACATTCATTTTTTATTTTCTTGTTCTTTTTCAACCTGACAAAACAAGTTACAGCTCTGTCACTCTATCAATTTGACATTGCTTTCTCCAATGAAATATAGTCTAAGTTTTGGACAGCTTTTGGCAAGAGTGGCAACTTTTGTCTAAACAGGCACTGGCCAAACAGACCTGGCTGTAAATAAAAAACTAAAGAATTGTGTTCAGTCACCAAGTGACAGAGTTGCTTCTCTTATATTTATAATTATGTGGTTATGGTTTCAAAATTCTCTAATTACTTTAGGTAATTTAAAAAAAAATTAAAAACTAAACAAAAACCCGCCAAAAAATTAATGGTTCATACCAATCTGATGTGGGGGAAATGCTTCACTGACCTCCCACGTGAGGCTTGATTTAATATAAGGAAGGCACTCCAGCTGGGTACTCTGGTAGAGTAAGAGCAGCAGCATCTCAGTCTGACATCCTCTATCAGCTCCAGTCATGCTCAGCCATCAGTGCTCTAAGGAAAGCAAATTATACCTCAAAAGGGAAACTGTATTTTCTCCTGCACTGCAGGCAACCAGGAGACCACCTTGGAATGGGATTCATGTACTGTGTCAGAGAGAAACAGTCAACAAACAGTCCTTTCAGTCCACACCACCCTGTATCTACAACAACAAGCTGTGTAGCCAAGAACTCATATTACAATTTATTTTTAATACCAGGTTTGTCCTGATTTCTGGCATAGAGTTCTTTTCAGAAATTATATTAAACTTGCATTTTTTAACCAAGTGATATATATACAGAAATAATTTTGTCTCCCATTGAGATTTTGTATATTATTTGACTGTTGCATTATAAAGCCAAAGAAGAAGGTGAGCTGAGGACTTTAAAGTTTTTTTGGGTTCTAGGGATTTTTTTTTAATTGGGAAGAAGGGAAAGGCCGATGGCTTGGGCACTTAAAATAGGACTTTGATTCTGGGGAAGAGTAGTCCCGAAAGAGATCTCAAATAGGTAAACTTAAACCACTTCAGTAGTGTTGAAATGCTCTAGATAATCTTTTTTTCCCTTATCTTGATCAAGTAAAACATCATCATTATGTGTATGTGCATATTTAGGTGAGGGAAGAAGGAGGTCTTTACTTAGTATTAATACATTTGCAGCATGTGGTGTCTTAATTCCACCTGCCCAAATGAGCATAAAAAAAGGAAATATTTTCTATTAACTATACTTCTCCTGTGATAGAATGAAAATATGGTGTCATTTTTAAAAGACTGAGTTTAGCAGAATAATAAAAAGAGTTTCTGGGTAAGTCATGGGTTACAAAGAGTTACTATAATATTGGATGCTATGCTTAAGGAGCAGTCATGAAGCGATGCTCTGGCATTCTTAAATTAGTCTTGTCCTTACTGATGTTTGAGATGCAGCATGAGCTTTGTGATCAGCTGAAGGACTCGTGCAGCACAGATCGCATATTTTAGACTCTGGTTTTTGGTAGATCCAAATTTGTGAACAGGTACTTAAATTGTCTATGATTTCATTATTGTTCTGAAAAAGCAATGGTGATGAAATAAAAGTACTTCTTTAGTAGTAATGGTGTTAGAAATATTAGAAATACTTGGAAGTAGTGACAATATTGTTGTCCAGGTCCATGTAGAACAAACAGGTAGGAGAAAAGGAGTGGTCTGTGGTGCTGGGGGTTTTATATTCTCTGCTGAGCAGCCCTCCATGAGTGGTGATTCTGATGGTGTAATTAGGTAATTCATAGCACAGTACAGGTTTAGATTTGGTTGTAAATTTATCTGGATGATTGTACCTCTGCTGGCATAAAGTTTTATTTTCAGTCTAATTTTTTTGCTTGCTTTCAGCTTGGCATAATTAATTTAAAATCTGGTGAATATAAAAGAACCAGCAAGTCCAACTGTCAGTTGAAGTGAGGTATCAAATTAATGCCATATGACAACAACAGTTGTATAAATTTGACCTGATTTGCCTCTGATGTAGTTTATGCTAAAAATACTTTAATACAGACGCATACCAACCATTTTTATCAAGCCCACAAGCAATTTATCCTCAAGTCTTAGTGCAGGAAAACTATTTGGAATGAATAGGAAGTTTTGCTCAATAAAGAGTCTAGTTTTGGCTGCCAAACCAGCCAGCTCCAGAATCAAATTTTTTACACTTAGTATAATATATTATCGTACTCCTCTACTACTGATATCAGTAATTTCCTTCTCTTTTATTAGGAGTAGGGAATATTTGTAATTGTTTTACATGGGTAGACACTCGAGGTCATGCATCAACTTGCAGTGAAAGTGCATTAACTCTTGGGCCAAAATTCTCACTTAAGAGCAAAATGGTTCTATTTTTTTTTTCCAAGTGACATTTCCATGTGTCTCTCAGAATACTTGATTCCCAGTAAGGGAACACATTTTTAATGAAGTGGAATGAGTGTCATCATAAAATTGGTACATTTTTTTTTCATGGAAGATGAAAAAATACGTGCAAAGTTGCATATCATTAATAATGAAAAAAGTCATTTTTTGTCCCTAATACCAGACTTCTTGCTTGACAAGAAAGAGGGGGAAATCTGGCATATTAAAAGAAGCTGTTTATTGAAAAATATTAAATTATACTGCAAAATTCATTTTCATACATTGTATGATTTTATAATCCTAGCAAAGCAAAGAAAAAATGTGTTAATACCTTTTTTTGAATCCTTATGGTGAAAGAAAGAAGCAGGGATGGTTTGGCAGATATTTTAGATTGCTTGCTTTAAAGTTGGGTTTTGAGCTTGCTTTTTAACTGGGAACTATAATGAAAAAGAAACAGTTGTTTCTCTGTCTTTTCCTGGAGGATCTCTTTGTCTCAAGAGGACTAGAAAGGAATCTTTCACAAAGATTTTCTCTCAGTTGTGGTATTGCTGATGTCAAGCATGCAAAAACCATGACTCAGCACCCCAAAAGTCACGAGACTGCATCCAAAAAAAAAAAAAGAAGAAAGATTTTCAAATATCTACGTGGTTCTCTTGTCTAAGCCTTTGTGGTAAACTGATGGCACATTTTTATATTTTTTCTGCAAATTAAAATCTTATTTTTCAAAACAAAAGAAGAAAAAAGAAGCAGCAGCTGAATTTTCTCAAAAGCTTGGAGGACTCCCAGACACGGGGTTCTGAAGAGCAACTGAAGCATTACAAACATTGCAATATAATTGCAGGTGTTGGAAATGAGGCATATGTTTGTAAGAACTTTGATCTAAATTTTAGTCAATAAAAACAATTGGGAAAAAAACTGATTGAAGGAAAAGCAGAGAAACCTTCCTCTGCATTTCAGAAGCTCAGGCTGCTGCAGTACTTTTTATTCTGCAGTCCTTCCAACAGAAATCCAAGAGAATAGGCCTCATGTCTTTAAGGTTAAATAAAAGCCATATAAACATCTGATTGCCAGACAGAAGATACAGTCAGATAATGACAAATAACACTTGGATATTGTCAAAAATGGAACAGGCAAAGTAGTGCAGATGCTGCTGTTACAAAGATATAAGACCTTTACCACAGTTTAAAAGACAAAGACTATTTGAATCTAAGAACATGGTTTCTGGCCAGAAAAAGCTACAATTATTTTTAAAAATGTCACCTCATTCACATTCAGTGATCAGAGAAAATGGAAACATTTTAAGGAGTAATTGTAAACATCTGCAAAAGAAAAAACGAAAACATGACTAAGACAGAAATGAGCTGCCAACATAAAGTATTGTGTGAACAAATCCACCGGAAAAACACCAGGTCTGTGGATGGATTCTATCTGGAATGTGAAAAAAAGCATTGATGATCATAAAACGGACTAGAATGCACCTAAAGATCTTTTACTCTAGGTCAATCTGGCCCCCTACGCCAATATCGAGGAATGTGGCTGCACTTGTGTTTCTGCAGCAGCTTTGGCCCCTGCTGCTTCTCCCGCCCTGTTCCAAGAGAAGCATTTGCACAGGCACAGGGAATTGGACTCAAACTGATCTAACATTTTTTTTCTTTCTTCTTCAGCTGGATCAGTTAAGAAAAAGTCAGTGGTGGTGCAGATGGTGATGACAGCTCATACAGAAATGCTGCTAGATTTCTAACCATTGCCTCGAAATACTGATTTCAAACTGCAGCGCTATAATGACACCATTAATGAAGGTAAATCAGATCCTTATGGTTTTCAGAAAATGCTCTCTAAGGCATCTATAGATCTGTATCTCAGCACAGCATTTAAATGTGTTGAGCAACTTGCAGGGTCCAGGGCTGTTTTTTAAGATAGGTTGTCTCCAGCATGGAGTAACAGAATGACAGAGTCATCACAGGAGAAAGTAAAGGTATTAACCACCCAATTTTCCAGGTATAACTGTGCCAGTTAAAGATGAACAACTCATTGTAGAGATATTATGCACTATGTCCTCTGCACAAATGAGCACATGCACGTTTTCTAAAATACAGCAGGTAGCCTGCGTTGGCTCAAGTCATCTTTCCCTAACACCAAATATTACATCTGAAAGCAACTGTTCTGATTGAAAATGTTTTATCACCATCCTTTGGTAGAAGATTGTAATTCCTCCAGTTCTACTGGCTGACCAGTTCATTTGAACTATTCCTAATCTATCCCTTTCTGCAACAGAGGGAAATCAGATGGGTTACAGGTGGCTCTGGGCAGACAGGCTCAGACAGACCTGAGCACAGGTGCCTTGGCCTTGCATTGCTTTCTCATGCTGCAGCTTTCCCTGCCCAGTCTCTGATCCAATAGCTGATACTTAGTCACCTTCATTTTCCCCCCTTTCATTTTGGTTTTTAGATTTTTGTTTCATTTTTTTAAAACTGAAATAGCCTGTGGTTTGAATTAACCACATTACCATAGGAATGTGTGCCCTTCTTCAGCACATTGAGCAGCACTGGGGGAGCAATACCTGCTGACAAGGTAGCTGTGATTATTTGCTTGAGAAAAATGCTAGTTGGAGTAAAAGGCAAACCATCAATTTATAAAAATAGGTCTACAGTCTTCAGAGTTGACCAGAATAGGGAATGAGAATAAGGACTTCGGGGAAGTTGAAGTTTCAGGAGAAGAATCCTAGAGACTTTGCTGATTAGCTCTCTAAAAAAACCTCTGATATTATAAGAACATCAAAGTAGCTTGATGGCCATGATTTGTTCTAGTTCACACTCAGGCTGAGTTACAGGAGACTGGGACCCTGAAAGAAGGCTGTTTGTGGAGGGTGGGTGTTATTTCATGTTATGTGTATGATGTGCTCTTAATATGTGTGTAGGTGGTATTTGTGGGGGTTTATCTTTCCTGCTCAATAGCTAGAAATGAGGTGTGTGGAGAAATGATGGCTCAATGCAGATTGCCTGCATTTGGGTGACAATTGAGCCTGTGCTCTGTAAATACCAGTTTCTTAAAATCCTGAGCAATCAATGTCAAATGCTCATGAAAAATCACCTTTTTTAAGGAATTTTCTTGAAATATGGCACATGATTTCAGAAAATCTATGATAAGACTTTTTGAGGAAAACATTTGAAATATTTAATGTGCACTTTCAAACTGCATTTTTTTGGGAGTTTGGTAGTGGAGAACTGGCCACTGTTTTAGCCTGTGGCCAGGAAGACAGTAACAGTAGTTATATAAAAATCAGTAAAGAACAAACTCCTGACATCCTCACAATAACTGCAAGCAAACTAATATTTTTAGAGAAAGTTATTTCATTCTTTTTTATCTGGGTTGAAGAATGCAAAATGAACCTTCTTTCCAAGCTCTGAAATCCCCACTGTTGATAGTAGTTGATTTTGCATAAAGATTACAGGTAAAATTAACATTTCTGCTTATCTTTAAGGAAATTAGAATTTCCAGAGTTGTCATGAGGCTAGAAAATCTGTTTAAACTGGGATTATCATCCTGAATACTTGTAGACAATAGGAAAGGAAATAGTGTTCAAACCTATCATTATAACTAAGTACCAGCCCTCCAGGGTCATGGTGTGCTGCCTTCATCAAAGCCATAGGTCACAAGCCAGGGGTTCCATGGTGCTTTCAGGCTGGCTTTAGGCTCCTGGTACAGGATCAAAATAGTTTGATGAAGTTATAGGAAGTATTGAAGTGCTCTAAAGTCACCCTGCTGATTCAAAATTTATGAAATTTTGACTTTTTGCCTGAAGGCTTTATGTGTGGCTAGAAACCAACTTTCCAACATCTAATTTTAATCCTTTTAAAGTATTACTCATCATTTTAATCATAGCAGGAAAATCACAGAGCTGTCAAACATACATATACAGTATGTATCTGCTGTTTTCATTGCTACTATAAGCCTATGACTAAGAATTAGTGATCATACCTAGTGAGGAATATTGGGCATAGCAGAACCTCTTGTAAACAGTCATGGAACCACAGCTGCCTAAGGGTGTCCTGGTTTTCCTGCTGAGTCAATTACACCAGTCTAAATCTTTGTCCACTCTGTGTCCTCCTGGTATATTAGATCATAATACATAAAATGTCAGAAAGTAGAAAAAGAAACCTCATAAGTATGAAGGTTAAAATTCTCCTATGATCTTTATATTTTGAGTATAACATGTGCCAAACATGATTACAGGCATTTTTCCCAACTTACAAATATTTGCATTGCAGAAGGTGATTTGAAGAAAAAGGAGTAGTTAAACACAAGTTGAATTTGTTGGTGCTATTATGTGTTTCTCCATTGTCTCTCCACTTTGAGCACTGCTCTTATCAGATGGAAACCAGAAGAATGTTGGTTTTAATTGCTGATTGTAAATGTGACAACCTGTACTTTCAGCAGTGGTGTTTGTTAGCTTTAGGGAACAGAGCTACAGAGATGTTAGAGGACAAAGTAAGTTACCTGTGTTCCTGCATGGACTTCAGTGGGAGTCCCAGACACTGCCTGCGGGTACAACTTTTTTGTTTTTTGATCATTAAATTTATCTCTGCTTTATGAGCCAACTACTTTACTGAAACCAGAATTAATCTGGAATAGCTGTGTGCATCAGTGGTGTTGTTCAGATATACACTAGCCCAGTTAATATGGAATTGAACCTGCTGGACAGAGCTGTTCCTAGGGCACTGCCACCTTTTAGACACAGTTTAAGAACTCAGCTCAGTGAAGATTATATATTGACTTCATATGCAGACACTTTGCTGAAAATATACAAAATTAATGACATGGATTATTTTTTTTTCTTTGATGCACTTTTTTCCAGTAGAAGGGAAATTGAAACCTTCAATTCTGAAGAGTCAGAAGGACATCGGTCTTGGTTACTGGCTCAAAAATCTTGGGAGTAGAAAAAGTGACACCAGTCTACAACATTTTATTTTCAGTACTGCAACATAGTTCATGTCTGAAGAGACAGACTTTGTCTTTTATTCTCTTGGTTCATCTGGACTGGACTGCAGAAAAGGTTAATTCAAATAAGTGTCATGAACGTGCCTTCCAGCTTCCCTGCAACCACCACAGCATCTCCTTTATCCTGACAACCTGTTGCCAGTTTCAGTGGGCAGTTTTAGTTCACATGAGAAGGGACTGAGGCTTTCTACTCTGAGCTCTTTACAGAGTGCTAAAATCCTGCATGAGACTCAACCTCAGCAGAAGAGTGAATGTGAAAGTCCATCAGTCAGCACAGGGCTGTGCCTGGAACCTCAGCATCTTCCCAAGGATTCTCCAGATGCTCATGAGGCTCCCAAGGTTTCTGCTGCTCAGCTGTAGCAGACTCATGACATGGACATCAATGGCTTGAACTCACCTCTCTGCTTTTGCTTGAGAAAAAACAGATAAAGGAAAGTGACATTTCACAAACAAAGCTGACATCAGCTGCAGAAAGACTCAAAAAGTGTCCTTAGGTTTGCTTAGGAGCAAGACTAAGACTAGAGTTGACTGTATTCTGATGCTGCTGCAGTTGTTTGTTTGGGGGTTAATTTTAGTTTGTTTTGGTTCAGTTGTTGTTGGTTTGGGTTTTTTTTTTTTTTTAACAGTTAACTTTAAGGGGAAATAATTATAAAAGGTCTACGTGTTTCTTTTAAACACAGCATTTTTTCCACTCTGCCCCAAGTCTGACATTTTAATGACCTGCTTTGCTTTGGTTTTTACTGGCAGTGTATATTGAAGGAGTATTTTATGTACAGTTTTAACATTTGAACAACGCAGCTCCGTGTTCTGTTACTCTTTTATGTTGTGGATAATGTCTTTTAAGTTTTTATTTCTTTTAAGTGCTTACTAATTTGAGGGCATTTTTGCAAATACCTTTAGAAACTTTTAGATTAATTATCAGTAAGGGTTATTAATTTAAGAAGAGCAAGCAAAGTAAAGGCTGCATATATTTTCACTCAAATTACTATCCTAAATGACTCCATGGGGGGTTTCTTATAGGGGTCACTGAAAGGCAGAAAGGAATGTTTTTACTTCTTTGCTTTGTCACAAAAATTAGGTTACAAGGGCTATAAATGCAGGTAATACTTTTTATTACTAGATTTTCCTCTGTAATGAATATAACATTTCTTCTTTTCCGATACCCACTGAATGTTTCAGTACTTAGCATGTTTACTCTTACCTTTAACAAGCTCGAAAGTAATTCCCCTTTAAAAGTCTTGCAAGCAAATTTGAAGGCAAGAAAGAAACCCTGTATGGCAGGATCCCTGCTGGAAGTGGAAGATTGGAAGGGGACACTGTCTTGCCAGCTGCCTATGAGTTCACTGATAACACCAGTCCTTGAGTAGCTGAGGTAGAGAGAAGTAAAAACTAAAACTGGAGAAGTCAAAAGTGGAAACCAGAAAGACCAATTTTTTTTTCAATGCAAAATACAAAATTGATCACATATTTTCCTGCTACAAAACAAAATGCTCAGTGCCAGCCTGCCAGAAGTCAGGTTTACACAGTTCTCTAGTTCCAAAAGAGACCTGGGCTCAGTATTGACATTTGGGCCATGTAGCTGAGCTGGGGTGAGCAGCTCCCCTCGGCAGGGCTGTGCTGTGTCCCCAGCAGTGGCCTGGTGTGGCTGGGCTGGCAGGGCTCTCCCATCAGGGGAATCCACCTCCTCCCCAGCTGGGCCCTTCAGGAGGGCATTAATATTCTCTGAAAGGCGGCCACTCATCTGCAGCTCTGTAAGGCCGACCTACTTTGATCTCAGCCTCAGAAACAGAGTGATGGGGGATAAGAGTTCAAAGTATAAGAAGAAACTCAATATGCAAAGAATGTACCACATCTTAATAAGTAATGAGAGTTCCCTCCACTTGTTGCTATTGTAAGGAAAAATAGTTTAATATCTTTATGGGATTAGGACTCCACGGTACTTTGCTAATGAGTGGCCAGAGCTATTAAGATTTTCCCTGTGTCTTCAGATAGGCTGGCAAACAAACATCACTAAACAATGGAGAGTCTAAGGCTGGCTATTAAGAGTTTGATCTGGTGAGTATTTTATTAATGTGGCTAATGTTGAAGGTTTTTTTTTGTAGACCCTGTAGAGCAAATATATAACAGAATTTCTATCTTTTCCTTACAAGAGACTTGAGGATTAAGGAAATTACCAGTAATGAATGGCAGCTTTTTAACAAAGTTTATCACAAATGACACTGGTTTGTGAAGTGTTCACTATTCAGGCAGCTGTGGATGAACAGGAGATTGAGAAAATTACCAGTGAGGACAAAACTCTCTAGTTTTTACTGGTTTGCTCAGAGCTGTGGAGATATCATTCACATGAACACTTAGCCTGCATAGCAATGGCAAATACCAGCAAATTTAGCTTTCATAAGTGTATTTGAGAAAGATTAGCACACACCATTCAGTTCAAGTTTTAGTTTTTAGGTTAGCTGCCTTTCATATTAATCAGCTTTGGTTTTTTCAGAGCTGCCTTTTCTGTGTAAGAGCAGTGGGTGAATGCCATGTTTAATAACCCCTTACATCCACTAATTCCTTTTGCAGCAATTGTGTAGTTTCCAGAAAAAATTAAGTTTGTATAATTGGAAGAAGAAATGTAGAAATTAACATTGTTTGTCCTTAAAGTCCAAGAAAAGTTTATGTTTCAAGGAATTGTGTTGCCCTTTCAGAACTGTTTACTGTTCCTCAAAGACCTTTCTATTTATTTTTCCAGGTTCTATAAGTATAGTAGGATTTAAGATCAGCGCAAGAAAGTTTTTCACTTGATCAGCTGAAGTGCTAATTGTGACAATGAAGTACAGCATACAAAGGATAGTGAGATATTTCACATGCAAACTCTGATTTCCTGAGTGTGATGGCAGGGGTTATTAACAAGCATTTTCATCAGGTCCCTGTTGAAAACTCATTTCCTTAATTCACTTCTCCCAGCTGATAAACAGCCATGCCATATCTCTAGCATCAATCTGATTGCCCAGAAACAGGTTACTAAATTCTCTAAATTCTCTTTCTCACAGGGTTCTCATTTTCCTTTCAGAAAATGTTTGAGAAGTATCAGAGGTTTGTACAATAGAGGTCAAGCATGAAAAACTTGTCATTCATGCAAACATCACCCCTTAAATGTCCCGAACAGCTCTTTCCTCTTCTCTATTTTGAGAGGAGAGTAGCTTTAATTAATTTATTGGTTGGCATCTGTTTAACAGGCAGATGTGTGATGGGTTTCTGAACACACCTGGTCTATTTTTTAATGTAGCCTCTAAAGAGATTTTGATCTTATTTTTAGCTTTAACCTTATAAAAATGTAACAGCACAAAGAATTCTTACAGTGACTAAACTTTTCTTTTCTTTTTTTTCTTTTTTTTTTTAATTTAAATCCCAGTTTCAAAGGAATTTAGCTATGACCTGGATTTTAATTTTCTTGGGGATTTTACTAATACTTGAGGGGGGAAATCTGGTACATTTTCAGCATATTAAATACCTGTTTGTGTCAAAGTAGTCATTAGATTTCTAATTGATTTGATTACAGTGCAGTGGTACAGCAAAGGGTATACCTGGATATTTATCATCTTAGTTATGCTATCATTAGAATATGATTTCTGTATTTTCCTTAGAGGGGCACACTACCTAAATATTGCTCAGTTTTGAAACTGTTTTATTATCCTGTCATTGGTACAACATTATTCAATTTTACATTAAAATTGTTTTCCTGGAGACCTATGCTCAATTCAAATAAACTGTTCATTTTTAGCAACCAGGAAGAAATGGAGTCCTTGTAAAAATCAGACTTTGGAGTGAGGAAGTTGGCGATTTTTTTCATTAGTTTCATAGGGCTCATTGTTCCTATTCTGGAAACTTTATAGCTGCAATCACCTACGGCTAGAGTCTGATTTTTACTGAGGTGCTATAATAATTATACTAAGTACTTTCTGTTTGTTGCTGACAAACAACAATACTTGAATGTCACTTAAGGAAAATAGAAACTTTTCTATTGTGGCTCAGTTTCCAAAACTTCATGGTTTGTGTTCTCAGAAATCAGTACAAGATATTCGTTAAGTAAAACCAAACCAAACAAAGAAAACTACCCTGGGTTTTGCCCATAACCAGAAGATCTCTCAAACTCTTAGGCACACTCACAGAGATGTGATAAAATATTTTGCTAAGAAACTTAAGTATGACTTACTGAGAACTGAAGGTTGACAAGTTTAAATACTGTAATAGCAAAACAAACAAACAAAAACCTTTCAGTTCACTTGTGGATTAGTAGTTAATACTCTGAAATCCACAAGCTACGGCTATCTGTGCTGTTATAATCCAAAAGAAGAACTCTACTTTTTCTGTTTTTTCAAAGGAAGATCTTAATCACCTCTTTGTAAGCCACCAAACCCCTTATTAAAAGTCTGGGCCCAATCCTCCCTTGAAAGCATGGCCCCAGCAAACTATGGGCTTTGATCCTAAATTGAGAACAACAGTACTGAAGGTAACAGTATGTGATTAAGGACTGCAAAATTTGGGCCACTGACATTAGTGAGACTGACTGCTCATGTGAGTAAAGAACAATTTCATAAGATTAAGAACCATTATTAAGTTTGGTAGTTGTATTTTATTAACTCTTCCTCATTATTTATTCAGCTTAAATAAGCTGAGCAATATTAATGTGTTGTCAATATCAACATTTATCAGTGGGAACTAGAGTGAAAATTGCTGCAGTAATTATATTTTTCTTTTTTAATTATTAAAACTTCAGTTTATAACATAAATACTATATACTGTAAAAACAGTAGATTATTGGTATGGTTGCCAGTCTCGCTCTTTGACATCATACTTTTAAATAACTGACAATCTGAATAATTAAACATAGTTTTCTGTTAACATTACATTGCTCTCACGGACACACAAATTGTTTTCCTGCTGTTCTAAATGTCTCCCAGCAAGAGGGACCTGGAGGGTTGGGACCTGCTCGGGCCTGGCACAGGGTGCTCCCGTCAAGAGGGAAGGAGATAATGGAACATTCTCCTCCAATTCTCATGTACAATCAAGGGCAAAATTAATATAACATTAACAGCTGGGCAGTTCATTGAGTTCTACAACCAAGCCAGAGTAAGAGCTATTCTCCTAAGAGAATTCAGGTTGTCCCCATCCTTAGGGACTGGGGAGGTCCCCCAGATGACCCATAAGTTCTCTCTGTGATAATGTAGGTAGAAGTGCTACCCTGAAAGCTTTGGGATGGTAATTTTTCTTTTGTGGGGAAAATGTCTGAACTGGATTGGTAACTGTAAATTCAGTTTACCTGCAGAGTGAGGCATTGTGACAGCTCTGACATTGAGGAACAAGAAATACCATTTTAGCTTAAAAAAAAAAAAAGGCAGACATTTATCTTGCTTTACCTGAACTTTGTAAAAGCTTTGCAGTGGTACATCTCTGATTTCAGATTTTTGTGTTTGTCGCAAATAGGAAATGTTGAAAGAACCTGGAGCTTAACAGCTTAGCTCTTTCCTTTGAGAGGAAATAGAATTAGAACCTGCATGTGCTTGGCTCATACTTCATAATACATTTTATTATTACAATTATAAATTAGGCCTCTGGGCACAAAAATACAGCATAACTAAGAACATAACTAACCAAGGTAAATTGATGCCTGCCCTAAAATATTTTACCATCACAGAATACTAGAAGCTGCCTCTCACTCTGGGCCCTCCTCTCCTAAGTGGGTCTGTTGGCACAGTACTACAGTGATGTAACTAGTCTAGGGCTTGAATCTGAGCCACACTTTGGTTTCCATCCATTCACCACAACTGGAGAGTCTTGTAGGCTTTTGGCTTTCTTCTTCTACAGGTGGTGGAAGGCCAGCTGCAAATGTGTTTGTTCTCATTAGCTGTGCAATAAGCCCTGAGCTTTTCAGTGCTGGTGATGGAAGAGAGATAATCTCTGTGTGTGTGTGTGTGATTGCACATCCTTCCATGCTGGGCTTCAGTAGTGCTGGGATTCAGTGGTGCAGGAGTCTGACCTTTGCTTACCATTTTCCATAGGCTCAGCTGTCATAAAGCTTGTGATCGTGATACAGTCCTGTTTCCTGGATATTATGCAGTTATCCAAATTTTTCAAAATGGGAGTAGTAATACTACCCTACCAACTTGTGCCTGATGACTGCAATCATGAATGTTTCTGAGGAGAGACAGTTTTTTGAATCAAATTGGTTGTCTTCTTTATAACTTCAGCTTATCTTGTGAAAATACTGTCAGAATAATATATGCTTCCTTTATAAGCAAGAAGTTCTACTCTTGATCGATAGGACTTACTTTTCAGTTGTCATCTTAATGAATTATTAGTCTTCCAGGGTTTTTTAGTACATTTCAGACTCTTTTTATGCAGCAGACAGCTGTGACAAGCTGAGATGGAAAACTAGCCTAAGCTCTGGTGCTAAATAGGGACTGGTACTCTTAGATCTCACTGGGTGCTCCTTATTTATATAACTCAGGTATTTGGACTAATGCCAGCTGCTGTAGGCAGAAGTGATGCTGGAGAGTGCCCTGGTGCTGGGGCTTGACACTGACAGTGATTACACCTGGGAACTGGCTGTAGTGTGGCCCTGACAGGAGGGTCCAGGGCTGGGAAGTATCTCCTTTGCTAAAGGAAAGGTTCCAGCAGTGTGGCAAAGAACCTTAGGGACTGGTGTCCCCAGAAGTTTCAGAGATGGGGGTTTCAAAGCCGCAGTATGTGACCTGTGTCCCTGCACATCAGGGCTGCTGCTGCAAACCAACCCATGCAGCTCTGGAGCTCCACAGAAACTGTAGTTCATGGGGGCTGGGATTGGGCTTTCCAGGTTAGGCTGCTAGTCCAGCTGTGTGCAGCAAGAGGTATCATCAGAAAATCAGAAAATGCCACTTTTTCTGTTCAGTTTTCTTGCTTTTGAGTGACAACATAAGTGCTTTTGCATTGTTGCTTCAGGATTTTAGCAAGACCTTTTCCTTTGTGTTTTGTTTTGTTTTGGTTTTTTGGGGTTTTTTGTGAGTTTACCTTTACTTTGGGTGCACATGAGGAAAATGAAGTTTTCATGTTCAGTAAGTTGCTTTTCTTCTATAAACATTAACTATGCATGTTAAAGCTGTCCTAGGGCAACCCTGATGTGCACACAGTAGTGTTTTCATCTTTTCTATAAATATTTGTAGTTGACCATGCATTAAAATAGAGCATTCCTCTCTTTTGACTTTGCCCTTTCATTTTTTTAGTTTGTTCAACTTATTTGCACAGAAGGGGGAAGAAGTTTTTATGGAAAAGATAAACTGTAGACATAACTCTGTGTGTAGATATGTGTGTATTTAGTAAATCTGCTGAAAAGCTGTTTGTAGATTTTGGTGAGAAGGCATTGTCTCCATTTTTATGAAGATTATGAAATCTTTGGGGTTTTGTTTATCTACATACAAAGTTCTGTGGGAAAAAATGTGAGAATGGTGAGGAAACATCAGAAGTAAAAAGTTAGCTTCAGTTCTACTATTGCATTCTAAATGTCATATTCATCTTTTATTTGCTCATTGAACACTTCCTCCCATGTTTGGAGGCTACTGCATTTCAAAACTTTTTTGCCAATGAAGGGAAGTCTTATGATGTCATTCATGCTTGAAATACTTTGCTGTTCCTGATGTTCCAAAATGCCAGGGTGTGTTTCTGAGTGCCCTGGACTTTTGAATACATAGAAAAATTCAGTGAACCACAGAAAAAGATTGTCCAGTAGCAGTGAAATAAAAACTTACAGGACTGAGGATTATTATTTTCAAATTCCTTCTAGTATATTACTTTATACCATAATATCATATCAGGTTTTGTTCCAGTGTTGGCTAAGCCAGCAGTCAGAGCACCCTAAACTGGGAAGTCCCAAATCTGGGCAGGCATTTTGGCAACGTGCTTTGGCTGGATCCTAAGTACAATCCTCCTGTACTTGTTTACTACTAAAACAACAAAAGTTCTTCAGTGAAAACAAACCAAAATTGTAATTGTTTTTAATTAGTGGCTGGTCTACCTAAAAGCTTAAAATGATTTGATATTTGCACAGGTCCCTTGCCCAATCATAGCTTCATGACAGACTTTGTGAAATAACTCAAATTTGACACCCAAAATAGCATAAAATTTCCCTGGGTTGTACCCACTGTAAGGTTATGACAATTTTGTATCTGGATTCAGATCTCTAATATTTTTAATTGAGCTAAGTTCCAGACTGCTAATCTCTCTGTATTTTTAATAGCTACTATTGCATTTATTATGTGAAAAGTCTGTACATTTCAAACAATTGTTTTGGACATAAGCATAGGAAAGCTTTAGTTATGTATGGAGAATGTACTGCTGTAGTATTCCTTTTTTTAAGGGAATAATTGAACATTACTGGTCTGGTATCACTGTCTTTTCATTTGTCTTTCATCACTGTGCCTTTCAATACCATTCATCTATGGACTAAAGCAATGCCTGCCGAAGTCAATAGAAGACATTCAGCTGACATCAATGAACAGTGAATCAGGCCCTTTAAAAAGAAGGAACTAGAGTTTACAAGGGTTAAACAGAGCAGTGAGGAAAAACACTCTGAGGCAGGAATTGTGACTTCTCCTGTGTCCACACAGCACCTGGCCCTTCCCTGACATTCAGAACAGTGACAAAATGGCCAATTCTCAGTCTCCACTGGTACCTCTGATAAGGGAAGGCAGTTTTACCAGTCAACATCTGAATTGTTTTTCTGTGCAAAGCCTTAGCAGGTATCAATAATTGTAATACACAGTAAAATCTGTTCAGATATGTGCCATTGATGCAGATGTTGAAAATCTTTTTGCGTAATTGCTTCTGCCCAGTCTTTCCAAAGAACTCACCTTGCTATCAGTCTTTCTTTGTTCTGATTAAGTTGTAATCACTCAAAAGCAGATTCAGAAGCTCCCCCTCCTTCCCTCCAAGAGACGGTGTTTGCTTTATACCCAAATGTGACATTGCACACTGGAGCAATCGAAAGGGGCTGCAATGATCAATTGAGGGCCCAATCAAAGCCTCACAGATAGGCAGCCATTCGTCGCTGTTTGATATAAAAGGTGTTTTATTTCTCATCACTTTTTTGTCACTGAAAGAATGCTTCCTACGTGCAGATTAATTAAAGTGTAAACATTAAATATTGATTGATGCATTATCAGCATGGAGCAGTTGCCTCCACTCAGATTGATTCCTGCAGTGATTTATTGTCATATTTGTGGAGTCATTTCACTCGATAACAAAGAGAAATAGCCTGCTCCCTCTACCTTTCAGGCTTGCTCTCTGGCACTTGCAGTGCACCTCCTCATCCTCAGTGACTCCCATTTTTTGTCTTCTAGAACTAACACGGTGTCACCATAATTTCAGTAAAGAACCTTAGCACTTTTTATTTTGGCATTTGCATAGTAAATTATAGTTCAATAGGAAGCTGGCAGCCCTGTGCTCTCAAATGGAACATCTCTGGTTAACACTTCCACCCCGTGCTCCACACAGATGCTTTCCATGACCCCGCTCAGGCACAACTTTGCAAGGACAGTTTCAAAGCCTTCAAATTCACTCACTGACAACTTGACAGAAAGGTGAACTTTCAAGAGAGTACCATTGTTCAGGTCAGTGCTATGGCTAAATTATCCAATTACTTACTCTGAGTAGGAGCATGGCCATACACTAGACTATCAATTTAAAGAATTTCAGGTTTTTACTCTCATTTTTGAAAAGAGGCCTCCATTCAAGTCTTATGGAGTATTTAAAATAAAGCAAAGTTTTGTGTTATTGAGCATCTAGATTAGAATATTTTTTTCAAAAATAGTATTAATTTTCTGTAGTTTTTGAAAGTGGATTGAAATGAGATAGTATTCCAAACCCCTTCCTCTTCTCCCTGAGTCTTTAACGTTCTTATTGTTTGTTTATCTGTGTCAGGAATGGCTACTGCTCAGCACCACATGTTGTGGTGTCTGCTGCACACAGCCATCTGTGCCAAAAGAAGCCATAGCCCTGAAGTCAGGTATTTGTTCCAGACTGCTGCAGTCCCTCCTTCTCTGTGTTTTCACCAGGCTGATGGTCACCCAGCACGTTTGCAGCCAGAAGCTGCCTGGAGCTACCCTCAGTGACCCAATCAGCTGCAAGAGAAAACCATTTGTGGAATTGCTTTGTTCTGCAGTAACAAAACTTAATCTCTTACATACATGGCTTTCATTTACCACTCAGGGAATTAGAGTACTCAAAGTCTGCTGAAGTCAAATGTGTGAGCAAGGCCACAAAAATATGTAATAGGCAACTGGTGATTTTGATTCAGTCAAGCAGCAAAACATTAACCTTTGGTCACAGTAGCAAGGAATGCTAAACTTGTGAATTTACTGCAGCAGATAATTTCACTCCTATACCTGCAGGAGATCATAGGAGTGGTTTCCTACATAAGGAGAGGCTGTGCCAAACTGGCTCACTAAGAATGGTGTGCTATGATTTCTCTAAAGGGCTGTTGCAAACATGGTGTGAGACTTCATTAAGATAGGTATGCACTTGTACTGTTGCCATTCCTGCCCATCCCTGTCACTCCCAAGCACTTGCCCAAAAACACTTTATTTAGGATGCTTTGATATTTTACAGATGTAACCAAGCCTAGGAGAAAATGCTGCTGTTCTAGGTGCTTCCTCCCTATGCTTTTCCTACCAGATGCTCTTCCTGTCCTCCTGCTCTGTCACTTTCCATTCCAAACCAAAATTCTTGTTCTTTGCATCAGCCTGCTGAAAACTGGGCAGTCACACTAGAATTTGACACTCCAGAAATTAAAAAGCAAACAGACCAACCTTAAGGTATTGCAACAGTGTGCTCATCTGGGTCCCTTCAAGACAGTGCCCTTGCAAATCACTTTTTCCCTGATCTTTGTTTGCTGCTGCCCTTCCTCCCCTCTGAACTGCTGTCACTTTGAGTTAGACTGTCCCCCCGATGGAAGCTGTCAGCTCTGCCAGGTGAGGACCTTGCCTTCCTGTGTCCCCACCCAGCTGTGCAACCCAGCATGGCTGCACAGCCACCACTGCTGCAAATGCAGGGCCACGGGGCTCCTGCTTGCAACACTGCTCTAAACAAAATCTGCCATCGTTTTTGTACGTTACATGTACACTTTTACAAAGCTTTTCAAAGATCCTGTGCATTTTGTGTGGAAAATAGAGACCTTCTTAAAGGTCTCTATTTTCAGATGAAAGCTTACATCAGCTATGAAAAGAAACTTTAATACTTTTCATACAGGTAATTCTAGCAAGTAATATTCAGTTGGGATTGCATTATCATTGTTTAGATAGGGCCACACAAAAACAAATTAAGAGATTTCTCAGTTGCAAAGGATCTGTTTTGCAGATTAAATGTAGACCTGAGAAACATGCAAAGAACTGTTCCCTCTGGGGACATCAGAGCACCTTTGAAACACCTGGAAAGATTCTGTTGGCTTCAGTGGGCCCAGGCTTTCCTGGATGGCTTTCAGAGGTGCCTACAACCAACTTGGACAAATTTAACTTGCATGCAGCCAGGAATGGTTCCCAGAAGGAAGCAGCCCCAAGGAAGACACCAGCCTAGGAAGAGCTCAGGGTGTGACTCTGATGTGGTGTGTGCTGGTGTAAGTTACCCCAAAGGCATTGGTACCTGCAGGCACCTTCCCAGCTGTGGGTGTGAGTCTTTGCTGGTTTTCAGCACTGGTACCAGTGGGGCAAACTGGAGTTATCTGGGCATGCTGCTGCTGGGAAGAAGCAGCGCAAACCAGTGCACAGCAAATCTGTGTTTCTCTCAGCCCCATAAGAGCTGCTGTAGTGGGCAACTACAGACATTAGGAATATTTGGGGAAACCATGGAACAGAGAATAGAAAAGAGATCTTTTTCAAAGCTACCAGAATAACTTTGTGAAAGTAGTGTATGATTTAATACTTCTCAAATACCATCCTCCCAGGCCAGATTCTGAAAGGAACAAGGTATTTGTGGAGTGAGCTTTTCCCTCAGTGCACCTCAGTCTTATAGAGCTGGTGTATAAAAGCCCTACATTAGTTAATAATGATAATTTTAAATAATTTATTTTGTTTTGGTGTTTTAAATAAGATGAAAATTTGCTTTTTTCTTATATGCTTTTCCCAGGAGCATTCCTTTCCCAGGTTGGAAAGATACATGTCTCAGAGTACTTCTCTTGAATTCTGATTAGCATCTCCTTTCACCATGGACAATTAAATCTGACATGAAGGGATACAAAAAGATGTTTGTTAAGTATTTAGAAAGCTCAGTACTGACCTAGATGCTGGAATTTTTGATATGTTCATATACACAGAGATTGTAAACCTGTCCTAAGGATTCAAACTCAAAAGCTCCCACTCCAAAATAAAATAAAATAAATTTTAAAATATTTAAAATAACCCTACAAAGTTGTGATGATAAATACAAGCTGTAGAAGGCAGCAGTCCTCCCCATTTTAATGAAGAGAGTGTCTGCTCTACAGAAGGGGCTGGATATTAATTCAAACAGTCTGCTAATTTTCCATATGAAGTTACAGTCATATGACCATATTGACCAAATAGACTCTACTATGAATTTAAATTAGCATATTGATGCAAATTACCCAACTGTTTCCTTGTATCTCTATAAGACCTGCCAGATGAATACTATTGCCCTAAATTGTGATATTTCCCCTACAAAAGCGAGTTTACTATTTTTGAGGCAACAATTACAGATTGCATGAGAATGGTGTGTTATTTCCTGAAATTGTATGTAATTTATTTTTAAGAGTTTGAAACAGAGTTTTGAAGTTAAATGTGTATCATCTTTGTAACTGCTCAAATCATCTTATTTTACATTTCCTGAAATACTTTGGAAGTTAAATGCAAATAAGGGGAAAATAAATTACAAGTTGTGGAGTGACCAGTGTCTGATTATATGCAGTATAATTAACTCCATCCTTCGTACTTATCCCATGTACTTCAGAATCATTGAAATGATTGGTGATACTCTGTTTGGGGAAAACAGTTAAGTTTGTTCATAAGGTGGACCTTTTTATTCACTTTCAGGTCATGAAGATTTAGCATTTTAAGAACACTGATTCAAAATTTATTTAATGTTAATAATAAGCAGCTACAACTCAAATAGTCAAACTGCTCAAAAGAGTCTCTTCTGTTCATCTCTAATTCTTATTTACCTACAGTAATTTGCCTTTGGAAAAATTGTTGGGATTTAGTATTTTAGTTTGAATATTATTATATTTAGAACCATCAAATAGATTAATAAGGCACATTTAACCTTTCTTTGCCTGTTCTGCAGTCTACAAACAGAAATGGTTTTTCAAATTAAGACTTCTATTAGAAGAAACCATTTTAGTGCAAAAAGAAGCTTTTTCATTCTTAGACTATTACTTGTATTATGACAGAAATTAAGATTTTTGTGACCTGTAATTAACTGTGCCTCCTCTTGCTATAAATAAGATTTGGCAGCTACAGCTGGAGTTAACTGTACATTGAGGTCTGTGTCCTTTATTTATAGCTTTTTGTATTTGCTAATGACACTGTGGAGCTCAGGGATGCAGACAATAAAGAGTACAAATAAAATCTGTGCCTCATGTCTGCAGCCCTGTTCCATTTCTTTCCTCCAGTGGCATCAAGAGTTTCCTCAAATTTTCCTGTGCTGGGAAATCTCCGGGCTTGGCGTGCGAGTCTTTGACGCTGTTAACAATTTCAATCTGCACCATTAAAGCTGCATTTTCTCACCGTCCCCGGGTAATTGTTGCAAGGACTTAGACAAGTAAGACTATCCAAAGGCATCAGTAAGGTCAAACCGTGGTAGAAAGAGCTCTGATTTTATCCTGGAGATTGATGCTTGTATCACCTTTTTTTCGATTCAGCAGCTGGGGTTATAAAATGTACTTGCAATCACTGATAACATGTTAGATCAGACAACAAGTGGAGTAACACAGTATTTTATACACTCTGGGTAGTTTTACCTAATGCAACAATAAATCAGTGAAGGCAGAGGTCTTTTGTAAATTTTAATGAAAATTCAACTGCTGAAAATATGGTTACTTCTGGCTGAAGTTCTAGAAATATGAATTTGCTTCCATTCTTTAAAACTGTAAGAATTATTTTAACTACAAACTTTCTGGTAAGACAGTGAAGAAGAAAGCAATAAAAGAAGAGACAGCACATCCAATATATTATAATTAATTTGTCATTGGCTATAAGCAAACTGAGGGGAGGGGACCAGAGAGTAAAATGTACTTTGAGTTAGATGTAAAGAATTCCTGTTCTGAGCACCATCTAAAAAAAAATCTCTGTACATGAATGAGACTAAAGGTCATTGAATGGGTCCATTGTGCCATTTAATTTCATATAAATTAAATCATTATAAAATTTAAAAATATTTGCCAGCTAATCAATAAGTCACATTTTTATGCAAGTCCAGAATGTTTAGTAGAGAACATTTTCTTCCACTGATTATTATAGCTACTGAAAAATATGCTTTTTTTTGTTGCAAAATTGCAGTCATATATAGCAAACCTAATAGAAATTTATTAAATTAAGTCACAACAGGAAAATGGGGGTATAGAAATAAAGAACACTCAGGAATACAAACATGCTGCTAAACTTCTACAGCATCTTTCTTTCTTGTAAGTTTAAAGCAATATTTCTGTAAAATTAACTTTAGTCTTTCCTAAAACCTCTCAGACTACAGAAAAAGACCCAAATCTCTACCAAGTGACCAGGCTCATTAGAACACTGAAGACTTGAATAACAATAAGCAGAATTTACACTTGTTTAAAAGCCACAAAAAGTGGAATTTTTTTCAGTTCTTTGCTTCCCCAAGGTAGATTTTCCTTGATTCCTTTTTCACAAATTATTTCATCCACATACATGATTTTTTTTTAAATGTAAACTAAGGTATGATATTTGTTATTGCTTGTGCTTTTCTTATTTTTCTTCTTTATTTCAGGTATTTCTCTTAAATTTCATCCAGTTTTGAGTACCTTGTCTGGTTAACGGAATGTTAGTTGAACTTTGATACTTTCTTGATTGATTCACAGCAGAACTAATAAGATTAAAATGAACATTGAAAAAAATAATTTTTGACAATAACATTTTAAATGAAACATCTTTTGAATAATTTAAAAGTTATAATTTTTCCTTATTACTAGTGTTTCTACACAGAAATTATGAATTATACATACTGAGTTGTTTCTTGCAGCCTTCTTGCAAACTTAAAATGATTCTCGAATTTTATAGGAAAAGATTTAAAAACTGATTGTTTGCTCTCATTTTTATGCTTCTCCCAGTACAGTTTTGTTGGCTTCAAGGGGTTGTTCCCAAATTACATTGGTGTCACACTGGAATGAGATCAACTCAGTTCAACCACCCCAAACATCACTCTTACCTGCAAACATCGCTGGCTTCCACCACTGTCAAAGGTACAAGAGGTGAGCTGCAGATTCTTACCTTCCATTGCTTCTGGTGGTTCTATACCTGCATAAACAAAGAATATTTCTGTCTCAAACTGGTATATATTATAAATAGCTAAAATGTATTTCCTACTTTTTTTTCTGTTATGTAAACTGTGTGTCAGGAGCTAATTTCTGATCTCTACTTGAATAACTTTTAACTTACTGTCTAGATTTCAAACCCCACCATGTGAACTCTTATTAAGATAATAAGAATGGCAGCAAGAGTTGTGGCCAAGAGATTAATATTTAGGCAGTGAATATAAGCTTTCAGAAAGCCTGTAGCAGTTTTGAAAAACATTCTATCCAGAGGGACAGAAATGAAAATTATTTGGAAGTTACCAGCCAGGGAGTGATGCTGTATATCCTTTAGAAACTCCCTGGGCTTCCACAGACTGCTTGGGAAAGTCAGCCTCAGTTCTGGGAAAGTGCATTCCCTCATGCATTGTGATGTATTTCTGCAAACTCACTATCAAGCAGAACAAGTTTCCAGTGGTTGTGCATCTGCTCCTGCTCAGCCAAGGTGCCTCTGGGAATATATTTCCCCTTGCAGCAGCAGGTGGCGTTGAACAGCTCACGTTATTCTCACTCTCCTAATCATTTTGTCTTACATGTAGTAAAAGCTTCTCTCCCAAAGAGAGAATCTGCAAGAGAAATTCAACAAGTTTTTAGAGATGTAGCAGATTTCCTACATGACTAAAGTAGGGGTAAGTTCTTCCAACTTTAATCACACTGAGAAATGAAACTATAAATAATGTATTTAAGCAACAGCAAAAGCAGGTGTGGTAGAGTAATATCTTAATTGCATTTTAATTTCCTATCCACAAAAATCTCTTGAAACACCACAGAGTCCATAAAGAGTTGTGATAAGGTCATGTTATCCCGGGCCAGCTCTCCAGCAGATACACAAACCTGAGCTAGTCTGTGGCATTCTTTCCACACTCTACCTCACAGGCAAAGGAATGGTTCCCCTCCCATTGTCAGTGTGTATGCACAGAACACAGAGCAGTGCTGCAGATTTACCCCACGGCAAGTGAGAACAGAATGAGAATTACCATCTTCTGAGCTGTTCTGAAACTGCTTCCAAAAATTTGCAGAATAAGTTCAAAACGCCTCCAAATGATTTCCTAGGTTTATTTTTAAAATATGACATGCACATGAAACAAAAAAAAAGTAATTATTTTTACCTGCACTCAGGTAACATTTAAGAACAGAAGTCTTTTACAAGCAAATAACTATACATCAGTTTATATAGTTAGTCTTTGCACTAATTATGAGTATTTAAGAAATCCATCCATCTTTCTTTCATCAACAGTCAGAGTTTTCCATTTGCATATCTAATAATTTATGGCATGTCCTGACCCCAAGCAGTAATTGAACCAATAGATCTTCAGCCTAGATTTACTCATCTGGCTGCCACAGTAATGTAACTCTGCAGGAGTTTTGGATTACTCCAAATGCCATCTCCTCTTCTGAGAGGTTGACAGTCACAGGCAAAATTTGACCTCCCAAATGTCAAGGCAAAAACTCCCTTGCCTAATTTAGACTAACTAACTCTCCTTTTGGAATACTTCAGATAAAAACAAGAGGGCACAATGATTGCTCCCAACATTACCCCAGGAAGATGGTCTTTAATGTAGAACTCTGTAATGATAAATGAATTCTCCTTGGAGTTTAAAACCATGTAAGAGGGGGAAATCTATGTACCAGAGCTTGTAATAAGTAATGTAAAAACTAAGGAGGGGGGAAGAGAGAAGCTCTTACATTAGAGAGGAATCTCATGATCAGAGCCAGACTGATGAGACTTGAGCTGAGAGATTTGGAAGGGGCAGGTGGGGTGCTTTTCTGCCTCAAGCAAGCCATGGCACAGGGCAAAACCACCCAGCCAAGAGCCTGTGTTTCATCTTCTCAAAATGTGGTTTAGAAGCCAATTTCAAGGCAGCATTATATGCCTCAGTAAAGTGTTCTCAAAAGCTTTGAACAAGAAAAATGCCAGCAAACACACAGCCCTGCACTGCTGCAGTGTCTTTGCTGAATACTAACTATGAGAAAATGCAGCCAGGGAAGTTTGGGTTTACAGCAGGTACAACTTGGGAAACTCCCTCTGCCATTCAGACACTTGTGGCTGTGTGAGGCAGGTACAGAGACTGCTCACACTGCTGCTGCTTCCAAGCCATGGATCAGATATTATGAAAAGGCACTGGGTTTGAAATTTTGTAACCCTCATCTGTTGGCTATTTTGTTTTCCTGGAAAGGAGCTCCATTGAATAAGCCCTGGCAGACACACAGAGCTGTGCTGTTGCTACTGACACGAGTCCCAAAACAACACATACAGGCTGTGAGAAAATGCTACTGTCTCACAACTGTGGAGCTAAAAAAGAGAAAAAAAAAAAAAGAGCAGCAAAGGTACAAACAAGGAAAATCTGACCCACTCCCCAATTAAATTTATCTATTGATGATTAAGTGCTGCCCTTGTTCCTTGGTAGCAAAGTTCAATGATGATAGACATCTTGGAAAACAGGTAGATGGACAGAAAGATAGATATCCTCAGCTACTTCAGCTATCCATAACGTGCCATGTGCTGCCATCACTGCTGTAGCCTGACCAATTGCCTCAGTAACATGTTCCATCTTGTCTGATCAATAGTAGCACTTCAGTAACCCTGCAGAGCTGCAGCTATCTGCTAGCACAGGAAGAGCCTCATCTTGCCTTCTTGTATAGAAAGAGTCATATGGAAGAAGAAAAACCATTAGCTATTTAAATACTTTCATTTAATTGCTCTCATCAACTTGGTTTTCTTTTTGCTCTGATACCTTTCATACCTGTTCTGCAAACACTTTAGAGCAAAAAGAAAAAACTGAAGTATCAGAAAATGAATGAACACTGGAAGAGTTTAACAAGAAATCTGAGTTTGGTGCCCAGCCTCCTGTCCAAGCAATTACTGTGTGCCTCAGTTTAGAATTAAAATGGGATTAATGACACCATTAAATCACCTGTTGTAAGGCTAAGGATATTCATGTGATTAGCAGACCTACATGAGAATAAGACCCAGAGGCAGAATTGCTGCTGTTTCCTCCTGAGACTGAGATACTGAAGGAGACATGATACAGAGGTGAAGGATCAAAAAGTTCATGTGCATTATGGGAATAACAGCACTGGAAGGAAAAAAAATCTGTTTTTTACCTCCCAAAATCTTTCATTAACTGGGAAACAGGGACAGAGTAGAATAAAATGTTATTCTCCCTGCCTCTATAACAGTGAGTGTTCTGGTAAGAGTCTGGGAAAACAGCAAATACCAGTGAGAGTCAGAAACTGGGGCCTCTCCCTCGGCACCCTGAGGACATACAGAATGATGGGAAGTTTTCTGGGTTGTCTCTGTCATCCTTGAAAGTCCTCCTTACCTCACTGCACAGGGCAACAAGAGCTAAGCCCTGTTTTGTTAAAATGAAACAAAGCTCTGTTGAAATGATCTGCAAAAGTATAAGGAGAGACAAAATATCCCTTCCCTATAACTTGTTGATCTCCCACATGTCTGGTTTGCCTATCTGCATTGGCCAGCCACCATTTCCTGTCAGGTTTCTTCAGCCATGTTTTTTTTTCATGGTGGAAGATGAAAGAAAGGTACAGATAGAGAATCAGCCACCTAAGCGTCATAATGCTAAATATTTGTTCACTTGCTTAAGATGCAGTAAGTCCTGGAGTGCTCTCTGTTTACCCAAGAGGATTTCAGCATAGAGGCTTGCTCCAGAAAACTATTTGTTTAGAAAAGAGAAAAATCCTGCAGATCAGTGTAATCTCTGTTACTCTAGGAATTACTGAGTGTGATGTGGTGTGGGTGGGTGGGGTTTTCTCCTTAGTAAAGCAGCAGCTCATGGGAAAGACAGAGTGCTATAAAGTCTGCATCCTAGAAGAGTGAGAACCTCAATATCAAATGTCAGAAATTATGAAGGTTGGGGCTTTTCAACTGATATTTTAAATTATTGCTAAGCAAAATTTTCATTTAAGTCAAAAGAATGGATTTGATCCTACAGATTTTTCCCTTATAAACTTCCAGACTAGGACAGCAGCCACATGACAGGGTCAAAATCCCATTATGTTCTTCAGGACAAATACCTCTTCCCAAGATGGGGGAGTAAAGACAAAGGTCTTTACTGAGAACTTCATTGCTCATGAACAACTCTGAATTTTGTTCTACAGAGGGAGGATATTGAAGAATTTTCACCCCAGCTCAGGTTTTATCATGGTGACCACAGCACAGTATAACAGATTAAGCTACTGCCAGAGGTGTTACAAGAAAACTTGCCTTTAGAAAGAGGATAAACTATAAGAAAGCTCAAACAAATAATAGGTTTGTTTCCTATTGCAAGTTACTTTTCCTTTTTTCATCCCTTTTTTCAGGTTAAAGTCAGAGAGCAAAAACCATGTGCATTTGGTGGATGGCTGTTTTGCAAAGATGACTGACAGAAGGCAAAAAATACAAGTACAGCAGCATGGCACAGCAGAAACCAGCTCATTGGAGATGGCAGATGGACAGAACAGTAGTAGTTATGCTTAACTTTATATTTTTGCCATTATTTTGTTCATTAAATATTTAAAAAAATCGTTTGGGCAATTGTACCAGCGAGACTGTGATTTGCTATAAGATTTAAAGTATACCTTTGGATAATTTCAAATTGTTTTCTGTCTTTATTTGACTGAATTTGCCACACTGAAACTGAATCAAACCATTGATTTATCAGAAGTGTTTTATTCCTCATACTAGATCTGTGCAGATCGAAGTTATAAAGCAGGAAAGTAGTAGAAAGTTGCACCTGTAAATATTTTAGAGAAAACTGCTGTGCTGTGGAACTTTATGCTGGTTTTTTCTGGTCCTATTGAGTGCTTTACAGAAGCTCATTTGGGAAATGTATTCTTTGATTTTGGTAATCAATTGATCAACATTTGAAGCTCTGCTCAGACACACAGCTACTGCGAAGAGCAGGTCTTTTGAATATCCATCTGATTGTGTTTGTGATGCTTGCTTTATTCAACTCTGCTCCAGGCAAATTAAAATGTACTGCTATATAATAAGTATGGGAAGGTTAGCATTCACAATTTAGGGATAAAACATTTTGACAGTTCTATTCTACATTTGCATTTAAAAATCGTAATGCATTTGATTAGAGCCTATGTTTATCATAGGATCTCTTGTAGGCATTGCTGCTGTGAGATTGTTACCTTTCAGGATTTGTTCTGGACTGTGTGTCTGTGGGGGAGCACAATAGCCTGCTGCTTCCACAGGCATGTTATTTTCTGGTCCATGGTATGTCTCATTTTCTTTAATTTCTGATGGGGCTCCACCTGCACTGCTGCTGCTGAGTCATCTGTGTTGGTGTCTGAGATATTTTTGGCGTGCAGATTTAGGCAGATACCTGTGCATTGTTCTGCCTCGTATGCTTGCCATGCTTCTCCACTGGTCCCCAAACTCTCAGTTTTTGGGGCACTGTAGAATGCCCATGGGGACAGAGGCAGGCATTGTCTGGGCAGGGACAGGAGACGCTGCCACCACAACCATTGTCCTTGCTGGTGAACAGGTGATGCTCAAGCACAGCATGTGCACGGACAGTGGGCAGCATTCTGAGCTCAGGAAAATGATCACTGACACAGGCTGATGGCTGAAGGATTGGTCACTAAAACTATCAGGATTCATTGCTCTCCTTTTATTTTATCTGTCATCTTTCTGCATTAGGAATGTTCAGGGGGATTCAAGTAACCTGATCTAACATCTGCAACATTGCTATCACCAAGAAAACATTCATTCAGATAATAAGGCTGTCTCAAGATACACTGTCTCAAGAGACCCTATGTAAACTAGACCAAGTGATAAAAAACCCCAAAAAACTAGCAAACAAGCAGTCTAGATAGTTGACAGTTTTCAGAGGAGCAGAAATAAAGGAAAAAAAAATGTAGGGTTTACAGGAAAATGTATTTGAGCTGAAGTAAGGCTTTCTCCCCAGTCTTTTAGCCAATCTCTAGAGACTTTGTGTAAATATTAGATTTCCCTTGGGAAGGATATGGACTTAGGTGATACCAGAAATCTTGTGCAGTGAATTCTTCAGGAGCCCCTTTCTACATTTTGCCCCATTACTCTGCCTCCAAAGCCCTGAAAACTCATGCGCCCTCAAACCGCTGTGAATTGTCATTTTCCATGCCTTCCTTCATTTGGGAGCTGTTTCTTCTGACTCAGCAATAAATAGCAGAGAAGGGATGAACTCTGAGTATCAGAGATACTAAGTGCACAAAGTCCTCTTCTGATTGTAAAGGGGACCACTGGTAAATCCTCTCTGTGCACCCAGACTGGGTCTTGCACTGAAAAACATCAAAATCTGAATTATACAGAGGCTATGCAGCACTATGGGTAAGTACTTTCGCCTTTCATGTCTTATTATGTTGTTAATTAGTTAATGTTTGTAAAGCACTTTGAAGATGAAAAGCCCTATATAAGTTCTAAGTGTTATTATCTCTAGAGACCTAGGTTCAATTCAAAGGTGCTTAATTACATATGCCATAAATTAGACTTAATGAGTTGTAGAATCATACATTTTATGCAATGCATGCAGATTTCTCAGCCGGAGCTGGATCTTATGGTCTGCTGCAGTACTTCTTTAGGTATTCAGAGGTATTCAGAGTTGTTAAGAAAATTACACAAAAATAGACCAGATCATTTCTAATAATGATTTGATTGCATTTCAGTACTATTTGGGACTTGGTGGAGCAAACCACTGGGAGCTTTGCTCAGCTGTATCTAGGGATTTTCCAGTAACCAAATTGCTGAAGGTAACAGTTTTGGTGTTATTTTAATTATGATATAGACATAATTCTAATTCATGCTTCTGTATTTTGGCTTAGCAGAAGGGTGCTGAGAAGTATTGGTATGACTGTTGTCCTTCCAGTAAGACCTTGAAATGTCCCATTAGAGGACCACTTCATGTTGGCTTACATTCACAAGCATAAAAAAAGAATTTCCCATCTCTAGAGATACCACTGTGTAATTTACAAGCCATTACGAGTGGGTAGCCTGCAAAAAGGGGAAGCCACAGTTATAGGAAAATGTGGTTTCATTGGCTTTGCAGAGCTGAGAGTTTCCATGTTTTGTAACTTACATATTTTGTGGCCAGAAAGCTGCAGACTTTGCCCTGTTCCAGCCCCAGCAGCAGGGCAGATGTCCATGGTGAGCAGGCAGCTTCTCCTGGCTCTCGCCCAGCCAGCAGAGTTCAGACACACAAACCCAGCAGCATCACTCACCTGACCTAGAGGGGCTCTCATGTGTTCCTGCAGCAGAATAAATCCACATTACCTTGGGCCTTCCACAGGCATATAGAGGGAGGCAGGATTTATGCTGCATATAAATATGTTGGGAGTGTTTGTGTTCCTTAGTACAACCCAAGTGGATTGGAAAAACTAATTATTAGCAATTTACTATGAGTGTCACTAACAGACTCACTTGAAAGTATTTATCCCGAAGTGAAAGTCCTTTGATTTGATTAATGCTTATTGTAAGCATATGCAGACTGTCTTCCAGGGAAAAATGTATTTTTGAGTGCTCCAGACAAGTGAAACTGGTGAGCCCACAGTCCCGAGAAAGCATCTGTAACCGCAGCCAAAAGGGGAACAATGTTTCTGACATTCTTTCAAGACATGTGTTTGAAGCATGGGTTCCCATCACTTTCAGAGCCACTTGCAGGCCTTTTTCTTTATATAGATTTAGGCAAGTCAACGTGGGCCTAGATTCAGTTAATAAATAAATGTCTCTGTGATTTCTTCCTCATCCATTCTCTACTGTTGTTTTAATGTTTATTTAGAACAGAAATATGTTCCTTAAATGGGCCAGAGCACAGTTCCTGACAGTGTTTATCACTTCTTTTCCATATTCCCGAGAATACACCCTAATTACACCCTAATTACTGGGGTGCATCTCTTTCAAAAACAAGACATGATTTTGATGAATACTTTTCATATACTCTAATAAATAGGAACTTCACATGAATGCTGATTTGAGCTCCAGGCTGTGGTTAGATGCTTTAATAGTGCAGCAAACTTATCAACAAACCTTTCCTTCCCTACCCTTCCCCCTTCCCTTTTTGCAATGAACAGATTTTTATCCGACTGGCTTGTGACTTGGGGATTTTTACAAGCAGGTTTAGGAACTTGTCAAATATTTGAAAATTTCAGTCTGAAAACAAAACAAAAAAATCCGACAACTTAAAAGCCCAAAATTTTATACAGTATGTATTAACTGGGTAAATTTTTTGACTCACTGAAATACCTACAAGACTCTATTCTCTTGACCTAACTATCAGTTCTTAACTAGAAGTTACCAGTCTGATGCCTTTTTTAATACTCCAGGACACCATTTATACTGATATAACTCACTGAGCTACCAAGTCACTGGAGCTGCGCGACGCTTTTTGTTTCCAAATTCCTGTAGCCTTTTGTCAAAAGGTGATAAGAATTTTCATATTGGTTTTATTTAATCTTGGCTTTGCTTTTCCAGCCTGTCTCCTTTCCTCCTCTGTTTCCAAGATGTCAGTGACTGACATGCTCTGGCAGTGATATCACTCTTGCTCAAACATGAGTGAAGAATCTCTCTGAGCAAATGGGACAGGTGTGAGCTTGAAGTGCCTGTTGCAGAGACATCAGGCAGCAGGGACAACTGTACAGCAGAGAGCACCTTGATACAGCCAGGCCTTCAAGGCTGGCCAAGAGACCAGTGGCTAGGGAGGCTCCAGAAAATCTTCATGGACTCAAGAAGCAGTAAATGTGCGTGGAGAAACAACTTGGTAAGTTAACATCCAGCACAGAACTCTGGTCACTTGGTGGTTGTGTCTGGTTGGGAGTTTTACAAAAACTAGCCATGTTTTTGGTTTGTAACTTCCTCACACATTTTCCTGTGTTAAGTCCCTAATTTAACAATGCACTGACCTCTCTCCTCTGAAAATCTGTGGCTGTGGAAACATTGCCCCTGCAGGAGGTCTGGAAGACTTCTGGACCATTACTGCTTCTGACTTCCTCTCTCTGTGAGCAAAGAGTTATCACAGGTCAACTGCAGAGTGGAAAATGTGGCAGCAAATTGTGGGGTAAGACCAGATTTAATATTTCTGTGTCTTTATACCACAGTGGATAAAAATCATCCATGCCTCCTAACAGAATATGGTACAGATGTATATGACTCATCACAAACTTGTTGGTGCCTTCTATTTTAGTGGGCCTTTTGATTTTTTTTGTCAGCAGACTTGAAAAGTGTACTACTGGTCTGCTGCATGGTTCTTGAGTTCCTTTCTCTCTACAGTCATGTTGCAGAAAGAAAGAAAATCAAATGCAAAATTTAAAAAACAAAGTGTCTGGTCTAAGAGCATTAATAATTAGGTTTGCAGATATCTAATTCCAAGAGTAGCATTATGACACCAAATCTTTTAGTCTCATGCACACAATATCATGTACATATTACTTCAGCAAGAAGTTCTGTCCTCTGTAGATTAAGAGCATGCCTTCAGTTTAACCCTCAATTCAGTAAAACATTTCTATTCTGAATGATAGCGAAGTTTAAATTTGGTTAGGTCTGCAAGTCCATTGTGTTTGATGTCTGAGGTTAATGAGGTTAACAACAGGCTGAAGTGTTGTCCTGAACCAGAGTTTGATTTGACAATGTGTAACAAAGTACATGTGCACACCAACATTTCTATTTTAAGGTTTCCTCAGGAAATAGGCAATGAAATTATTTAATAAGTATTCACCAGAAAATCTGCTTTGACTATGTCTTTACAGTTTAACCTAAACTTAGTTCTGCATTAGGGGTTGGTTGAAATTTTGATTTAAGTAGGAGCACAGTCCATGGCTTATGCATCTATCAGGACAGATTTATGAATTAAGGTGGCAAAATCACACTGTTGCCTGACAAAGGATATCAGAAAGCTGTTAGACTTTAAAATGAACAACTCTATACAGCTGGAGTTTGTCATGGAAACATCATCACATCAACTAATTGGCGTTACTCATTCACCCCACTAGAGTAATTATTTGTAATTGTTATTATTGTAGCATATGTCCACCATTTAAGCAGTGCATGTTCCTGGGAAGAGCTGGGCCATTCATGAGAGAAACTGAGAAATTGAGTTGAAATGTCAAATCAGGCAGGCAGATGGAAATATTTCATTTGCTCTTAAACAAATTTATCATTTTTTCACTTACTTCCTCATACGGGCAAACAGGGAAGCAAGTTAATGCTCTCTACTGGTTTCACAAGAAAAAAAAAGTCAGAAATACCAAAACCACTAAAAGACATCTTGAATAAAGAAACATTTTACTTTGGTGGACCCAGTCTTCAGGGGTGCATTCAGTTTCTCTGACACAGGTACCTGTGAGCCAGCAAAGCACACTCAGGTGAGCTGTGAGCTTTGGCCCTGTGTCACTGAGAAAGGCAGAAATGGCCCTTCAGTCACCGATGAGCAAAGAGAAAATCCACAGATAACCTGTGTAGGGACCCTTCTGCTAGCAGATAAAATCAGGGTATTTACAGAAAATCTATTGCAGTTGTTTTTGTCTTGCATTGATAATGGGACTCATTCTGGTGTGATTTAAGAGTCAGAATTAAAAAATAATCAAAATCTGCAATTGCTTCATCTAGATTTCTGGGAGGAACCATTGAAACTTTGTTCAGAATTACCCACAATTATGAAAAAATGCTCTTTTGTTCTTACATTAATTTGCTTACAGATGGATTTATAATATCCTTTAAAAAACTGATGTTACACCCATCTGCATGTGCTTAAGCTCAGTCTGCTGAAATGTACTGCTTGAGCTCATGACGAAAGCTACTACTATTGTTTGCCTGCACAATACAAAAGGAAATAAAATGAAGGGCTCAGAATGGACTGTTGCAAATCAAGACTTCAAAATCTGAGTTAAACTGCTTTTTGTTCAGTATCTTTTATTACAAAAAGAGGCACTTATCACAGATATTTGGGATATTTGGCAGTAAAATCATAATACTGAATCTTCAGATGATGATGATGAAGAAGCATCATTGTCTTCCAATGCCACTAAAGTTGAAGTTTCCATTTAGATCAATTTTTTAAAATTTGGGTGTTTGGTTCTTTTTTCCACAAAGACCTCAAAGAGGTAAATTAAGCTTATTAGCCTGAATGTGGCAGTTAATATGCTGATGTTAAGAACATACTTAAAGCCAAGAGCTCTTGGCTAGGCATTTTGACTGATTAAAAGAGAAATAAATGTCAAAATGAAGGAGGTAAAATTGTAATACAAAATCTATTAATAAAGCATTCTGAAGAAACTGCCTGTTATTTGTTACTAAAGGAGTCAATATACATTTCTATAATGAAAAAAAGATTATCCATAAGAAAATATTCGGTTCCCTTGCTTACACTGAAGAAATTTTATATCAAATGTATAGAGAAATGCTCCTTCATTGTTCCAATTATGAGATCCGTGTCCAGTGAATAGCAATTTGTGTAGTCTTATGATCTGACATCCTAGGTCCAATCAACTTGTGGGAAATGATGGAAAGAGCTTTTTAAATGCTTCAGAGAGGTGACAGCCTGGAAAAACCTAATTAAAGAATGTATTAAAATTGAGTTCCTTAGGAACTTTCACTTAAAAACAAGCTCAATTGGAAAAAAAATGGACTAAGAGGGTGCCAATGTCAGTGCAGCAGCAGTAGTCTATATATTGCTTAAATGATTATTTTGATATGGTTTGGCAAATGAAAACCTTCTCTTTTTTAGCATCTGGATTTGCATGCATGTATTATATCTGTTATATTAATTACATCTATTTTCCCAGGTATAGACAGACGTAGCCCAGTCGTGTGGCACCCATGAATAGATGCAGTGAGCCTGTGCAGCTGTGTTTTGATCAGCAGAGAGGTTTCCTGGCATCGAGAACTGAAATCACCTTGTGGCTATGACAAGCACATCTAAGTACGTAGCAAGTGAAAATCAAGGGTTTCTGTAAGGAAGAAGTAAGGACACCTACCACAAAAAATTAAAAGTAAAATAACCTTTAATAATTGCAACAATGCAAACCCCATTCTGTGTATTGCTCTAAACTGGCATTTAGCCATCCATCATTTGCTGGCTCATAAAGCTGATTTGCGCTCTTCCCTCCCCTCCCTGTTTCTAGGAGCTGCTGGCCTCCTTTCACCACTCCTTTCCCATAGGCACACAACTGGGACCCAAACGCTCTTTTGTCTTTTCCTCTGGAACTCTGCTTTGTGGCACATGGGGAAAGGGGGAGCTGTGAGCAGCTTGCTTTCTTCTTCATTGTGTAATGCCACTTACAAACTCTGTCGATAGACACTTGGGAGGTGTCTAAAATGTTAGACAAGGAAACAGGTATAATTCAGAGGAAACCTGACCTTGATTGAATAGGGTCAAAATGCCTCAGCCAGCTCTTTCATTTGAAACTCCTCATTTACAGACTCAGACTTCTTTCATTGTGGCTTAGAGTTGACAAATATGTGTGGGGTCTGTGTTAGTCTGAAAAATAAGAAGTGTTAAGGAAACTTCCCAGTGTGCCCGCTCAGGAGACCCCCCCTGGCAGGCACACTGCCAAGGACAGGGACTGTCACTGCTGCCAGCGAAGCCCCTTGCCAGCCGCAGTGACCCGGTGGGTCCCTCTCCCTGCAGACACCACTCACAGTCCCACCAGGTTTTCTCACCAGGTTCCCCACAGCAGAGTCTCAGATGTTCCATAACACCACTTATTCCCAGCGCAGTGGCACAGGAGCAGCTCGAGCTGGCGCCTCCGAGGAGGAAACCAGCCAAGAAACCCCCGGCCTTTTATACCTTTTAGACCTTTTATACCTTTTAGACCTTTTATCCTTTCCCCTTCTCTCCCAAGGCAAGTCACGCTCCCACCCCGCTCTCCGTGCCCATCCTCTCGCTGGCGTCACCCATCTCCTTTGTTACCCAAAAGATCGGCGATTCCCGGCTCCTGCTGTGTCTCCCGGTGTCCATTCACCTGGCTGGCATCCCCATCTTCATGCCTTTGTTATCCCCAGGGTTGGCGTTTCACGGCCTCTTGTCTCGGGCTCCCACCCACAGCTCAATCTGCATCTCAATCTCCAGTTTGTGAGCCGGGCTACCTGGACCAGCAGCATTCCTCAGCAGCTGTCCATCTGGATTTAGGGAATTCTGGGATTGAACAAACTCTTTGTGGAGAACACACAATTTCTGTGACCTCAAAAGGTTGTAGCATCAAATTGTGGAGATTACAAAAATTTGTTTTCAGGAATCCTGTTTGGGTATCCCCAGGTATTAGCATCTAGCAGTCGAGTTCAAGCTCCAGCTTCCTAATTCCCAGGTCTATTTGTATATGTTAATTAACTCCTGAGGAAACAAAAAAAAAGGACTGAGCTCTAAATTATGTGTCTACGAGTTTGAATTTTCCTCCTGACATTTAGAAATCTAAGGCTGTAAGCCACTAAAGGCTTTTGAACAAAATATTTGTGGTTATTTCCAGACTTGGTCGCTACGGATATTTCTTGAGCTTCCTGGAGCAATACTTTATCTCAAGTCCTTTCTGCTGAGTATCCTAAGAATGATTTACCAAAGTAGTTGATGAAGGTTCATATAGAGAACGTATTCCAAGTATTTATCTCCTATATTATGCACCTCTTTCAACCTGATTTTGTTTTGTTGTTATGGAAACCCCTTCTAGTGAAAGCTGTTTGACCCAGGAAAGCATTAGCCAACCAACAAAGTTTGGAGTTTCAATTCTCAATATTTTTGTTTCAATATTTTTTAACATCTTCCTCACTGACCAAAACCACAGATGGCACAGACCTGACTTTCTCATCATTAAGGATAATTTGTATCACACTAGCACTAAAAAGGGGCCTGCAAAAAGTGCAGATGCAATTAGAAGCCCTTTAATATCCTTTCACACTATTGGAGTAGCAGACAGGAATCATTAGCTTGGGTCCTTATCCCTTCTGTGTCTTTGCTGGGCAGTGTGGGACTGGTGTGGGTTGGGAACTGGCAATTCCTCCTCTCCTGTTCCTGAGCTGCTGAAGAACAGCCACATCAACACACTCAGCTCAAGAGCATTTCTTCACATTTATCTTAGGTTAGCACTTTCCTTTATTTAACTGTCTCTGATCTGACTATATCTGATCATTCCTTCATCTCATTTTCACTTAACCTTTTGCCCTCTACACAGACTAAGCATCCTATCAGATATCTCCCAAGGGACCTTCTTTTCCCCCCACTCCCCCTTTCTCCACTCTTTCTCCAATTTAGGTGCTTTATGCCACTCTTGCTAATTTACCTGATTACATGGAAGGAGCTGTAGATCTTTTTATAATTGCTGTTTTACTTAAAACATTGATTCTTCAGCTCATGTCTGTTTTCAGGTCATCACACCTCACTGGAGGTTTCCCTGGCTTAATGAGCAATTCTGAAAGCATAGGAAGTACCAGAAGATGGGGGTCAGTGTACATTCTGATGTTTGAAAGCCACTCCATAGCACCCACAGGAGGATTCTTGGCACCTGCCTAGTTAAACTGACTGTCCAATGTTATCTCTCCAGGCAAGTAAGATTTTGGCAGTCACTGTAGTCCTATTTAACTCCTTCTCAGTCTTTTTGACATCAACACATTAATTCTCCCAAGCTCCATTGGCAGCTGTAAGTTATCTTTTTTTTTTAATATGATTGATAATATTGAATATTTCTTTTAACCTTTTACTGCCATTCTAGGCTAGGTGATTGGATGTTAATCTCCAGAGCAGTAGCACATCTTCCAATCTCTTACTCATTATGAAGCTCATTTGTAAAATGCTGCTGCCTAATTCATGACTGCCTGTGAAGCCCCACCTACCATTGGCCATCCAACATTCCCACTATCAAAGGTCACAGAAAGAAAATCATTGCTTCATACAGAAAATCCTTCTAGTTTAACACAAGGAATGGCAGTCCTTGCACAAAATTTGTCCATAGGGTTTCATATGATGCACTGGAAAGGGTGCAAATAAAGCAGGTTCTCTGGTTCAATGCAGGAAATGGCCCAACTGAAATATATTGGCAAAAAATGTCATAACTTTTTTCACTTGCAATTTCTTGGGAGAAAAAAAATAGAAAGGTTGTCTGAGGAGACACAAATATGTAAAAACAAAAAGACCTCCCAGGATGACTTGAAATATGTTCAAATTACACATCTACTCCCTGCTCCCTCGAACCCAGTAAATATTTCTTTGGCCCTACAAAGTGTTTTAGTCTGAACCCAGGAAACCTCAACTTGACCTTGGAAATAAGATTCCTCAGTATTCAAAGTAAATGTCTCAGCCACATTACTGGAGGAGTTGCACTTTTCTGACTGAACATATAAAACTTGTCTCTTTTGGCCAACGGGGTAGATTATACTGCGGGGAACTGGTTGTTTTCCCAATTAGCTGACCACAGGCACTTTCAAACTCTCTTTCTCAACTTCTACACCTCAGTTCAGTGCTGGTGGCAAGGTTAAAATATCTGTTTTGGGTCAGTAGGGGCAGGGTTAAGACAGTGAAGAGCCTATCTCAGAGCCTATCTCAGTGCAGATACGCTGACCTACCTTGCTGAGTGAGCAGCCAGAGCATCTCTTCTCAGAGATTTTGTTTTGTCTTCTTCTCAGGTTGTAGTGGATGGTTTAACAGCATTTGATGCTGTAGCATCCTTCCAGCATACCTTGAATCCCATTTGAGATTTTAGATTGAATATGTCTGGATTTGATCAGTTTTATCAGTTTATTTTCCTCTGATGTTTTTCTCCTCTGCCAGCTGCATTAACTCTTCTTTCACCCAAGACTCACTCTATGGTAAGTGTGATGAAAATATTCTTTTAAAACACTTCGACATCATCTTCTGACATCTGCCTCATATTCAGGTATAAATTTCCCAGATCTGGTTATCAGTTCTCTGTAGAAAAGTATAAGCACGTGTTCCACATGGAGTGTAAAAGGACAAGAAAGGTCTCAAATTCCTCTTCTGATGACTGGTCAATGTCTATCAACTGATGTTGAAGATCTCTGTGACCACAGCCTTCCTTTACTGTCATAGCTCAGACATAACTGCCTTTTGTCCAACAATCTTGCATAAAACAGACCAAAATAATAAAGATGGACGCTTTGATTGGCATCTACCATATTAATTGAATTAAACAAGGCTTTAATTCTAACAAAAACCCAAATGCAGTATTGGGTGTTATATAAAATAAGGTGATGCTTTTTCAAAATGAGCCTTTCCATTTTTGCTTCAGCTTGAGTTTCTCACTTGAGGCCAAGCACACGTGTTGAAATGCTGTCAGCCAGTGTTTCACAGAGGCTTCTGGTTCAGGGCACCAGTGCAGGCACTCAGCTGCCCAGGCTGTGGCCCTTGCACCCTCCCCAGGTCCTGCTGACTCCTGGGGGTGCTCAGGGTTTCATTAGGTTGCAAGTTGTAGCCACGTGGTGCAGATTTAAGAGCTCTGTGTAGCTCAGGTAATATCCACACATCAGAGAAGGACAGTGCTGCTATCCAAACAGAATGAACCTTTGAACTTTGTTAGGCTTTTAATATGACATTAAGCCTCAGATTTATAAACCAAACCAGAACAAAACAAAAGTGTGCTTGCTTTCATTCTGTGTTCTGATTTTACACTGGATTGTCAGCAAAGCAGACCTTTTACCTATAAACAGATGGCACACAATTCTGTGGGATTTTCCCACATTTGATGAACACACATCAAGTCCATTTACATGAGCATGGAAAATATTAAAATGACTACCAGGTCTGTATAGTGTAAGACACCTGGAGCACATTGCTGCCAGCAAGCTTCTGAGGTGGGGATATTCTGGCACACAGTCACGGTTCTGGGGACTGGGCCATTTTTGACTCAGGTTATTGCATCTTTTGACACCTAAAGACATGTTCACCTCTGACCCAGAAACATCTGCAACGTCCAACTATAAAAACAGGAATGGAAATGTAGCCTTTTTTCCCCTTACTGTTATTTTTATTTTCTATTGAAAAGGGTTTTAAAAGGTCTATGAAATGTAAAATTGCTTTTTTTGCCATAGTTGCAAAACTCATTTCATTTTTTATCTGAGATGCACTTGTAGCAAGTTTCCAGATTTGGAAAACTAACGCAATAACCCACTCTGAGGCCCAGAGTCTGAGCAGAGCCTGGGCTGCATCTCCGAGGCAAACGGGGGGACTGGGACAGTGACAGCCTTGTCCCCATTCCCAGTTTTCACCCCCTCTTTCCCCCAACAGTTTATATTGCTTGCAAAGTTATTGCATGTTCTGGCTTTGCTTCCTAAAGTAGCTCTGGCTGATTTTAAATCACCACTTTTGCTCCTTTCTGTGCAGGCAAAATTGATAATCAGCTGGGCCATTACTGCTGCTCCTCTGACACTGCCCCAGATCAGAGCACCAGCCCTCCTGGTGACTGCACCAGGGGCCACAGGCCCTGGAGCTGCAAACTAGCACCAAGTGGAGGCTCCCTTTCACCCCTCTTGTTCCCCTGCAATTTCTATGCACAGATTTCATTTCTTTTTAACTTATTTTTGCCTAGTAATTTTTGTCCCTAAAAATTGAGCTGGGACCTTTCTGTGTGTTAGTCTTCCCTCCTGTAGAATGAATTGTGTGGTTTGCAGGAAAATGGGACTATCTTTGAATGAATAGCACCATGAAAATCCCCAGAATTATTGTAGTTAATTTTTGGTTTAATTTAACATGAGAATTAGAATATAGGGCAGAGTAACATCCTATGTTGATGGATAAATAATTGCTGTGTTTGAGTTTGCCAAAATTAACACATTTCCTATTGGAAAACAACATAATGGAAAAAAAAAGGCTCAACCAAGCAAAAAAAACTTCAGAAAAGTTTCTCTTTTCTGAGTATAGGCATTTTATGTTAGAGCCTTAGAGCTGATTCTGTCTCTCCCAAGTTATAAACCCTTATGGATGCACCATAAAGATGTCCACGTAATGCAGAGAAAAGCAGATTAATTGATCACAGTAATATATTCTTATCCACTGGATAAGAGCATTCCACACATTGTTTCTTGTTTTGTTTCTGGCTTGTAAATCTTCATTGTAGGATACAAATGAAAATGACCCAAATATGTATTATTTATGAATAGGACTCTCAGATATTATGCTTTAGATTGATTGTGTTAGACAGGATATAACAGAAGCACAATAAGTCAATGAAAAATAAAAAGCAGAAAAAATGTTTCATGCTAAAAATGTAGTGCTAGTGACACCTCTTATATAAAGGACATTTCCAACACATTGACATTTATATTTATCATGGCTGTGCGTGTGATTTACAGTTGTCTAAGGTACTGAATATCAGGAATATCCATGCACATACACACCCCTTTGAATGATGGCAAGACACAGACTGCTGCATTGCCCCTTATACAGCAGGCTTTTCCTCCCCTTTTTATTTTTCTTCTCTAGCTTCAGGGACACAGAGGAAGCAGTAGATCAATAGGGTGTCTTGACTGAAGTTGCCTGCAGCACTTCCATTTCTCAGACTGGACACTGATGCTAACTATCAATAGCAATAAGAGGCTGTCTCAGACAGAATTAAGGCTCCTTCTTCTGCATGGCTGTCTGGTGCTTACTGATAAACATCTTGTGCACAGGATTGCAACAAATAAACCATTTCAAGTGTGCAAACTAGCCACTGTCATTCTTCCTATTGATACTTGCTGTGGGCTGAAGGGACTGCTACTTATTTTCATACAGTTGATAACATGTTAGATAAGGCTACAGATGGATAATAGCACAAAGGCATAATGCTATAAAGTGTAAAAAAATCATTGAGGAAATTCTCTCTGCTCCTGTAGAAATCCTGAGACAACAAAAGACAAAAATATTGACTTATGTTCAAACAACTTAAGAGAAGCTACAGCTAAATTTAACTATTTATTAACCTCTGATTTTTAGGTAATGTTAAAGATATCCTGCCAAGCTATTTTATTCAGATATTTTTGATTTATCGGTCCTGGATTTGCTAGTCCATTCAGGAAATAAAAGTCACCAGGGGCTGGATGCAGGTATGATATAGATGGGGAGGTGTTGGGCAGCATCATTCACTTGTCATTTGGCCTGAGCTGTACACCACACTAGCAGTTGCTAATTTTGGAATAACTGAGCCACTTTATCCTCCCTCCCTGCAAACAATCAATTTCTCAACTGATCTATATCTCTGTAGTGCATTCCTGGTTTTCAGCCTGAATAAGGATGAAGAATCAGGTTCATACCTACCCACGTGAAATCACCATTAAAATACAATGGTCGAGATCTTCCTGGTGGTAAGTCCTGAAAACCCTGCCTAAGTCAGATATCCAGTGGAGTTATGCCAATTTGCCAATGAAGAGCTCACATGCTAATTGGGGTTTATTTTTATTTTAATTTTGTTTTAAACTGACTAGGGCAGGGGAAATGGTTCAGATGCTCTGCTGTAAAATCAACAGAGCCTTATTTCATATCCCCCCTCTGTGGAGCTCTAACCATTTACAGGAGCAAACAATTTGGCTCTGAGACATCTCCAGCTTTGTATGGTGTGGGCTTTTAGATCAGGAGGTTTGTTTTGAGAGGAAAATTTCAGTGATACGTTTTGAGTTTCAGACCATCTCAAACAAAATGTATCACGTAACATTGTCTTCTTTCCTAACAATGTTTTATATTAAATTTAGTAAAGGCTAATGTATTTTATAGGATGAGATTATTCTAAAGATAGTTCTGTTGTTCCTAAATGCTTAAATTAGGATGGTCGATGAGAAAATAAATCACAGCTTCCAAGATTTTAGGGATACCAGTTATGAGTAGCCCTCCTAAAAATATTTGCATAAGAAGATTCCTGAATGTGTTAATGAATATATGTATTCATTCAAAAGTGAAATAAAATGTTAACCGGAATTTAATTTGGGAGAAGAAAGAACCAGAAAGAACATACTACATCTACAACTCGTACAATAATCCCTTACTGATATAGATATTTTCACTCTTTTTTTCTCTGTACCATGTGCTGCAATCAGACTTGCCTACCACACAAGAGCAGTTTGGGGGTGGAATAGTTAATGTCTGTCGACTGCTCAGAATCGCTGCTGTTATTAATTGTCCTCCAGTATAGAACATGTACATTTTGCATTAATACCCTGACTAGCAAGACAGAGCATGCAGTTTCTAGCTAGGGAAGCTGGAATTTCAGAAATAGCTTGGCTCTTCACTTTGATTACTTTCTGGCTGGAGAGTTGGAGTCAAGCTAATTCATTTTGTAAACATTGCTGGTCATTCATGTACAGTGCATGGCATGAATCAGGGCCGGACACTCAGGCGGGTGCAAGTTCAAAAGTCCAGATGGAAATTCCTGTTCCATTGCACACGGAACAATCCATGCACAAAGCAAGAAGGATCATACATGTACTCATTCAAAATTCCCAACCCTTAAAAAGGGAAGGTTTCCTTAAGAAAGGTGAAAAGACAAGGGCCCTCACTATTTGCTGATGAGCAATCCACCCCTTGCACCCTAACAGTCAGCTTTCAACAAATATTTATACAGCTCAGGGATACAGCTATAGCTGCAACATTTCAGCACAAATATTAGGCCACAACCTCAGCTCCTCTGAATTGGCCTCAGTGGCATTGCAGTGATTTACAATAGCTGAGCTTCTCCCTCCTTTCATTCTTTTCCTCAGTGCGTCTGACCAATATGCCCTACATGCTTCTTTCAGATGAAGAGTGTATTCATTTTAAAGTAAAAAATCATTTTAAACCAAGCTCTTCATCATATTAAGGTTTCTCCCAAATTTTAAGAGGCCCTCAGCAAAAAAAAGATCTGTTAAAAAGGTGACTGTGAGTTTTCTGTAGCACAGCAGCACTCACTTGAGTTGGGGGTGGTAAGGCAGAAAGCCATTCCAAAAAATTGATTCTTTTGTTAAAAAAAAAGATTACAGATATATACACACACACAAACATAAACATAAAATCTGGTTTTACTGCTCCCACTGAAGAACTCCATTCTGTGTCTAGATTTAACAGCAGTTACAGAGAGATCTAAGTACACAGTTGTGTATTATAACATTTGTTTCTTAATGTCACTAAGCCAGAATTCTTCAAAAATATATGAAGTCTTAATTTTTCCCCAGTTTTTCAAAACAGAAAACATTAGTAAAGCAGTATTTTTTTCCAGTGTGACTTGAAGCTGGAGACAGAGAAATGGATTATATTACATATTTTCTACACAGGCTGAGGGATTAATTTAAATGATTCCTCTAAATCAAAATAACTAGACTTTTTGGCAGCCTTTGAAGTTTAATGAATGTTTATTCTTGCCATCGAGTGTAGGTTTTGGGACACCCTGCAGGACCTCTTAAACAAGATATCTAAAGCTATTTATATAAAATAAGCCTGCCAAAGATGTTTTTATTAATGTTATGAAGAAAATGCAAGAATTCAAAAGCAGTGAATACTTTGGTTAAAAAATTTTGAGTTAAAGATAGAGAACTGTTCCACTGTGCTGTCAATGTCTATTGCTTAGGGTTTAAACATTAACTACAATTCTGATGATTTCAAAAGTAGGCATGATGTAGAACAGGTCTGTTCTGTCGTTGTGTGCGCTCCTAAGTCTGGTTTCCACTCTTTTAGGGACACAGAAAAGCTGCTGTTCTCTTATCTTTCACAATACATTTGGCATTCCTTTCAAATGTCTCTTATCAAAATTGACAACAAGTACCTATTACTTACAGGCATTTCAATGTGGGTTTTCTGTAGAAGAAAATTAAATCAGGTCATGAGATGTAATAAACCAGACATAGGATTTCCAAATACATTCTATTTCTTTTATGGTTAATACTTTTTGAAGTGCACTACTGAAAAGCTGCATAAATGTAAAACCTGGTTTGCCTCTGATGACTGTGATTGATTAAAACAGTAGGTAATGTTCTTGGAGATATTTAGCTTCTGATAACTCAGCCATACAGACGTTCTCTGATTTTTTTTATTTTTTTCTGGAGGACCATTCTCACATGTACAAAAAACCCTTGAAAACTAGATATTTTTTATATCTAAAATTCACAGCATGTCTTGCTGTTAAATTGCCACCTTAGAGGCCTTTTTTAAATTTCATTGAAAATGCATATTAAATCAAAGTGATAGACACATGTAATGTAAAATGTCTGTCAACAATTAGAATCCCATTTGGAAGTTTGTAAAGCATAACAATTTAAAATGAATTTAAATTGAGAAGGAAAGTTTTTAGATTGAGAAGTAAAGTTTTAGCCTGCAGTATTGCAATTTTGCTCAGAACAAATCCAGATTTTTTGCTCTTTTCTGAGCGAAAGAGAAATAAAAGAGCCAGAGCTTCTAATGTCATTAGTTCACTATCATGTGTCAGTCAAGCAATTTCATTCTTTCAGCAATAAAACCCATATTATATTGATTACTTGATTTTGAAAGATATAATAAATCGTCATGCATGTGAATAATACAGTTCCATGTAAAATCATGTTGCTCTGTCATGGACTCATAGAATGGCTGGGAGAGACCTCAAAAGAACATCTGATTCAATCTCTCATTTTCCAGGAACCTAGAACACATTGCAACTGAGCTACTTGATGAATCTGTGCTCTATGCATTGAAAAGTGCTACTGGTTTTATTTGGATAGACTAAATCCCTATCCAGCAACACCACATGGCTTGCAAAAGATGTTTCTAGGGAAACTTTACAAAATATCCTTTGTATTCTTCTAAGATTTTACAAGCTTTGCACACAGACCTCCTGATCCTGAAACCATGGGACCCACAGGCAAAACAGAGCAGGGGCACACTGAGGCCAAGTGCCACCAAGGCAGTTTTGGCCCCTGACTGTGTGGCCACACCACTGAGGAATTGCCTACCTAAAAGGGGGCTGGGATTGGCAGTTAAAAGGGTACAAAGTCTGGGATGACACCTGGATTTTCCAAAAATCTTGACCCTAACAAAATCGGGGGTTAAATTAGGGTTTATGGCTAATATTTATTGAATGCAATGTCAACATCTACAATATGGTTGGCTATAAAATGAAAGTATTTTCAATTAAGTTCAAATTTTGTAGCTTTTTTTCCCAGTTTTACAACATGCACATTTCCAAGCAGTATCCAACAATGTCGGCTTTCTACACTGGAATTAATATAATCTTCTTGATATGTGCCAATGCTTCAGGTGCAGAATGCTGTATTCTCTGTGGTGGTATATAACTCCTTAAAAGCAGATACTCTTTCAGGACAGATATATTTTGTGTAATTTGTCCAGATTAAATTCTGGCTGTTTCTAGACATTCCACTTATCACTTTGCTTGATTTTATGAGAATGACAACAAGAAAGCAGAATAATAAGAAATCCAAAGCATATTCTACAGTTAATTTCTGAACAGAGAGTCAATCTCTTGAGAACTTTACACAGTGTGTTATTGGTTACAATTATTGCAAAATTTATAGCGTGACATAACAAAAAAAATGATGCAAATTACCAGTAACAGTTTTTGTCTTTGTTTTTTTAGTATTTTTATTGTCTTTGAGTAATCCCCTTGAAGAGCCAAGATTACCTGTGATTAGCAGATTCGAACAGGTGGTTTGAAGGGCTGTATTCCTAAAATGTCACAGTAGTTTTGCTTTGAGAAGCAGCGAGTGCTTTCCCAGTCAGCAGCAAGCAGTTCCTGCAGGCTCCCCTGAATGTGGCAACCAGCACCCGTTACTGGATTTCCTTGCTCTAGGCAAAACATTAAAGGTAGGCCCCTCACAAGGCACAGTCTCTAGCACAAGAAAGTGTTACTGAACATTCTGCAGCCCTGGGCAGCTGCTGCTCTGGGGGCTGGTGGTGGCAGTGCTGGCCCGGGATGCAGATGTACCTGTCTCGCCCCCCTTAGGCTCGCATCCATCTTGCTTTTTACCTTTGCACTGGGTTTAATTATTGCTTCTGCTCAGTATGAGCATTGCTGGACATGGGCAGGTCTTGTCCCACTGTAGAGCAATCTGTCAGCAGTGGGGCAAAGGAGTAGCAGGTCTGGCAGCCCTTTGAGAACAGAGCTGCCTGAAACTGAATTTAGCTATTTGAAAATTGTAGGAGTGAAACAAAGAGTGAGTGAATGATCCTGCTTGCACTGAGTGAGTACAGCAATGTTATTGTGTTGGGAGATTATATGTACAGTGTTGGAGAGGACAGTACTGGAGCTGGAGGAGGGAATGGACCATATTTATCTTTCATTAATTCCACTTAATTCAGTACATTTAGCATTTGGCTCTATGTTTCCATTAAAATGTTATTCTTATGTATTATGGCATTGCTTGTGCTTTTGTGCAGCATGAAAATGGAAGCTGCTTCAACTGCAGAAGAAGTCAGGCTGAGTAAACTTGAGAGACAGAACAAGTGACTTCAAGCCTTAAAATATATGGGAATGCAAAGGTGTGCAACTGCCAACTAAACAGGTTAACAAGAGAGCTCTCACTAAGAGGTATGGGATTTACATGCTAATCATTGTCACTGGTGCCTTCTCTAAATCTTTTCTCTCTCTACAGTTGTTTATGCTCCTCTGCAGTTAGTAATGGCCCTGATCTGGCACAGGCACACAAATAGAGCTCCTCTCAGAAATCAGTTTGTATAGACTGGGGGCTCAGACGCACATTTTATTTGCAAACAGCTGGAACAGCTTAAGAAGTTACTGCACCACGCATTGTTGCCCCATGCAGGAGATTTCCATGTCATGCAAACGTTTGTGCCAAAGCCAGAGCAGCACAGCCTGGTGGGACAGGGCCATCCAGGCATGGGGTGGGGAGGAACCATGGTCAGGAACAGGTTTGATCACCACAGCTACCCCTGCTCCAAAATCACTCACAGCAGTTCTAGACTGAAACACTGCTCATGCTGTGCTGTCAATGCTCTACTTCCTGCACAAGGATGAGTGACACTGATGATGTTTAGGATTGGGCACTTACAGTGCAAGCTTCTGAGGAAAGGTGTCTTTTCATGGTCTCAGAAGTGAGTAAACGATGTATCCTTCTTTACAAATGGAAGTAGAATAAGCACTGGTGTTTGGTGTAATTCCTAAATGTGCCATGTTGTCTTATATTCAAGTAGAATTCTCCCTCTTTTGTTTTGCCTGTTGCAGTACATGACAAGCAGCTGAATTGCTGAACCATTACAGACTGGGGCTATATTTGTCTATGCACGTATGATTTTTGCACCGCATAGCTTTAGTATTATCTAAAACCTACTCAAGCTTTAAATTCTCATTCAGGTAGTACTTCTAGAGTGTCAGTGGCTAGGAGCAAGCTCAGATGAGCTTAATGATTGTGTACAGTCCTGGGGAGAGCCAGCTAGCCTGCAGAAAGCTGCTTAAGGATGTAAATAGACATGTTCTGCAGCCCTGGACACTGCATTTGAGAGGGAATTTGAAGTTCTGGGAAGAAGGACTGAAACACAGAATACGTAACTCAGGGTGATTCAAGACATGGCTTGTACAGCAGGATGAAAGTCCAGGCTTACTATATAAAGCATATGAAGGATGGAAACAATTTTTCTAACCCCAAATCTGGTTTCTGGATTTCTGAGGAAGGGTCTTTTAAGTCTCTTTGTGAGGATTGCTCTTTGAATCCTGTTACTTGAGCTTTTCTTACGTAAGGGAAGGAAACTGTGAGTCTCATTTTCTGGGTGATAACTATGTGATCTTGGGTTTATGAAGCAGTACTTTTCAAGGCTCTTTCTGGGTCACTGATGTAGTATCTGCTGATAGTTCAGTAGAGCTGGCTTACAGCTCAGTGCTCAACTCTTTCTTTTCTGCTGAGGATTTTTTCTAAGAAATCAGAAACTCCTGGAGTTACCTTTTGAGGTAGGTAATGGCTGTTGTTGCCATCTGAACATTATATGATCATTAATGGGAAGAAAAGAAAACTGCAAAAATGTGGCTGGGGATCAGATTGCTCCATGAGGAAATGGGCTCCCCACAGGACCCAGATAGTGCATGCACAAGTCTGTGAGCAAGCATATTTGCACTCAGAGAGCTGTGTCCTGCACAGCAGCATTGCAGAACAGCTCTCTTAACAGGCTGGCTCAAACTGGGGGCAAAAGGTGCATGGGGAGGACTCTGCTTAGCGCAGGCATGGAAAGCAGACACATTATTCATGAGGCATTTACTTTATTGCAACTAGCTGCTGCCAGGCCAGCTCCTTGTGTTGATGCAGAGAGCATGACAATTTTCACGTTGTAAACACCATGCATTAATCAGGGCACCTCGATATTATGCAAACAAAATGTATGTACTTACAAATACTTCCACTGTATTCGAATCAAAAATATGTCATGAAAAGGAGAGGAGTTGTCAGGTTCATTTCATTAGGCAAGAAATTTGGGACTCTACAGGCAACATTCCCCCTGAGGTTTGAAGCATGTTTAGTCTTTAATCACTACAGATTCTCCAGTTTAAAATGAAACTTTAAAATGTAAATAAACGTGTGTACTTTGTAACTCTGATTTGCCGTGTAAATCTTTTTGTGACAACAGGTCTTACTTTGTTAGATGACTACCCTGTAGAAATCATCTGTAGGTTCCATTTCAGAGAAAATATTCATGTGAAATTTTGTCCTTGTGTTTATATTTTGACAGAGTACAGAATTTTTGTGTATTTTAATTTAAAGGTAAAGAGATCCTAAGGGAACACCTTTTTAAGAACATATGTTTTTCCCTAAACATGCTGGAAAACACATCCTTTGGTCCTGCTCCTTCATTTGGTTTTAAATGACTCCCATTTCCATATTTTATACTATTTTAAGTAGTACTTTGACAAAGAAATTATAACTATAATATTTTATTAAAAAATTGAAACTAAGGCTAATTGACCCATTTATAGATATCTGGATGAACAGTGATAGAAATTGTGAAGTTTTCCTACCGTATAAAGGCACTTTCCATAAAACAAGATGTTTGGAGGAATTGTTGGCTGACATTGCAGGTTACATCTTATCATCTGATATCAGATGTAATTATTCATGACTCTTCTTTTGTCATGTAGACAATTCATATTTCAGTGTCCTTTATTTCCCTTGTCCTATCCAGAGTTTCTTCTGTGCTGAGACATTACAATATGTCTTTGAAAGATGTCTTTGTAGCTCAGAATGGATTTTTTGTTGTTGTTGTTGTTGGTTTGGGTTTTTTTGGGTTTGGTTTTTTGGGGGTTTTTTTTGGTTTTTTTTTTTTTTAATCTAAAGCTGGAGAAATCTCTGTCACTTCATTTCTAAACTTCTGGGTTTCTGGAGGAGCCACATGGTGGCTTTATATGGCTGCAATAGACTACGATATTAAAAAAAAATTAAACTGGGATGCAAAGGCATGTGGCTTGCAGAGAAAACTTCCCCTGTGGCATCAAATAAAAAGCTTGGTTCTTTATAGAACTTATAGATTCACTCTGTCCACACCTGATGACCACTGTGTAATCAGTGACCTAAGCAGCCTACCTGAAATACCCTCTAATTTTTTTAACCCCCAAAAAGGCATATAAGGGATAGAGTAATACCTTGGGATCAATAATAATGTTGGAATCAAGAATCAAGACACTTTCTCAAGTATATGGTATTTAATTAAAAAAAAAAAGTTATTTTTTTAACACAGGAAAGAAGACATTCTGAGATATATGTATATATATATATGTACAAAGATATCAGAGGAAATAATGATGGACTTGAGGGTGTGAAAGTATTTGTAATTACTAGCACTCTCTAGTCCTGTAAAAGTGCATGGAAGTCTTTTACAGTGTTGCATATTTATCTTTCTGTTTGTTGTTTTCCTGCCTAGTGGGCTGTACATACAGAGTTACCCATACACTGATGCGCGAGATTTTTTTTACTCCTTGGGTTTTAACATTCTTGCCCGAGTGAGAGAATTTTCCATCCAGCTTGTTTACTTCATGATTTATTGCTAAATTGACAGAGTCCTTCGGAGGCATTCGTGTTAAATTTGAAACAAACATATTTAATGCTCGCGTGTAATAAAACAGCTAAAAGAGCAGATTAAAAAGATATGCACAGAGGGGTCTGATTGATTGAGGGATTGATTTTACTACTTTTCCCGTAGGTGGGTAGTGATGGCTGTAAATCTCCTGATAATCATTTCAGAAGCACCTTCATCAATAAACTCAAAAGGGACAGCTAGGTGTAAAAATTTGCCAGCCATCAGGTCAAACAAAAGGCAGCAAATGTGTAAAGAAACAATTGAATTGAATAATCCCACCTTGGCTGGTTATGGCATTAGTCATTTTTGTCTCGGAGGCGGAGGAGTCCCCATCACTGCGATTCTCAGGGATTTAGGGCAGAGAAAGGGAGAGGTTCCTTCCCTCTATTTTTTTTTTCCTTTTTGCTTTGACTAAACCCGTATGGCTTACGATTCAATTATGCGGGTAAAAGCTTGTGTTTGCGAGCAATGATCAATTATTAGTTGTCAGTAATAATGGCGAAGGATTCAATTCTGATGCCCCCTCCTCTTTATTTTTTTTCCTCTTTCTTCCCCTGGAGAATTACTATTAGAAAAGTAAAAAAAAAAAAATATTAAAAAGGCAGAAGAGAGCAAGAAAGGGGGAAGCTGACAGCATGCCCACAAAAGTAGTCCTACGTAAAGCCACAGAGTCACAGGACTTGCGATGTCCATAGTGAATAGCGTGATCCGGGGTATTGATAATGAAACAATTCCGGAGAGCTGGTGCTCGCTGCCCCGGGGTAGCTGCGCCCCAGGACTGTCTCAAAAGTTTATTATACATCGGAGCATAAAGCCAAGTTCCCAGCTGACTGCAGCATCTGGAAGCTCCTAATTACACACATTTCTAAAATATATGTAACCTGTGTTAGCAGACAAACGGCGAACTTGCGAGGTCAGCTGGAGCGCCGTTCGGAACTCCAGCGAAGTGTGGCTTTTTCAGTTAAAACAGAGGCAAACAGAGAACGCAGAAAACGGAGGAGGAAGAGAAGGAAGGAAAAACCCGTCCACAAATAAAAGCCCAAGCGCCCTGCAGAGCGGGAAGCGGGCATTTTGGCAGGGCGAAGGTGCGGGCGCTGCGGGCAGCGCTTCGCCGTGCGGGGCCGGCGCGGAGCCGCAGGTTGGGCTGCCCCGACCCTCGCTCGGCTGCGGAGCCGCGGAGCCGCGCCCGCCCCGGGGCTCGGGGGTCATGGGCACGAAACGGGAAATCAATCGCATTTCCTCCCCCCCACCCGCACCCCCCGATAGTTATTGAAGACGTTTTATAACTACGAGGGGATCGTGCGGCTTTTAACTCCGTCGTGCTAAGGGTGTTGCGTCTGTTCGCAAACCTGAATAACAATAATCCAGTCTAGTGTGATGCATCTCATTGGAATCGTCTCTCAGCAGAATGAACTGCAAATTATCCCCTGTTTACCATCTCCCTTCAGTGCTCATCTCAATGAACTGGAGATCGATCCCCACCACGGGTGTCTTGCAGCCAGGCTGATTTGCATTGAAGCACATTAGAAAGCCTCCCACCTCCATTAAAAAGAATAATCCGAGAGGGGGAAAAAATCTCCAAGGTGTGGCGGGGAGGGAAAAATATGTCACTGTCATTCGGAGCATCGAGAGGGAAAACCCGGGATCAGAGTATTTACGCTTGTGAACTCTCACAACTTCTGTTAGAGACAATGACGTTTAATTGATGTATTGCTATCAACAACAATAAAGACCGATTTTTCTCTAGCCCTGGCACTGCTGCTCTGCCCCCACCCATTCCCCACCCCTCCCGGCCCCCAGCGAAGGAGAGGAAAACAAACAATAAATAATCAATCGGTCTTGGATGAAATACCAGGCGCCGCTTTAACACTAGCGAGGAGAAGAGAAACGAAAAAAAAAAAAGTTGTAAAACTTAATTTCTCCAAATTAATTTATTTTTCTTTAAGCTACTCTTTTTCGTCTTGTTGTTGCTGTTGTTGCTTTTTTAATTACCTGTCCACGGCCGCCTTTTTCCAGCCACGAAGCAAAGGTACTGCTCATCTGGGGAAATTTGTCTCAAGCTTAATCGGCAAAAGTATAATGAAATTGTGAACGCGAATAATTTTGGGAGATCGTCTAGCTTAGAAACGTAGGAAGCTAATGGAGTGATTGATACAGTTAGAAATACAGGCATAAATGTGCAAATAGATCCGCGTGGGTATTTTGTGTGCATCTACGTGTGGCTAGCAGTGAGTAAGGAGTGCGTTTCTGTGCGTTCAGGTTCGGTTTCTTTCCCACTGTCTCAGGGTACGGAGGGTGACAGCCTGCGCTGAGTGTATCCATCTCTGCCGAAACATCTCTTTAAATATTCAGTGAAAAATAATGTCATGTGAAGTACCACCTATAGCAACATTATTATCTTCATTCTTCAACATCATCCCCGCTGATAGCTTCGTTTGTCTTTTTCTCAAAATCTACTGTACCGAATGCTGCGGGGAGGGAGGGGGCTCGCCCTGTGCAGAAACGAAAAGAAGCGTCAGTGACCACTTTGCAACGCTGACTAAATACTGGAGTGGCACCTGGGAGGATTTTTCGGTTCGTATGCGTTTGTTTGGTTGGGTTTTGCGACTGTTTTTCTTCCCCCCACCCTTATTGATAAACGTTTTACAATCTCTTTCGTTTAATAATGAGAAGAAAACGCCAGTAAGCCGGTTCCTCGAATGGGAAGATTTGTCGCTCTCTCCTTTCTCCTCTCGCTCACTCTCTAGGCTTTACCGGCTCATTTGAAATTGAAATGAGTTGGATCTGATCAGCCTCTTGCTTTTACAGAGAGTTTGTTAATATTAATACGGGAAAAAGGAGTAGCTTCTATAGAAGAGTAAATAATCCAGCGGAGGGAGTGGGTGGAGAGAGCACTAGATGGGTCAGGGTGGAGGGAAAGAAACGCCTGTGCTCCCGCTTCTGCCGGTTCAGCTTATTTTACAGAGTAACTTTCCGTGCCCGCAGCAGCGTGACGCGCGGAGGGGCGCGGAGAGCGGAGCTCAGGGGACACCCACCATTTACCCACAGCGTACGTGTATCGCTGGGATATACGAGATATTAAAAAGAGCCTTGTTTGTAGCCTCTGTGCAACTATACTTTTATTCCAAGCTCGTGACTTTTGTTTGTGAGAGGTTCCTCCTCGCAAGTAACACATGGGCGGAAAAGTTTGGCCGCGGCAGGAGCGCGGTGCCCGCAGGGTCCCGGCGCCGGGAGCGCTGGGGACCGGGCACAAGGAGCGGCCGTGGGGAGCGCAAGGGCTCCGGGACGGCCCCGCCGCGCCACCCTCAGCCCGGCCCGGCCCGGCGGCTCCGCCTGCGCGCACCACCGGCACCGCGGGCCGGGCCGTTCCGCTCCGCTCCGCGCTCGGCGCGGCCGGCGGCGCCTCCGGCGGGCAGATGCGCGTCGCTCCCACGTCCAAGAGGGAACAAAAGTCAGGAGCGAGCCGGGGGAGGGGGGGTCGGGGGAGCGGAGCGGGGCCGCGGAGCGGGACGCGCCCCCGGCCGCGGCCCCGCCGCCGTTCGCACCGGGCTCCCCGGGCGGACTGACGGCGAGCGCAGCCAACCCGCGCGGCGCGGGGGCGGAGCGGCCGCCTGGTCCGCCCGCCGCTCCCAGCGGCGCCCTAATTGTCCTGGGAATGTGTGAGGTAAAAAACAAACCCTTCCTATTTTCAGCACCCCTCGGGCCGTGATATATGGAAAGAGAAGTGGTGGTGGGGGGGGATAGTGGGAGAGGGACCTGGGAGAGGGCGAAATGGATTTTTATTTGTAAAAGCGGGGACAAGAGGAAGGGGGCGGGGGGGGGGGAGGGTGGGGGAAAGTCACCAAAAAAACAAAACCAAGAAAAAAAAAATACACCAGAAACTTTTTTGCAGCAGCGGGACGGAGCGAGCGGCGGCCGGAGCGGGGCCGGGCTCTCCCCGGGCAGGCACTTGCCGGGTGCGGGGCCGATCCTCCGGGGCCGCTGCTCCCTGCCGGCCGCCCCAGCCCTGCGTCCTCCCCCGATCGATTATTGGTCACCCTGCCCCCCTCCACCGGTGCGGACTGCGGGCGAGGCGGGGGGAGTTAAAAAAAAAAAAAAAAAAAAAGAAAAGGAAAAAAAAAAAAAGAAAGAAAGAAAAAAGAAAAGTGAAACGCAGGGCAAAACTGCGGGAAGGAGGGCGGGAGGCGCGGGGAGCTCGTCGGGGCTGGAGGAAGGGGCGAAGGGAGACACATTCCTATAGTAACCGGGATGGCGCGATGCAGCTCCAGCTGGTTGCTAAGAGGGTTAAACTGTATCCAAACAGCTTTGGGGAAATCCAGCCCCTTCTCCTGCCACATGGATCGACTCATTGGGTGGGAGCGGCGGAGAGACAAGGGTCTCCAGCAAATCAGCGCCTAATTGATTAAGGCGAGCTGGTTTGAATAGAGCTGGCCATGTGCCAATCGCCTTTCAAAGAGCCCCTCTATGATTAATCGCAATGCATTATTGATAATCATAATTATAGCAGGACACATGCGCGGTGCGCGGAGGATCGGGGAGGCTGGGGGGGGGAGGCTCGATTTCCGTAATTTTGAGAAGATTTTTTTTTAGTAATTTTTTATTCTGCCCCAGCTGATGTTTGAGCCAGCATGTCGCGGAGGAAGCAGGCGAAGCCTCAGCATTTCCAATCCGATCCCGATCTGGCCTTGTTATCCCAGCGAAATGGTGAGTTCTTCTCCTCTCCCTCGCACACATTTTAACACAAACACACACAAAATAGATGAACTTACCTTGCGGGGAGTCGGAACCGCGCCGGGCGCTGGTGCGGGACAACAGGATCTCCCGGAGTTATATGCGGGGGGGAGGGGGGTCCTTCTGAGGTTTCGGTCCAAGTTCTTGGGTTTTATCTTATTTTTTTTAACTCAGCGTTTTGTTTCGTCTGTTTCTTAACGAAACTCCAAACTCTTTCCGTTTTTTGATGTTTTCCCTCCGCCCTCTCCCAGCGGGGCGGTCTGGCATCCTGAGCCCGCGGGAGATGGATCCGCGCCCCCCGCGTCTCTCTCCGCGCCCCGCGGAGCTGGGAAACAAAGTGGGGCTGCGGTGGGGCGGCCGATCCCGTAGCCCCGCGGGACGGATGCCCTGTCCGGCCACACACGCTGCCCGCGCCGTCCCCCCGAAAGGGCCGGAAAATCCCCCCCGGGCACCCACTTTCTCGCCCGCCTCCCCCACCCCCCCGCGGACCCCAGCGCTCCCGCACCCCCCGCTCCCCCGCAGTCCCGCCGGGCGGAGGACGCTGCCCCGCAGCCCCGGCCTCCGGCTGCACCAAAGGCTTCCTGGAGGCGGAAAAGTTCCCGCGGCCGCCGCCGGGCCGGGCCGGGCCGCGGGGGGATCGCCCCGTCCCGGGAGCTGCCGCCGCCGCGCCGGGCTCCGCGCAGCCGCCGCGCTCAGAAGGGACTCGGCGGTCGCAGCGCGGAGGCTCCGGGCAGCGGGGAGGCGATTTGCTTTCCCTAAGGTTGTGTTTTTTGGGTATTTTGTTTTGTTTGTTTGGGCTTTTTTTCCTACGTCTCCCGCTTCCCTCCAAGCCGGTAAGCGAGGGATGAACGCTGGCTTTGTGTCCTCCAGGATTTGTAGAGGGAGCGTGTGAAGTATCTTTTTCTTTTTTTTTTTTTCCTTACTCCCTTTTTCCCTCCCCTCCGGAACAGGGGGATTTCGTAGGAGTTCGGCACAGCCGGGCGGGCGGCGGAGGGGACGTGCCTCCCTCCGCCCGTACCTGTGCTGGGACGCGGGGCGACAAGTGGTCGGTTCGGGGCCCGGGGCAGCGTTCTCCCTGCCCCTGCCAGCGCAGGCTCCGGCCCCCCGGCGGCCATGAGGAGGGCGAGGGCCGGGGGGCCGCGGGGGGACCCGGCGGCCGCGGGTGCGGAGGGCGGCGCGGCGCTGAAGCGCTTCAGGCGGGCAGGTAAGGGAGGACCGGGCTCGGCGGAGCCCCTGCGCTCCCGGCCCGGCTCCGCCGCTCGGAAGCACCGCGCGCTTCCCGCGGCAACTTCCCGGGGAAGCGGCGGCGCGGGACCCTCCGCGGCCGCGGCCGCTCCGCGCCCGGCCGTGCCGGCAGCGCTGGGCCCTCCGAGCCGCCGCCCGGGCCCCGGCGCCGTGCCCGCGCCTCTCGGCCGCGCCGGGACAGCGTGCCGGGCTCCGCGCGTGGAAACGGGGCGGAAAGTTTGCGGGATGTTCTGCCTCGCTGGGAGCATTTACCCGGCTTCCGAAATGCCCTGAATGCCCTTCTTGCACACCAACAAATAGATCAGCACTGGCTCCGCGGAGCTCTGCGAAACGTTTGTTAAAAGTCATTTGGGTCCTGAGAGTCGATTTGGGGTTTTTAAGTGAGTTTTGTGAGCTTTGAATGCACTCGAGTTTTACCGTTTCCTCAGCATAATCCCCTTTCTCATCTCAGTAAACGTATTTATTTTTCTTACGATATTATTCCCACTTCCGCTCGAAGTTTGGAGTAGCAGTTGGAGAAGCGTTAGTTTTTAGTTGTCTTTCATCGGCCTCCTGTGAAAGAATTTGGAACTTCTTAAAGTGAGCAGAGAAAAGAAAAGCAGAGAGGGATTTTTTTACATCTTCACTTCGTATGATTGCATCTTTTGACATTTGCTATCTTTTTTGGTTTGCTTTTAGTAGGTGGAACAGGTCAAAACCACTTCAAAGTATCTTTTTTTTTAAAGTAGCCGTTTTCTTCTGTTTTTAGTCTTTTGATCTGATTTTGCACATCGTTTTCAAATGAAGTACAGTGGGAGTGTGAGAAAGGAATGTTAACTGAGCAGCTTTCCTGCCTGTTGCTAGAGGATGTCCTTGAAGTAAGTTGGATCTTGCCTGAAATGATGGCATGGAAGTGAAGCTTTTGTTTCGTTTGGGTGGCTGTCGTAAGTTAAAGAAGAGAATGACGAAGTTTATTCTGTTTTAAAACTATCGACCAGTTTTCTAGGAAAAGCAGTGTGCTCTACTACAAAATCTGTAGGAGCCTCCCCTTTCCCTTCTCTAGTCCCGGTGCCGGGTTGTGGCTGGTTTACCCGGCTGGACGCTGAGTTTAGAGTCAGTTGTACAGAAGGTGTGCTTTGTGATGGTGCTTCAGGGCTCAGAACGCTGCAGAAGCATTAGCATAGAGCTACCCCCGCCTTCCCGGGCTCCCCGGCCCTGGCAGCAGCTTCTCACTTGAGCAAGACGGGGTGGGAGAGCTACGGCGGGGACGAGTTTGCGTTATGTGCCTGTGAAATTGCAAAACAAAACTTGGGAATTCCAAGCGCTTCTTTCTTCTCCTTTCACGCTGTGAGTTCAGGTTTGCTAATCCATGTCCGTCTTGCACAGGGTGCAGCGAGGGGAGCATCGCTCCTCTGCGGAGTTACACTTGCAGTAAGGTACTGCTGGGCAGAATTTTGAGCGAATCCGTAGAGTGGGCTCCGTGAAAATTTCTCGCATCTGATTTGAGTTCCGGTTTGTTAAAACTTTCTGCTATGGTTTCATACCTAAAGATCAATAGGGAAAAAAAGTTCCTCACACTGCATCAGCATGTTTTGGTTTGGCCTTTTTTTTTTTTTTCCTTATCTCAGTCTCTCTCTTTTTTTTTTTTTTTTCTCAAAGTTCAAAGCTCATGAGTTCACTCCCACCAGTAAGACTTTTCACTTTAAAATATATTTCTGGTGCAATCAATGGATAAGTACGTTTACCCTTGTAAAATCCTGTGTATGTGCACATTTGATAAAGTTCGTGTTGGAGTAATCAGAGCATCTCTCAAATTAATAGCAGAAATTACTTGCAGCATAAATTATATTCAACAAGTAACTAATTACTGGTAGGAAGTGGGTAAGAGATCGTGGGATTATTTCCTTTTGTTAATAACTGCTGCCACTTTCATGACATTTTAGAATTTTTTTTTCTGGTTTCTTGGAATTACATTC